>NC_049176.1:19629446-19938821 GCF_009769625.2 Cygnus olor | reverse complement strand
TGCATCAGTATAAAGTGCATCAAGAAGCAAGTGTATTCAGCACACAGGCAGCAAAGGAAAGAAAAGCTGTTTGTTAAATCGTACAATAAGGTATCTTGGTAACTTGAGGTTTCCATGAGGTTATTGCTATTATACAACAAGTATAGAAAAACTATGTATGCTGAAGGGGTCCTGTATCCAACCATGTTGTTGTGAAGAAACACTGTTCTAGAATTCCATGGCAGAAATCAAATTTATTTGAATTATAAGCACTACCAGTAAGCAAGCAAGTAAATAAGCAAGCAAATAAATAATTAAATAAAAGAATTTAAAAACTCTTTAATTTTTGCCACAGTGTTTTGCACATCTGGTTCCTGGAATGCTTGGCATCTTCTCTAAGGTTTCTAAAGGAAATAGAGTTGGTGAGTTGGCCAAAAGGTCCAACACTGGTATGTATGTGTTTTAGTACAAGATGGAGAGTCACCCCTTGCAAGGCTGAAGCAATTGAAGTTGGCTGGAGAAAACGGTAAAAGCAATACTTGCTACTTTGATTGTGGTGTATATTGATCATTGACTCATCAAAATAACTCTAACAGTCTCAGGTATACTGGAAGATCAGACAGCTGCAACAGGAAATTCAATGTATATTATATACCCTGTCACGTAGACAGAAGTCTGTGATTCCACTCTTTGGCTGAGGACATAATATTTTTTGATATCCTCGATATATCGGAAATATATATATATATATATTTGCACCAGTCTCTAGATTAAGCTTTAAGACTTAAGAAATCAAAGTTAATGTGAACCACAGCAAATGCTTGATGAGACTACAAGATGGGCTCTGAACTGGCTGAGAGAAATTTAAACCGACACCACTTGAAGGAGACTACTAGAAAGAGGGCTTCTTCAAAGCATACTCCAGAACCTGAGTTGGGAGGCAGGCCAAGTTAAGAGCAGTTACTGTACATGGGAATGGCCCACACTGTGTCACACTCTCCTAGTTTTGGAGCTACTTTACCATTTCTCTCTATGTTAGCTAGGAAATGTCCTCCCCAGCTTGGTCCATCTTTACTAGATGATAGTTTCTGTAACACATTTAAAACAGGTCAGCAGGTATATAATTATCCACGGAGATATCCATCCTTAAAACAGACAGGGCACTATATGTAAAGGATAGGTGGGTGCTATTTTCTTTTGTATATTTTAAACCATACAAAGAATTTTTAGGGACTATGAATAGGTGCATTTTATTTGATCTTTATCTAAGATCAAACAAAAAGGGTATATATTTTTTGGCAATCTTCTCTTTCTAATAACCTACTGCAGCTAAGAAAACAGCAACTTTGTTTTAGAATGAATGTATTTTCTGAGTTTGATGATTTTCTATAAGAAAACTACAACTTACAAACTATTCATTGAGTGGCTTTATTTTTACACCTAGATTGTACTTCACTGTAAAGGTAGTAAGGCACTGGAACAGGTTGCCAAGAGCAGTTGTGGATGCCCCATCCCTGAAAGTGCTCAAGCCCAGGCTGGATGGGGCCTTAGCCAACCTGATCTAGTGGGTGGCATCCCTGTCAATGGCAGGGGAGTTGGAGTTAGATGAGCTTTAAGGTCCCTTCCAACCTGAACCGTTCTATGATTCTATGATTCTATGATTCTATGATTCTGATTCTATGATTCTATGATCTGGTCCAGGATTTATATCTCTTGGCTACTGAAGAAAGTATATATGTTTAAAATTAAACAAAACAACAAAATCACAAACAAACAAACAACAAAACAAAACAAAACAAAAGACAACAACAACAACAAAAAAACAGTTGTGAGGAAAGGGAAATCATACTAAAGTAACTATGATATATTTTCCTCTTAGGTATTTTATGCTTCATACTGAGGATTCCTCCCTGATTTTCTGCTGCAAGGCAGTGTCTAGTATACCATGTATAGTTAATTAGGTGAGCTAAACAGTATGCAGAGATTAACATAAAGTACAGTTAACCATGTCTACCATATGTTCAATTGTACTTTATTGTGAATATGGAGGAATAATTACATAGTGCTGGCATATACCACTTTTTCTATAATTTACATAGTAGTACTGCAATAAAATGATGTTAATAACCTGAGACAAACTCTCAACAGTAATGAAAGTCACAAGTCAAGACTGAAATTTTAATCCTAGTTGCGATGTGGATCAAGCAATTATTATGGAAGTGACACAATCTGTTATTTTACATGCCAGGTTCAATTCTTACCTGAGAGTTTTCTAGTCTTTATGAGATGTTTCATTCTGCTATAGGAAAAAGGAGGATTTTTTCTCCTTGTGAATTTACTTTGGATTGCATCACTTTGTGGAATGCCTTTTTTGGAGCTACGTATTGAACTTTTCTAAAATGACAATAAGGGACAGTTCTACTGTCAGTGTATGGTGTATGGTCTGACTACCACAGTTTGAAATCCCACTGATTCAATCTCAGATGTCACAGCTTTGTTAATTAGGCTCCAAATAATATCCCCTCAGGTTGTTTTTCTGGCTGTGGCTGGAGTGGAGACAAGCATTGCTGTAATGTGGCTAGGCAGGTAGGAGCAGAAGGGACAACAGTGTTATCCCTGCATTGTCTTAAGTGGTAATTACAGGGAATCATTTTTGTCCAATGAAGTTTTATACATTGGATACACAGAAAATTCTTTCTGGGGGGATAGGGGGAAGGGAGGACACTACCCCTACCTTTACTGCCCCAACCTAGAAAATCTGTAGAAAAAGCAAAACAAGGTCAAGACTGTAAAAGTCACTGCAAATGTCGTTGCCACAGTAGATGAAGTTGAATGCTTTGAAATCTTCAGGGTGAAAGTTAGAATAAATTTCTGATGCACCAGACACTCTCTTGAATGTATTTCCCTCCAGCTAAATTGTTCTCTTGCATTTCAGCTAATTTCAGTTATTTATTAGTATGTCTCTCCTTTAAAAGCCTGGGAAAAATTTGACTATGCTTATATGCATATAAAGGAAATTTTTAACACTGTAACAATGAAAGGCCAAATCCTTCTGGACAAAACAGAAATAGCCATGTGAAATTCAAGTAGCTGAGACTCATTTTTAACCTTTAGTTCACCCGTCTTCAAAAATGATTCTGTATTTATGGAGAAGCAAATTAATATAGTACTAACTCCTCCCTTCAGAGCCAGCACTGTATTTCTAGTACTTTATACCTAGTAAAAGGTCCTAGGAGCTCTCTATGTCCATAACTTCCTGCAGCTTCTGGGGCCATGGTGCTATTGCTTATGGAATCATGTTAGTGTTATGTTCTTCATCCGCAAGCAACACAAAGCTAGAATAGTTCTTGTTAACAGTTGCCCTAAAACCTGAGGGTTGGTAGATTTTTTTTTTTTTTCCATTTTGTGTACTCTTCTGGATGGATCACACCTATCTGTTGTATGTTCAGTTGCATTTTTTCATGGGAAAGGAAAGGAAAGGAAAGGAAAGGAAAGGAAAGGAAAGGAAAGGAAGGAAAAAAGGAAAGGAAAGGAAAAAGGAAAAAAAAAGGAAAAAAAGGAAAGAAAAGGAAAAAGGAAAAAAAAGGAAAGGAAAGGAAAGGAAAGGAAAGGAAAGTAAAGAAAAAAGAAAAGAAAAAGGAAAGGAAAGGAAAAGGAAAGGAAAGGAAAGGGAAGGGAAGGGAAGGGAAGGGAAGGGAAGGGAAGGGGAGGGGAGGGGAGGGGAGGGGAGGGGAGGGCAGGTCAGCAGAGTGGAGGAAAGGAAAGGAAAGGAAAGGAAAGGGAAGGAAAGGAAAGGAAAGGAAAGGAAAGGAAAGGAAAGGAAAGGAAAGGAAAGGAAAGGAAAGGAAAGGAAAGGAAGGAAAGGAAGGAAAGGAAAGGAAAGGAAAGGAAAGGAGAGGAGATCCGTGATATATTTGTTTGCCCTTTTATTGCCTCATAAATAGAACAAACAAACAAACAAACAAAATCAGTTATGCAAAAGTTTCTGATTTACTTCTTTGTTGTACCTGTTTTGTTTTCAGCATCTCTTAATTTTCAAAACTTGGCAAACCATTCTGTACAAGTAGAAATCTAAAATCCTACTTCTAAAGACACCAGAGTAAATGGAGGTTACTTGATTACAATTTTCCTTGGCAATTTTGATAAAAATGTTCAGAGGAATGACTATTCCCATACGTTTCAAAATAATTGCAATGTGACTCAGGATAATTTCAGATCATTCTCTCTCCCTCTCCTCCACTGCCTTATGGCAAAACAGAATTTAGGTCTCATTCTCATAGAAAAGTGTAAGGACAGGAACTGGGAGGAAAGATCTTCCATGGAACAGCCAGCATCAAAATCCTGACTGTCTCTCTTCCTGCGCCACACTGAGAGATAAGCACTGTGCCAGATACGAGGCAGGCTCAAAGCAGAGAAAAGTTGAAGGAAGACTGCAGGATCACATTGCTATGTCCTAATCTGCTTCTTGCACTGACCAAGTGCAAAGTAGAAGGTAGGACTTTGAACAAAACACACCAATTTATTATAATTCACTGCTGATACATTTCTACTCAATTAGAAAACCCACACTGCTATGGGCAGAGATACAGACCACTAAATGGGACAACAGTATAGTTATTAGGTAGGCAACTATTTATTTTTTATTAATATCTATTGGAGTAGAAGTGACCTTTGCTTTAGTAAGTCAATGTTCAACTGTTTTCACAGAGGCAATTATGTGCAATACTGAGCATATATAAGTACTAAAAATATTTTCAGAAGTGACTGCATGTGCTCTGCTATGACTGAAAAATTGTAATTTACTGTATACCAAAAAAAAAAAAAAGGCCAAATTTTGCCTCACATGCTCAGCTGCTCAAGTTTATTTACTGCATTTACACATTCTATATTTTATTGTAAGTATTTGGCAACAAATCTCACATGCAATAAACTAAAAAGGAACTTATGCTGTTTCCTTATTCCTGCTGCTATATCTGTGCTATTCTCTAGCCTGTTCATAGCTCCTTCCTTCAACTACTCATATTTTAAAGACTTTCCTAAGTTTTCAGTAATTCTGAGTAGCTGTTTCTAAAATTTCATTTTTTCCAAGGTCTCTTTTGACTTAGGTTAACAAAACATTTTTCTTTGATGGTCCCATCCTCTTTCAGTATGCAATGTATGGGAAAACAAAACATTAAACATTATTTTCTCATTACAAACATATTTAATATTTATTTAAACTTTTTCCTTTGATTATTTGGCACTGCCCGTTTTCCTCATTACAACTGACTTTTACTTCAGCCCACTTTTAATTTTTTTTTTTCTTCTGATATGATGCAACGCATTTTCCCTCTTCGACACAAATCTGGGATTTTTCAGAGGGATGTGGACCATATAAAAGAGTTTTCCAGTAGAAGTAGGAATTAAATTCTTTAAATCCTTTACATGTTCTTCCCAGACTGTGAATTGCCAAAAATAGTTAAGAACTGTAGTAATGCCTTCTCTTATTTATTACCTCATCACATGTCACTGACAATTGAATAACTGATATTCCCACTGGAGCTCAAACCCATGTAACATGATGAAACAAAACCTGAATTCTACAGAAGATACAAGGAATATTTGGAACTATATTTTGATTAAACAACATCATTCTTGATACCTGTTTGTCTCTTCTACTTCTTCAGATTGGGCCTTTTCTTCATATCCCTTTGTTCTCTCCCATTTAAATTGCCTCCTTTTCTTCCTAGTCTTCCACCAAGCCTTGATTTTCTGTTTTCACTTCTAACTGCCATGTATCCTCTTTTCAGCCCTATTTTCTCTTTACCTTATATCTCGACATTTTCTACTTTTTTAGTTTCCTTTCATTGTCCAAGATCAGTTAACCCTCTGAATGCCAGCCCTTCAGCCTAAGAAGTGAAATTCCTTCTTTTAATCTTCTTCTCCCCTGTGAGACAGAAGAGGAAAGACTGAAATGAAGAAAAAGGAAAAGCAGAAAGAAGGAAACATTTACTGTCTTTAGTAGCTAGAGGAACATTTTTTCCCTGCAGGAAAAATATCACCAGACTGATATAGATTATAGTGAAATTAGTCAGTGGAATCTTTTGCCTTTCACAAACTAAACATGCACCACTTCCTTTCCCACATTAATGAAATATATAAGAGTAGTGCAATGGATACAAGCTGTTGACATGACTCTGACTAGTTTTCTTTACTGTAAAACTAATTCCAGAACTTTCAGTAGGTTGGCAGATGACTCAAGGAAAACTGAATGTGAAACCAGTAAGAAACAGCAATAGGAAATCTACATTAAGCCCCAAAACATGACTTAGGTTTTCAATGACAAGAGTTTGGCTGGATCTTTTTTTTCTTCACTATGAAAATGATTCTTGTAGTTTGAATTAGGATAAAAATGGTAATATGGTACACTACTTGCCTGGTTCCTGGACCCAGTTTATGACAGCACCAATATACATCAAATTATTTCTCCTTTAACATTAAAATAAAACAACAAAAAAAATCTTCTGCTTTATAAAATAATGTTTTTATACTTGTACTGCAATTAAACAAATTCTGCACAACTTAGCCCCAGGTGCTACTAGAACTCAAAGAGTTACACTCTGTAGTTGAATGAAAACAACTGAATGTTTTAGCCTTTCAGTTCACCAAGAAAAATAAAAGAATGTTTTAAAAAGGCTCAGTGTGTACACCTAGCTATAATCCCTAAGTATGGGCTTCTAAAACAATTTCAAGATGGGATCTTGGCATCTAAGTTTCTATTGCTATAATTTTGTATAGCCCTCCTAGATACACGCAGCTCAGTTACAGATATATTTATTAAGATATCTTTCCTAGAGCCTTTAAAATAATTTTGGCTTGTTCATAGTGTCTTTATATCGGTGTTGACTGTTTAATTTTTGTACTTCATAAACAGATTTTACAGAGCATCTAATGGAGCTCTTAAAGTATTTTTTCTAGAGGAATTGATGTGTACTCACTAAGTCCACCTGTCTGAGTAGTTATTTATACAAAAAACAAATAAGCAGACTTACACAAGCATGGTTCTCATTAACAGAAAAAAAATGAAAAAAGAAAAAGGAAGGGAAAGAGTTATTTAATGAGCACTAGTTCTAATGATGTCTTGCATCCCCCAAACTCTTTTGGAATGACTCTATGTTCTCCCTATTCAGAGCATCTTCCTTCAAAACTTAACTGACTTCTGTAAGTTTCCTCATTACTAGTTAGACTAGAGGCAATTTAAATTTTGCCCTATTTCAGGCTGAACACATGCAGGTAGCATTGATTTAGCCAGAACACCAAACAGAACACCTTTCCCTGCAGAGGGATAATGTGGGTCTTGCTTGTTATGCAATCACTGTCACATTTTTCTTGTAGGACTTTTCAAAGTTCCTTTATCACTTTCTTAAATGTTATTGGAATTGGCTGGCAAGTTCTGTAATCATTGGGAAAGCTGAAGGAGATCAGGCAGAAGCATAAGACAAGTGCACAAGTCTCATTTTCAGGGACCAGAACAAAAAATCTGATTGTTACCAGCATTACTGCAGTGTTTCCTAGGTCTTTATTTTCAACTCCAAAAGAATCATCTAATATTATTTAAAAATATTTACATAACAAATCTGGTGATGCTCCAACATTTATAAATGTTTTGCCATAGTGTTTTTCAGTGAAAAGTTAATTTCTACTTCAAATAATTTAAATATACATTTGACCATAGTGTTTTTCAGTGAAAAGTTAATTTCTACTTCAAATAATTTAAATATACATTTGACAATAATGAAGGGGAAAATAAAAAGCCTTGTTGGCAACCTAATTTCAAAGTATTTTCAAGAAATGAACATCAGCCAGAGTTTTAAGTTTATATGAAAAGATGCTCAAAAGATGCATATTTTGCTACCATGACCATTAACAGCAATACTGATTAGAAGTTTCTTTCCTTCTGTGTTAGAGTAAGCTGTGATGATCCACGGTCATTTCCAGACTAAGAATTCCCAAATGGTGTCAGAAAAGATAGGAAGGACACAAGTTTAAATCATCTGCCTATACTGAGCACAATCTTACTGACTTTAATAAAACAGATCAGTCATGCCTGCCACAAGTAGAGATAGACCAAAAGGAAATAAAGCTAAAAATACCAAGGGGAAAAATGAAAGAGAAAAAAAAAAGGTGTTAAATCTTTTAAAATATTCTGTCCAGTTTCCTAGGATTTTTCTTTCTTTGAAGTCTTGCCTAAGAGACAAAGCAAATATTGGTTTACAGTACACAATAAATTGGGAGAAACTATAAGTATGGTCACACACCAAGCATGATAGAATTTACTATTAGGGCACTGCCTGCTTTGGTACGCAGTAGGTTGCCCACATTTCAATACAGACCAGTTACAGTTTCTCAGCTGGGAGCACAACAGAACACATAATGCTACATTCCTCAGAAGTCCATTTCCTTGGTTTAGGCACTGTGGAGATCATCACTTCTGTATTAAGAAGATACAGTAAGATATAAAATGGTCAGAACTGTCCAAACCCCCCTTTCTATCAGTAATATTAACAATCTGAATGCCAGAAATGTCAAATAAAGTAGCAATGACAGCAACAGTCATTTGCTTTTGGAGAAAGGTTATCTTTCCACTCTTTTGGTACATTAGCTCCTTCTGAAATGCCACAGAACATGCTCAGAACTGGTGAAATTTCACACACACACACAAAAAATACTTATGCAAAAGCCAACATAAAAAAAAAAAGATAGAGAACATGAAAGTTGGAAGTTAACTAAAGTTAACAGATGTATATTATGATTAGGCAGGGTCAAATACTCCTGGTTTTGGTTTGAGATATGTAGAAGCAAAAGCCTGTAAAATTTATATGGCAGTACATAAGGTGGACCAATTTTCTTCAGGGGATTAAACAAAAAATATCTTTGTGGGTGGTCAAGACACATAGACCTGTCCTTCACTCCAATAGATGGTCAAGAATCCTAAACAGGAAAGCATAGAAGAAAATAAACAACTGGTGAAAGTGAGCAGTGGCAGCTGGAATCAGGCTATTCCAAACCCTTTAATAAATCCAAGATGTAAATAGCTCAGAGGAGTAAACCTCTAAAATAAGAGTGCTGGGTATATGGTTAATATTTGAATTGCTAAAGTGGTGTGCAGCAATTTAAGGCACAGTGTGCAACGCGGGCAAGTCAGGGTATGAGAAGAGCAGCAGCAATTTGAGAAGTGTGTAGTAAAAGAGATATCCCAATACTGCTAGCCTTCCTGGCATGACTGAAGGTTGCAAGGGAAACTAAGACTGCTAGGATTACTAGAGCAGATAGAAAAAAAAAAAAGAAAAAAAAAAAGGAAAAAAAAAAAAGAAAAAAAAAAGGGGAGGGGGGCAAATTATAAGAAATATTCCTTTTTCCCTACTAACAGTCAGGGAGATTTACTAAGGTCATGTGTCTTGACATTCACGATGCAAGGTCTTGATTTATTATTATTATTATTTTTCTTTCATTTGACTGACATGAAATAACACCTTATTTTTTTTTTTAATTTAAGAAAAACAGAAAAGTCTGGGTTTTATAGGACTGTGAGAGGTCAGTAGTTTTGCTGATGCAGACACTGACTGCAGGGCAACATCACAGTTTTATGTCCACCATAAATGACTGATAATTTAAGCTCCATCATCTGAAGATGACAGATCCAGAGCAGAAAAACCTCTGATTCCAATATAACTATTGGTTTGAACTGTCAGATGAGGGGTTGGGAATGTAGAGTGTATGGGCATAATTGCCTAGGGATTCATTTGTTGCCTCTTTGGAGGCACCCAGCTCAAGCTGTGGCTCTAAATTTAACTCTGTAGATTTTTTTTTTTTTTTTTAATTTATTTTTTGGCTTGTTAACATTGTGGAAACCTAAAGTCAAATCCTGTTACAGTGATGGGCTTGCATAATTTCTGTAATACCTGTCATGATGCTTAGGATAGTAGAAATGGAAATGCATCAGATAATTTTGTGTGGAGAGTAAGTGCACCATTCACCCAATCAACTTTAGTAATTTCCTGTTACTTTAATCAACTCAATCTGTCAATCCCATTGTAGTTCAGAAATTGTTTTTATTGGGACAAGAGAGGTTATTAAGATTAACATTGCACAAACCATTAATAGTACTTTTAAAAGAAGAAGAAGCTTAAAATGTTTTAAAAGAGTGATAATGAGTAAGTACTTTTGAACAAAATGCGATAAGTAAAAAGGAATGAAAGAAAAATAAAATGATTTTCAGTAATTCTCCTTTCTGGTTCGGCTAGAAAGTCATAGTCATGAGGAGCTGAGTGCTTAATTTACTTGAGGTAATCTAATCTAAAAGACCACCTTTGATCTCAAGATGTTCATATTTGCACTTTGGTCCTGGCCAGAAATAGGAAATGAAGTGTGAAGGTAAAAAACAAATCAATGAAGTACAAAGCTATTTTGAATTTGGGGGTGGGTGGATGGGTGGGAGGTTTACTGTAAGCTTTAGGTAATGATTTAGATTCTGCTCTTATTTGAGTGAAAGCTGTTCAGCCATCTGATATTGGAAAGTGGTATTTTCAGGATGAGTAGCAGAACATACCTGCAAAGAACATTTCTGGCCATTTTGCAATACTAAGAAACATTTTATGAGTGATTAGGGTTCAGTTAGTGACTATTCAACCCAGGCTTTTTGGTTAACCGGAGCAGACTGATTATCTGAACTTCTAAGAAATACAGATGGACAAGGTCAGCACATCTCTGTTTTTCATCCAGTCAGTCAGGTAGAAAATTAGCCAACTGAACTCCATCTGTCTTTTCTCCCCCCCCCCCCCCCCCTTCTTTCTTCTAATTAGGCTTGTGGAAAAGCTTTCAGCTTTCTTTTACTGTTCTTTCACTTTCAGCCTTTCCCTGTAGGCTGGTATTGTTCTATCATAGCATCCCACTGGGCTCTTTGTTTCTGTGCTTTTTGCACCACTGACTACTGACTTTAAATTGGAGTCATTAAGAAGTTGTTGGCCAGTTTTTAGAGATATGACCACCAATGTAAAGGTCAGGTCACCCATCTCTAAGATAAAATGCTGCATTACACTTTACTGAGGATAAGCCTGCACAAACCTTCCTTGGAATTCTTCAGTAGAAAACATTCTTACACTGAAACAGTGTTCATGCAAGTGTGAAGTTAGATGAACTAAATGTATCAGCCATAGATGGAAGAAAGGCTTTTTTATTTTATTTCTTTATTTTTTGTTCTGGCCCTACACTTGGCCCAGAATATATGTAGGACCAGACTCATGTGGGACTGAGAAACTGAAGTACAATTCCTGAGTAAAGTAGAAAAAGAAGTTGAGTCATTATATCCCAAAGGAATAATTTTTTTTTCTGAGTAGCTGCCGTTTTGTTGTGTGATATTTTTTTCTCTCTGCCCTCTTCCTCTCTTTCTCTTCTGCCTTTACTGATTTCATGGTAACACAGAACTGAAAATTAAAAAAAAAAAGAAAAAAAGAAAAAAAGAAAAAAAGAAAAAAAGAAGCCATGTTTAGTCTGGAAATCTTTATCCCAAGAATATTAATACCTCCACCCACAGATTTTTAATCATAGGTCACATATTAAGCAATTTCTATATTAAGTACAAACTCCACTGCAAAGAACTAGGTACAAACACCACTGCAAAGAACTAGATACTTTCAAGCTAATGTACAGGTAGTATTTTACAACTTCAGATTGTGGTATCATGGAATCATTTACTAATAAGATTTACAGTAGCTATTATTTTTTTTAGGCCTCTGCACTTAGGTATCCTCACCTGTTCTTTTTAGGAACTTCATTTGGGCCATTTTTTTTTTTTCATCTTCAAAGGACTGTGTTATTCTTTCTTTTCATAACCAAATAAGTAAGAAGAATGTACATGAAGGATAACCATAAAAAGCCATGTCACCATACCTAAGGTCTTGTTCAGAAAATAACAGAGCAGAGTTCAAGTATTAAAAGTATATAATAAAACTGCCTCGATCGAATGACTGACTTCACAATTTATCATACAGATATCACCAATACACAAGCTATAACTTTTCTGGTAGATAACAATATAGAGTGTTTTAGTGACAAAAATTTCTGTTGGTCTGTACCTGTTTTAAAGAACAGAAATGAACACCATATTTAATGAGTGCAATAGAAATCTATAAAACATAACGATAATGATTTGAATATGGCTTCTCACTAGGAAGAAACTTGCTACTTCAATTTGAATTGAAATATTTTTTTAAAGTTCCTGGCCCCTGATATCAGGGTAGTAATTATTCTGCTTTTATGCAGTTTAAAGAAGTCATTAAAAAACAGACCCAAGTATCCCTCCAAATATGCTGTCACATACCCTCTATGTACAAAAAATGTGAATCTGTAGAGTGCAATATCCCTAGTGAAAGTCTGGTAATTCTTTTCCAGAGGTGCAAAGAAGCCATTTTAGTCCTGCAGGACTTTAAGGTAAAAAGATGTTAGACTATCTCATAGTATAATCTGTACTGGCCTTGAACATGTATGCATTTTATGAAGAGATTTCAAATTTGTAGAAAAAAGGAGAAACACATTTATTGAATCGCTTTAAAAAGTAACTTTATATCGTTAAGAGGTTGCAATCTTGCATTAAGTTTCAGGGGAACAGTATTAACACACAGGAGGCAGAACGGGTTATGATCAATCAAAAATCACTTTCAACATTTTATACCATGCCCTATAATTTCTTATATGATTATTGCCACCACTGTGCATAGTGGCCGTCATTGCCTTGTACATTCATCTACACACAACTCCATATGCCCTGTGCTCATATACTCACAGAAAAATATGTCCCAATCTCAGGATGAAAGCTGGCAGTATTTCTTAATTAGGTGCAATCAATGCAGTTTTGATTGATGAGAAACATCCATGTTTCTATGGTTCTCTTTTGTGGAACTTCAGAAACAAAGGCCAAACTCTTTTTTTCTCAAGATTTAAAGTATTGTAGTATTTCAACACAGTATGGATTTTGTGTGTGTTTATTTCTAGCCAAGAATGTTGCCTTATCACAGAAAATGGTAACTTCTTCCTCTCTTTTTCCTGAGTTAAGTAAAGAATAATTTTGGAGATACATGAGTTGAGAATATTTTTAAGGGCATAATTTAAAGACAGTAACATTAAAGCCACCAGCATATTATATGGGATTTTTTTTCCCTATGAGTGCAATAAGATATTTCTTTTCTTGTGGACTATTAATGAAACTCTGGGATTTGGTAATTGATTAGAATTGCCTCATGGAATCTTATTGTTTAAAAATATCAGGTTGCATGAAAAACAACTAGGGAAAAGCATAGATAAAGTAATATCATTTTACAAACACATTCATCACAAAGCATATGCCTTGATCTACTACATATTCTTCGGGCAGAATGTTCAGCTTCCCTCCCTCATTCTGTTGAAACATAGTCATGTCAGATATCACCATTTCTATAGCAATGCAAAAGAACACTTGAAAAACTATAGGATTAGAAAAAAATTACTCAGGCTTGTAAGTATACATTTCTAATGGTTTTGTCCAGTCTGCATTTTTCAGAGATCAAACTGCTTGCTGTTCCCAGACATTTGTAAGTAAATTTATTTAGGGGAAAAGTGAAACATCATAATTATTTGAAAGTTTTATTTCTGTTTTAAGTTTAAGGAATAGTTCAGTTAAGTTGACTTTTTTACAGTGCAAATATATTGAATAAAGACAGAAAGGGTAAATTAAAAGTGTTGAAGGTGAACAGAAATTATAAATTATCTCAAGTATTTTGGCTGAGGTAATTTTAGTTGCTTTTTTGAAATTTTTTATTTATGAAAATTTTAGGCCAACCTTTTATTCTAACTAAGCATAGGAAAAGCCCAGATCTCCAAGTTCTTTATGGGACAGGAAAATACCTTCCTATCCAAACATAGTTTTTAATGAACAAGCCAAGAAACAAAAACAAAATTGTATTTTGAACGATAAAAAGTATTATTTTCACATGAAATTCAGAGGGGAAAATTCCCATTGGATTAGCAGTTAATAATATCAGACTCTGTAGCAACATCACAGTACAACAGACTAACCCTTGGATTTAATCAGAAAAAGGCAGCACAAAACCTGAAAAACAACCATGGGCCACCTGCTTTGATTATGAATTGGCATGGTATTGTCTGGATCAGGAGACAGAATTGAGCAGAACTCTTGGGTTTACATTTGGTCAGAGTAAGTAAGGCAAGTATGTGCCAAGATACATACTTTATTCCATCTCTATTCAGGAAAGTATCATCCATATAAAAGTAATGTACAGTAAGTATTTGTCCAATTTATATGAATTTAAAATGGATTTTAAAGTTATTGAAATGCCCATTACTGTCTGTGTTTGTCTGAATTGTGCATTAATACAAAAAATGTGAAATTTACTATGTTTTCCTACACAGGCAGAACATAATTTTTCATTTGCGTTTTGTCAGTGAAATGCTCTTCTTTGAGTACATCATTTTTGGAGGACATGAGCAATCTTTGATTACAATGCATATGAAGAATCACTTTTAAAATGTTCCCCTTTAACGGTCTGAATGTATTTATAAGGAACTGTCAGTTGTTATCAGAAGCCTCTGAACCCCTGCAAAATGCTCTAATACATGAGAGTCAACATTTAATGCGCTATAGTCTCATGTTTCCATGCAGTAGCTCCAAGGAAATCAATTTTTCAGCTCGAGGGTGTTTCAATTTGGCGCAGTTCTGTAACACTCATAAATGTTATCCAGAAAGGCTTCAAAAATAACACGATTTAATAATCACAGATGTTCCCACTCTATCTTCATAGCAGTCTTATAATATCATGACAATGAGATTTATCAGATTTCATGGTACCTACAATATGCACAAAGCTATTTTTGGTGAGGTTTTAATATGACTGAAAGGGAATAAACTCAATTGGAAAGTTTTAGAAGACTTTGCAAAAGAGTTTTGTGATATTTTGAAAAGAAATGCTAAGCTCTTCACATAGCCAAGATGGGATCAAATTACAACCATGTGATAAATGTTGTATTTGTGCTCCAGGATATTGAAATTTAAAAATGTTCTCCTGAATCTGGCTGAGGAATGAAATGATTGAGTATGAAGGATCCAGGGCTGTTTCAAATGATACTGACTGTAATTGCTCTACAAAGAGTTTTGCAGTTAACATGCTATGCTGTTTTCTCCCTCACATCTCATCATATTAGACATAATAAGCTACACCTTAAACTTCAGGCTTCTGAGTTGCCAATTTGCCACGACATGCCTCTAAAATCAGTGAGTAGATGGAGAAGTTATGGAGTGCTGATACAGCATTCTTGGGATCTGAATGGATCTTTGGAGGCATCCATATCTCCTTGCTGACTGCGAGGAGGGTATTGACATTGCAGACAGGCCCAGTTCAGAGGCTAAACACAGCTCTGATAGGTCTGTGCCCTACACTTTCATAGAGAGCTTTCCTTGTTCTTTATTCTGCTAAAGCACTGCTGCAGGCAGGAGATGGGTTGAGAATCTGTCCCCAAAAGTCTTAGCAATCAATAAATAAGATGAAGCTTTGTGTTAAAGTATGAATCAAAACCTGTACAAGAAAGTATATATGTCATGTTTTAAGCTGTGTTTTGTGAGATGGTGAAGTCAATGATGGTAACAGATTCTGGGACATCATGATTCTCCCTTAAGTGCCTGGAGGCAGAAGGCGCCTTGAATCTGAGAATAGAAAAGTAATGACTGACAGTAAAAAACAATCCCAGAACAGAGGCATTTACCATAAGACACTCTAGTTCTTCGTCTAAAGGTCTGTGCTTAGCTACATATTGAATAAGCAAGGTCAGTCTACATTGTCTGTATCCTCCACTTGTTCTTGTTACAGAAATAGATCCCTCTAACCTTCATTCCCCTTAAATAAATGCCTTCTACATTTTTTTTCTATTTTGTAAGGTTTAAAGAACCACAGTTTTGTGCTTGTATAAACTGAACTTAGAAAACTGGAACTTGAATGATAGAAGTAAAAAAGCATGCATAATATAACATTAATTGCCATTAAAACAATGCAGCTGTAAGCCTTTATACTGAATTCCATGGAAACTGTTTTAGAGAATGTAGCATGGTGCATTGAATTGGCTGTAAACATGAAATTACTAAGGGAATCAAATAATGTGAGGTAATTTGCACACAATTTTGGGTTACCTAGTTGTGTTTTTTGTTTGTTTGTTTGTTTGTTGGTTGGGGGAGGGGGGGGGCATGTCAGCATTTTAAAAATGTTATTAACTGTATTAATTGTTATTCCAAAAATCACAGGTTAGCATTTTTCACCATTCTACTATATATCTTGCCTTTTACAAGGAATGGAACATTTACCATAAGGTGTATTTGCCATTTACTTATAGCTCAATTACCTATAGAGAATTCTCTTTTTGAGTTCCATGAAAAAAAAAAAAAAATATTTTACAACATACAGTGTAGTATTCAGTGACTTTTGCCACTTGTGGATTACATAAAAAAAAATGATGTACAAAAAATTATTTGAAGTGTGTATAAGAGTTTGATTTTTTTTACTTGGTCTAAATGGCAGTGCACAGAGAGCCATAAGCTCCTGGGAGCAGATGTACAACTCCAGCAAATCTTTAGCTACAAAAGGGTGTGAGACATACTTATAGTCCATACAGCAGCTATCACACCACTGGTTTCCTTCAGAAGAAAAGGTAGACATACAGATCAGTAAGCAGTCATGGTGTTCTCCAGCAAGTCTACTTGTCTGTACTGCTGGGATACTGGGATTTTGGATTTTCTATAAAGTAACTGACTTGGGGTATATAGTCACAGCCAAACAAGACAGGACTCCTGAAATATTAAGCACGGGGCATTTTTTTCCCCAAAGTAATTTTCAAAGCAGTATTATCAGTAATTTTTACAGTATTTAAACTTATTCTATAAAGTTTATATAAACTATATCTCTCATTTGCACCTTTGTCTTACCCTCAAGTACTGTTTCTTCATGATGTTAAAATGTGGAATTTAGTACCTTTCCATCAAATACACTGATTGCTTTGCTTGACTAAACTGACCCAAAGGCCTTTCTCTGGAGAACATTTGCAAAGGCATATTGTTGGCAAATATATATATATTTTTTTTTGTACTGGTTCTGTCTGTGGAATTTACTAAATCTTCCACTCGAACACAGGTTCTTGTAAATAACAATTTCACCTTTGAAATTATACCACCTGTCCAAAGCATAAGTAAAGATGCAATCATTTGGGTACTTTTACTTCTTTGAATCTGCAATTTTGATTATCTTCTAATAGCAGTTCAGGTATACTGTGTATTCCTTAATTTGTCTTAAACTTCTGTAGCAGAATTCCTAATACAAGTAGCTTCACTTCAGCATTTATATGGGAACAGAACCTTCATGGCTGTTAATGTCTCAGAAATAATTGCTCCACTGCTGAGTATAAAGCTTGGCTACTTTCTGGCATTTTTGATAAGGTCTTGGATTAGGGGGACTGCAGTTTGAAAAGACTGTCCTAACAGTTACCTAGTTACCAGTGTGCAGAGGACTCTACCACACATGCAACTAGTATGGACTTCCCATCTTTTCAAGTGGTCCTGCAAGCTCATGAAGCCACAGGTACAGAAAGGTAAGTAGATTGCACACTTGTGAGAAGAAGTCTTCTCCAACAGACAGGAACTATTACACACCAGGTAAGAGCTATTTTTAAGGCACAGTGAGACTTCAGTAGCACATGAATGACTCCATGTTCTTGCACTGCCCTTATGCACTGAGTAAAAAGTGTCTTCTCTGTCATGTATAAAAGGCTGATTTGATGTCATATTTAGTTAATAGAGCAGAACACTTTGTTAAAATGAGGAAAGTAAACTATTGTCTCTCTGTAGCAACTGGAGATCAGAAGAGATGACATTTTGTCAGCTATTAAAGGAAATTCTCCCTCAGTGCACCTGGTAGAGGATTCTCCTGTCTACAGAAGTAAAACTGCTAATGTCACCATCACTGAGACACCTAAACTGCCTCTGATAGTAAAGTCGGATTCAAAGAAAACAAAAATGGAAAAACCTTGCTCAGAAGTCCCAGGCAAGTGGTTAGAAGATAGCAAAATGCACAGCTCAAAATCTTGTCTTTTGTTTGCACTGAAGGAGCACTTAGCAGACAGGAGTGTGGTCTTTACAAATGGATCATTAAATGCCTAGTCCTTGAGGAGGAGAGCAGGGAAAATGATTGCTACTGCAGTCTGTGCCATACTTCACTTGGGCCTTCCACAGAAATGGTACTTGATATTCTAAATAAAGAAAAAAAACTATGTCCAAAGTGCAAAGGTCACATTAACTTCTAAGACAAATTATTCAAGTTCAGTGATGATCATTAAGGTTTCTCTTTGCTATTCGTCATTTCACTGCTCTGCAACACCTTTCCATCACCTCAATGTATACAGAATTGTGGACTACATAATACATGCAATTCATCTCACTTACTAATACTGTGAAATAAAGCAGCTGTTATAAGCTACACAACAGTTTACAAAAAGGAAATGAAAACAAGAAAATGAAAAGCAGCAAGATTCTAATTACCAATGTCGCAATTTTACCAGGAAAAAGAGGCAGGTGTTCATTGTTCTCAAGATAGATGGTATAGGATTAATGACCAAACAAGTCAATGTCTTTTTAATAATCAAAAAAACCCAACAACACCAAAACACCCCCACCTCATCTCTCCCCCCCCCCCCCTTAATGTTGGAACATCACTAAAGTTTTGACAGAGCTAGATGTCTCACTACCATAAAATATTGCCTTAGAATCATGTCTTATTGATGTTGCCCACTCTATGTGGCTTATTTTATTATTTCTATCTGTTATTTCTATCAGGATGCAGTTCTGGGCATCTGTCAGTTATCAACACTATAACTGCTCAGTTCTCCCATACTGCTTACACCAGCATGCATGTTATTACCAGTGATTTGTTTTCCTTTTAGCTCTTTCAGTGATATTCTTTTCCTCTGTCTGTGCTAATTCCTTCACTATTACCTCTATCTGCAACGATGAGTTTGCAGGGCTTGTGTATTTTAGGAGAGGAATATTCAAAACTCTAAGCTTTATCCATGTTCAACCATATTTAGCATCCGAATAAACAGTTCCAAATGGCTTTTCTGCAAAGAGATTTCATCTATTCTGTTTGGCTTTGAAACAGACAGTAGTTTAGCACTAGCAATGATACTAATAATTTGACAAAAGAAAGTTTGCTTGATCAAGATATTGTTTTATTTATGGAGTGAACAGTTCTTTCACATCACATGAACACTTTCTTTATGTAAAGTCAATGACTAAGACTTGTGAATGAGCACAGAAAAATGATCAATCTACTGTGGATAGCTTCACCTTTTTGGAGAGGATCTAGAGTGATAAGTTTCATTCTTTAGACTATTATATTAAAAACTGGTGGACCACTCTTATTCACAGATGCTACCGTAGTCTCACTATCTGTACAAGAGCAGCAATTTACATTTTGCTTATCTCTACTTTAAATACAACATATTGCATGGAGCCCATTATTTCTAGTCATTTCCACTTTTTTTTTTCCAGTTTTCTCTGCCTCTCATTCTACACCAGACATCCACTTGAACGATATAAGCCATCTGTAGTTTATAAAACACCTTTAAGCTATTGTTTTAAAGTTTTATACCTTTTAATGTTTTCCTATTTATTTCCTGCTGATATCAACACATATGCTGCCAAAAGCAATCTTTAGTGGATACTAACGTATTCATATTGAACATTTGATCCAGAAATTTTGCAGATAATAAGTAGAGGGAACATCTGTGAGAAGCAGATAATTTTTAATATTTATGGATAGCTCATTTCCATGTTGTAATCCTTAAGATGGAATCAGGTTTGTAAGGCTCTGCACAATGGAAGTTTTTCTATATTTCCATCATGGTTAGGTAATGAAGGGAGCAGCGGTTTTGAAGATGGAACAATAACATATTTATTAATGTTGGAGAAAAGACCCCCACCATTACCTGAATGAAATCCAGATATAGAGAATATCCTTACAAAAATACTAAACTTAGTCATTTCATTCTTATGGTGCTTTTTCAAAAAGGACAATGTATTCTGGAAGCATACCAGTACTTAAGAACTAAAGTATGAAGCTAGAATAATTAACTTTTTTTGAATTTCCAAATAGACACACCTTGTATTATGCAAACTCTAAAGAGCAGCTATATGCTCTAAGCAGTATCTAAACATTATTAATGATTTACAAATGCTGTTTCCTTATTGGCGATTAAGTCACTTGGTAAAGCTTTTTCCCCCTACAATTGTTTGAAATCCCATACTATTATTTCACTTGGTATAAAAAGCTCATCTACTTGATGTGAGGACTTTTGGTTTGAAAATTTCTCCTAAAGCCGTAAATGTGAAACCGAAGATTCAGAAATCTGACTCATGAAGATGCCAAAGATGTGAAAAGGCAGGATAGGTTGCTAGTTATTAATTTATTGTCACGTTAAATTTGCATGAGTTTGTAAACACTCTTAAGCTATATATCATAAATGCCTCATCTACCTATTTTTTATTCCCATTTTCAGCAGCCAAGAGCATACCTAATGTTAACATCTTCCTTGTCACTTATAGTCACCAATGACAACTGTCCTACCTTTGATACTTAAATTTACATATGTTTCACTAATAAGAGTAACACTTTGTCTTAGAATTTGTCTTCTAGTAATTTTAAAGAATGAAGCATGCATCCAAAAACTCTCTGCAGGATAACAATCCTGTCTTGTGACAGCCCTCAAACTTTTACCTCACTGTAGGTTCCTATATTAATTAAACATATTTAATATAATCTTTCTGAAAAAATGTAAAGGTTTCTGACGCAAAGAAGTGGGGTCAGACTCTCTTATTTCATTGTTCATCTTACCAATTTAGTATGGCTTTTTGTGCTCAGGGCATGTTTATGGTCTTTTGCCAGTCATCTTGCCAGACTGGCTTAGAACTGACTTAGTATTCAAAGCCAAAACGTGCCCGTTCTTGCATGCTCTGAGCTTGAAATTACTCTTCACCCTTGTCTACCAACTGGGACAGACAGGAGGACAGTTTTTTTCTCTAAACAGCTTTCTAGCAGATTTTTCAGTGAAACCAGTTCATCCATGAATGAAATTGCATATGGTTAAAAATCTTGCAGGTGAAATTGAAACCAGCTGCCTTCTATACCAGGGCAATCTCTGTTCAATAACACCAAAAAGGAACACAAAAACTTAGGGCTTCCCATTACCTGTTACTGTGCCAAGTCTTACGCCTTTTTTTTTTTTCTTTTTTTTTTTTTTAAATAGTGCTATTTCCAATAGTTCTCAGCCTGAAAGTCATAATAAAACACATAGATATTAAGCAAGAAAAAAAATAGTAGTAAGATATTTACTGAAGCAACAGTGCTATGAGCAATAAACTTTATATATCTATGCTGATAACTGTGAAAGCTCGATGATCTTTGCTGAATCTTTCTGTGGTCAAATAGATGTATTGCTTTATAGACAGATACTGACTCTTCTGAAAATCAAATGGATGGAGTTGAACTTTCTCTATTTTGAGAAGTATTTCAGCATTTGTGGAAGGGAGGAGCCTGCACTACAGAAAGCCAACAATTCCATCTTGTACAAACAGGCTCAGTCACCAAATATCTCCTTCAAATGGCATTTGCAAAGGTCTTCACCTTGGAAACACTAAGAACACATTGAGAATACACTGGTGAGGATCCAAACTGGAATGAACAAAGGCTGAGATGCAGGAGAAAGTCTCTACCATCATTCAAATTTCCTTATGCTCTTAACAGTTGCCTTGTCACTCACATGAAGTTTGAGTGGATTAGAAGGATTATCAAAGGCAGTACGCCTTCTATGCTGCTTCAAAGCTAATCAAAATTGGGTACACATGCACTTATCCAATGCCAACATCAATCAAAGTGTGACTGACACTGACACTCCCTGAACTAACTCCAGGATGTTGCCCTATTGAGCAAAGAACTATGCATCACAAAAATCCCCAGCCCCATGAGATTCACCTGGATGTAAGCATTTCTAGCAACTCAAATTCAGATCAGGTTTGTAAAATATATGACCAAAGCCAGGTTCAATTTTCGGCAAGAATGGCACATCCTGAAATATGCCACTCTAAACAAACAGCTGAGATTTCCCAGGGACACCATCTTTTCAAACACCAACCCAACTGGATATTGCTTATCTTAGGAGATCAAATGAGATTCTGCTTCTGGTGGCATATCTCCAAGTAAACATGTGGTACACAAAGGAAAAAAAAACAAAGGCACCAGACCTTAGATTCAGACTGCTGCAGAATACTTGGAGCCTGGTACATGCATATGAATGTTTAGAATGTGCTTCAGCCTTGGCTTCATTTCAGATTTATTCAGAATTTCTTCCAAAGTTTCAATTCAGTATCAGTATCAGCAGCTCCTCTCTACATCTCCCTTTCACAAAGATCTCAAAAGACAGACTCAATCTTTAGAAATGTATTCTGACCCTAACCATTAGTGGGAAACAGAAAGGAGTGCATCCATTTAAACTGTGACAATGAAACATGCAATTAACATTAAAGGAAAGAGGCAACAAAACGGCTTACATTAAAGGACAAAATCCTTATGGCATCTACAGAAAGCCTACAGTGAAAGTTAAACGCCCACACATTCACAAAATAATGAAGCCTAGAAAATACTGTTTATAATTCCGAATAAAATCAGGAAAATCAAACAAATAAGAAATGTTATTACCAAATATTGAAGTGAATCAACATGTGGCTGATGTCAAAGATTCAGGCAGTGGGAAAAGCTAACTAAACTGAAAGTTGCAATGCAAAACCAAGGAACATAAACAATTACCCGAACAAATCAAACAAGAAATCTACTGAGAAAAGTAGAGTTAAAATGCATTGAAGCAAGCAGGTTTCTAAAGAGCCTATGAGTGTCAGCTGCTTCATCTTGCTGCGTTTGCCACTAGTACAGTTGTCTTGGCAAGGAAGAGTATTATGTTTGTTTCTTTCATTATAGAATTTATACTCATTACTGCTCTCCCTAGAAAAATGCTTACCCCACTTTGTGTCTTCAATATGTACTTAGAGGTCATCGTAGATAATGATCCTACTTGTGCGGTGCTGTCATTTAAATAGCAAATGTGATCCAAGAAGACATAACGAGGGGAAGATAGATTTAAAAGAGAGAAGTTACTTTTCCTTTGTATGCAACTTTGCCAAATAAGATACTTGAACTGGCTATAGTAAGATCACAGCGAAAATCTAGTTGATGAGGCAGGTGGAAATGCTAGAAAGAGTTTAAATGAGAGTTACCAGAATGATCCTGACACTGGAAAATAAGCTTTTCTATGTAAGACTAAGAAGTTTGACGTGTTCAGTTCATTACAAAAAAAGTCAAGGCAATGTGATTACTGTATATAGGTAGTTACAGATGGTAAAGATTTCCAGTAATGGAGATCTATCTATCTTTGATGATAAACATATATGAAAATCCAGGGATTAGAAGTTGAAGCTGGGCCTTCAGTTTTTGTTTTGCCTTCCTCAGCACCGTAAGCGAGATTATTTTCCAGGCTCATCCAGGCATATTTCATCTAATTGATTTCCTACCATTGCACGGACATTGGGGATTAGTTCCAGTCTTTGCCTACAGCATAGTTAAATCTCACGAGGTCTCAAATTCTTTGGTCTGGTGAACACCTTTAAGTTTAGCATAGAGCCTTGGTAAAACTTAATGACCTGATATAGATGATCTGAGGGTCCCTTCTGGCTTCAAACTCTTGGAAACTTTGTGATCATCTCAAAAATCATATTTTTTAACCTATGCTGTGCTTGTTATATAAGCAACATAGCACAGCTGATCAAAGAGAGATGCCCCCTGTGAGCCAGGAGCATACTTGAGAGGAGAGAATAAGAAATAAGTGACAGTTAACTGAAAATACTTCCCTAAATCCATTTATCATGAAGCATTCCATTAAAATGTTACTTTGAATCCCTAACAAGCCTCAATGAAGGCAGACCAGATCCTTAGCCCCCAGTCCTGTAAGCGCCAAATCCTACAAGAGTTCCATGTGGATGCTCCTCTGTCTTTGGCCTGAAGCGTGAAAGTACTAATTATTAGTACTTGGGCTACTGGGAAAGAAACCAATTCTGTTCTCTTAGTTCTGAAACCTAATAGGTTGAAAACTGAGGGAATGCAGTCACTTATAAGAAAAGTTGGTATTCTTCCAGAAGAAAGTCATGAGTTTTTATTTATCTGTAAATGAATGCTAAGTATTCAAAAAAAGGAAATAGGCTGTGTTTTCCCCAAATAATTGATAACTGTGTCTAAGAAAAGAGGCAGCATGAAAAAGCATAGGTTCTCAAAAAAAAAAAAAAAAAAAAAAAAAGGACCAGAAAACTTCTGGGATCAATCTGTTACTCTCAGAAACCTAGCAAAACATCAAGAGAGATACTATGGCAGAGAAGGCAAGAAAGCCAGCAAAGGCTTACTAGTTCTAATAATGGTTGGACTCTATGACCTTAGAGGTCTTTTTCAACCTAAATAATTATATGATTCCATGATTCATTGTTATTTGATAGTATATATGAAATGTTGACTACTGCTCCAGCACTTGCGGAATCTATAAAATATATAAAATTTCTAAAAAAGAAAATTCAAAATAATATTATAAAATATGAGTCAAAACAAATCCTGCATCATAAATGACACTGCATGAAATAAAATTAAATGCGATAAAATGTAAGTAAGAGACTAAGTAATTATCAAATGATTTCAGGAGAACCTGTTCTGATCTGATGGTGTGTTTTAGAGTGAAGGATTTCCTCACAACTGCAGTTTGTGACAAGCAATTTTTTTATTATTACTATATTTTGTAGGATTTCCATCTTTTCTCCTCTCCATTTCTGCTTTGGTACTTTCTTAGCTGGTAAGTAATTTCAGGACAAAAATATATTAATTTTTGTCATACTACACCTTCAATATGTCTATATTGCTGCATAAAGCAAAAGAATCTCTGTTGCTTTTATTTCATTAGCTGGCTTACTAGCAAGTTTCTTTTGCAATAGTATCAAAACATGTGCTTTCATGCACAAAACTGCTGTAAGGGAAAGCAGGCAGAGAGAAGAAAAATATTGTCACCACATTATTTCATACCCGAAGCTTCAAATGTAATGAAAAATACCACAGAATGTAGCAACCCATGGAAAGCTGTATTTGCTTTAAAATATTTATCTATTAATTTTCAACATTGAGAAAGCTAAATTCTGTTTGAAGCATGCCATGTTTTGGTATGTACTATAGGTAATCTATATTGACATATACAGAACTCTTGGTGTACAGAATTTTTAAAAATTCTAAATCTTGAATCTTATCCACTTGATAAGATTTATGTTTAGTGAAACAAAAGACTAAGTGGAATAAGGAACGTCTATAATGTTCAATATACAGTTGTACGTTATACTGTCTGCAATACAATTAAAAAAAAAGAATATGGCTCTTCAGAAGGACATGTAAGGTAAATTTCTCTGTTTTACTATGGTACTTTATCAACTGTCATCTTGAACAAACTTCCAAATCAATTCTGTCTTCCACCAAAATCTGACACAGTAAGAAAATGCCCACAATTCATTCAACAAGGACAAGAGCAAGGTCCAGTTACAATAATCCACTTGTGAAAAAGTTTCATAAGTGCTTCAAACTGGAGCTGACTGACCTCACAGAACCATTCAACATTGGGAATATAGGGAATACACCTCTTTATTGGGAAAACTACTCACAGGAACTCCATATAGTTTTAAAGTCATATACACACTGATTTTACTTTCTGCATTATTTTCAGATTTCTTCTGAATCTACCCAGTGTTCCTTTCTTTTAACCCTAGGTTAAGGTTTGCTCCATTCTGCTGGATAACACATGACTTTCATAACATCTTAGGAGATGAAATTTGTATATTTAAAGATCTCATCACTTTGCATCATTTGTACTTAAAGGGTTTAATTCAATATCCAAAATATAAGATAGGTAGCAGTGTCTTTACAAGCACATTACTAATAATAACCAAGATTGTTTTCTCTCTTTAGGTGTAGGGATACTGATAGATCCCTGAAATGCTAGCCTGTATTATCAACAGTTATTTTTCTTACAACATCTTCAACCTTGGTGCATTCACCACAAAATATCTTTCCAAGTCTACAAAGTAGTTTGTGACACTCCTTAAAAAAGTATAGTTTGAAAAGATATAGCCATAAGTGCTACTGTAAGCAATAATGTTACAACTATAATATGATTGGATGGCTAAAATGAGACAATACTGCTTATTAACATCAATGATAAGAGGTTAAAAAAGTCTCCTTCCTTAGAGTTATAATGCATTCACACTATGCAAAAAGCAATATGGACAAAAAAAAACAACAACAACAACAAAAAAGACTTTTGGAGGTGAGAGAAAAGAAAAACATGATTGTTGATTTTTTTTTGGTCTGGTTTTTGTTTTACTTTTTCTGGAACTTTCTTTTTCTTATCAAGTATGTACAGTATATGTGTAACATTGAAGAATCCTGACAATTTAGATTTGAGGATACTGTTAGGATGTAACACTTGTTTAATTTATTAAAAGTAAAGGTACTCACCATACATGTATTTCAGTAAAACCAATCCTGAATACCACTGCTGAACTTCTGTTAACGCTGGATGCTGATAAAGTTAAACAGCCCTTCTGACTTACGTTTTCTATATTCCATATAGTTTTGCCTCTATACACGCCTATAAATGTCCTCTTTCACTAGGATTGAATAGACTACATATCCTACTAATCCCTCTCTGAGCCTATAAACTAAATGTCTTCCTATTCAAGTTCTCTTGTTATTGGGTTTCAGTTGTTCAGATATTACATTACGTTGATTTGCAGCATGACAGGATACTAACATAAAGTAATGGATGAGCATTACTTTTTAACTACATTTTTTTGTTGTTTTTGTTTGTTTGTTTTGTTTTAATGACAGATCAAGGTGTTCAGACAAATACCCAAAAGATATATATATTAATATACAAGGAGTATATATTAATATGCAAGGAGTGCCAGTCTGCTCAATGAAAGGTATATCCAATAACCAGCCTTCATCATTTATGTTTGACTGCAGTTTATGTAAATTGAACATTTACATATCTTTGATTTTAAAATTTAAACCCATCAAAAATCACCACTGTTTGTTGGGTCAAGTGGTTGTCTGGCTCAAGACAAAGATAAATAATTATTTGTAATATTGTTTTCTCCGCTATATTAACTGACATTCCCAACATTATAAGAAAACCATAGTAATTCTTTATACTGAGTGAATAATCTCAGATACACTTTTGACTTTTCATTAAGATAGCACCTGCCTGTAGAATAAATATGAAATGCTCATTATTAACAATATTTAAACAAAATATTACTGGTAATGAGTGGCTGTATAATAGATATGTATCAATATGATAGTTTCAAAATCTCAGTATGTTTAGAATATTCATTTGATCTTTAACCTATTCTGTACCATGTGGCCATTTGAAATATTTGCTCTGATGTTTTTGAGCTGGGAAAAAGCACATAAAACAATTGTGTGTTAAACACACAAATCCCAAGGTGTTACTGCATGTATTTACTTAATGTTAAAATCTATGTAATAAATACCTACTTTGCCTTTCACAGCTGTTAAATAGATACAATTTTATTATTTGCCATGTAATCAGTAGAGATTAAATATCATAATAAGACTAAATTAAAATCATCAGATATTTATGATACTCATTGTAAAGCTTTGTAAAAAAATAACCTGCCACTATTTATAGCTCTCTTCAGACTACAGTGTTTCTGAAATAGACTGAACCTCCACTGCCACTAGCAACAATTTCAGAACAGGATTATTTAATTTGCTGGAAAGTCAAGTACAACAGGGAAGTCTAATAGATGGTCAATTAATCAATTAGTAGATAAGCAACTGTGTGAGCAAAGTGTGGGAAAGCAAAACACTGCTACCTTCCCCCAGAAACAACAAATTCCCCCACTGATACGTACTAGCCCATCTTTTTATCAGTTATCCAAACAAAGATGCAGGTAAAATGACCTCCATTCATGAAATTAACTTCATTCCAGCACTACACAGGGGCATTTACGGAATACATTTTTTTTGTGATCTTTTGTCTTTGTAGTATTGATTAAATGAAGATAGCCTCTTAGTATGAAGCTTGCCTGTGCTTTTCAGTCCTCATTTCAGAGAGGACTGAATATTGTCTAAATTTTAATAGGGAGGTAACTGAGAACCATGGTATCTTATTAAACTGTCAGTTCTGAGTGAAATTTGAACTTCAAAAATTCCTTTCTTCTGTGTTTATTGTATATGTGGATCAAGAAAAGAATTGTCTGGGAACAAGTAGTCTTTGAATAAGTCAGCATGAATTCTCTCTTACACACAAGCCACCCACCCAACATTAGAAACCTATGAAAAGATTAATAGATATATATTAGATCTTTATATCCTGTAGATTTTCTACAGAGGAACTAAGTTTTAAAAATAGATATTGAGACAAATATGCTAAGGAGAAAAAATATCATGAGTGAGAAATATTTGTGCAATTCAGGAAAATATCTTTTTTTCTGTTTTATTTATTTCATATAGTTACCATTTCACAAAATCCACAGTAACAATAACTGCTTAGCAAAAGATTGGAGAGGACTGACATTAGGTAATGTATGCATGAGTACCACAAACTAAACAATTAGCATAAATAAAACAATCTCACTATCACAAATATATTACCACAACTGCACAGAAAATGGATATTACTGCTTAATTATCACCAACAATAAGATTTTATTTATTTATTTTTTCTTTTAAGAGTGAAAAACAACTGTCCAGAGAGTGAAGAGTGCTGTAGGCTATGCAGTGCATGTCTACTGGTTCTATGCTTTTAGTAAGTCATGGTGCTTTTGTTATAACTTGTTGACATCAAGCAAGAGAACATAATTTTACAGTGGCATAAATGGCCAAATCGATGTTGACATTTCATTAGCAAATTACTATTTCTGAGCTTAGAAAAGGAGACAGTACCTGTTCTGCAAAGGTACAACCCTGTTTTACAGAAATTCATACCTGTTTGCTCAGCTAAAAAACTTCCCTTTCAGTGAAAGTATTTCTGATGCTCTCTGTGGATCTCTGTACATACAATAACTTAAGAAAAGGAGGGAGACAAGGAATCAAGGTCATTATGAGAAGCAGTGTGGTCAAGAGTAATCTGTAATTCTCTCCTTGTCATTGCTGTGCTGCATGCAGAATGGCAGAGTATAGCTGCAGGCATATTTAGCTAGATTTCGTTTTCACTGAAAGAGGGAGTGGCAGACTGCTGAGATCATAAAATTGAATGGATTTTTTTACAAAAATATAGCATCTACTGAATAGCTTCTCAGATCTACTCCTCTTACCTTTACAGTCTGCAAATGTGCTTGCTTCCCAGCTGATCTTGAATGAGCACAGAGCCACAAGTAGCCAGAATGGCTTTCATTTCGTGACACCTGGTCAATAAATTTGCAGCATTTCTTTCAGAGATGAATTCTACTTCGAAGACATTCACCTTAGTGATAATAAGGTGATAAAGGGCCCTCTCTATTTAGGTATACTTAAACAGAGGTGGCAAATTAAATTCTTGTAGAATGCACCACCCTGTTAAGTGAAGTCAGCAGCTGACAGTAAATGATCCTGCAGCTAGACTGGACTTGTGTGATTATACAGTACATGGAACAGTATGATATTCCTCTTCCTGCATGAAATCTCAATGCTTATTGAAAATTTATTGAGTCAGCTGATAACAAAGAGCTGCTGTTAGGGTATTCTCCTCCCAAATGATGCCTATAAGTTGGGATTTTCTTCTAACCAGCCTGAATTACAATCAGAAGCAAGATAGCTGTAATTTTTAACTTCTGACACCAGTTCATGGTTTAGTGCTTGGTCTTAGGAAACTCTTTAGAAGGAAAAGGTGTGTGATGTGCATTATTGACAAAGTATCTCTACTTGGATACTGTCACATTTATAACTTGTAGCTAGTAAAGGCTTCTGCATTTCTATGAATAAAAGAAATAAACAATATCATGTGTCATTTCTTCTTCAGTTTAGAGGGTACACTTAATCTACAGATGCTAGGGCTGTTAGGTCACTGTTGGTTGGCCTAAGAAACTGTAGGATGTGGCTATTTTTACTTTGAAATTCAATGAAATAAGTATTCCAGGTTTTGATGTTGACATTTCTCAAACGCCCTCTGTTCTATCTTTCAGAAGAAAAATAGTATTTTACATGTATGAGGAACATCAAACTTAGTAAAGCATGTGCATCAGACCTATTGAGTGGCCTTGTTTCAAAACTTTAAATTTTGTTTTGATGTTCTTTTTTTTTTTTTCCTATTTGTAGTTCATGAGAACTTTTTTTTTTTTTTTAAAGGACAGTTAATGTGCTTTTGTTCTTTCCTAGAAAGCATAAAATGCAAAAGATGCACAGACCGGCTTTTTTTTAATTGGTTATTGGTTCTACTATTTTTCTCAAGAAAGGGGGGATGAAGTCTGGCATTTTTCAGTTGGACACAGTGTGTTTTTATTGAAAGTGAAAGATAATGGCTTTGGCAGTTCCTTTTTAATCCAATCTACTGCTTAGTGTGCTCAAAAAGAAAATTAGGAAACATGGCCACAGTTGGCACTATGTAATAGGGTCCATTTTTCTTCTGTTGAGGATGCAGACAGTGGCTGGCATTTCTCAGTTATGTCCCCTTTTCTCTTTTTGATAATGAATTCTTTTATGTGGCTTTCACTTTAAACTGCTCTATAACATGGACTGCTGAATACAGTAAGTCCAATAATTAACTAAGATGACAATGTGAATAGCTATTTGTTGTAATGTCATAGTATTTCCTGTGATTGCAAATGACACCACCCTTTGTTCTAATATGTATATTTGGGAAAATGGGACTTATTTGTATAACACTCAATAAAATAATTTATTCACTTTAACACAGACATTTATAACAAATGACTAATTTTTCCTACTGTTAGCAACTAATTTTACAGACAATTAAATTACACTAACGAGTAGATTAATCAACTTTAATGTGAATCAATATACTTGTTTTCACTATGTTTTATGTTGCAGCAAAATATGTCAACTTGAGATGTACATATAGCAAAATACCTACTAGCCATTTGTATCAATGGCTATTATTCAGTTAACCCACTTTTCATGGACAATCAATCCACATTAATTTGGCTGGGGTGTTCATTAACCAGATTAGGCATCTATGCACACACAAATCAATTGTCTTTCTAATACGAAAGTTACAAAAAACAAATGAAAGTGGCTATACTGATTTTGCCTAACTTTTCAGTAGAAATAATAGGAATAAAAATGCTACAGCTATGCTGAAATTTTAAAATTCAAAGCATTTTCTGAGCTCTTGCAACATCTGTTTGACACATTTATGCATTTGTCCTAACAAATATGTTCTTATTAATTCTTGCACTGTAAAAGTTTTTGATCTAATGGTATATTAAGACTGGAAGAATAACAACTGATAAAAAAAATAAAAAAAAAATTTGGGAAGGTAGTTGGTTGTGAGATCTACATGAATAAGTATCATACCCCCCCCCCCCCCTTTTTTTTTTGAATTTGCATGGTCAATAATTCAAAAAATTTTCAAAGAACAAAAATCGTCTTATGGTTGCCACACAGCAAAATCTTATCTGCCTTATAAGACAATTTTCATAACCTTTCACTTAAGACTATAAGCTCCAAAGGCTATGTTCAATATTGGACAGATGAGTTACATTTAAGCCCTTCCTACGACTGACAGCTTCTGTTGAACAGAAATTAGTGAACAGAAATTTTACTCTGATAGGGATTAGTGTTCCTGGTTATATGACTAGTTGTAACCTATGTAGATGGAAGCAATCTGGATCTCCATATAGAGATACTCTATAGAAAAAAATATTTTAAGTTTGAATATGTATAGTACATAGAATGATTCAGAAAATAAATGTGTTTATATTTTAAAAAGCAACCTTTATTTTTCTAGAAATGCTATGCTGTGGCTGATAGTCAACCTAAAATTATGATTATGCCCACCACTATGGTATATATAGACATATCTGCTGCCTGCTTTCCAAGTTTAGCCTACCAGCCACAACCCTCCCGCTTTGTTAAAAAAAAAAAAAAAAAAAAAATCTACTGAAGAACCATCTCCATATCTCCATAGACAGAGTCTACATGAGTCACAATATAGCAGGAAAAGAAGTTTGTTTAGAGACAACCTATGCAGAAGCAAAATGCCTCGAGAAAAACTTCTTGACAAAAAGCTTGTAGCAGCTAGCTCTCTGAAAAACTTCAGCTACCTCTGCCTCTATACTTGAGGGAAGTTTTATAATCACAAGGAAAAAACAAGATAGCCCACAGCTTATCTAGCCTCTTATATTAATTCAGAAAGATCCCTACAGATCTTGTGGAGTCATATTAGGGACAGATTTTTAAGGATATACAGGTACTGAATGCCCTGAGGAACTTTATATAAGAATACCTATGCTTTATGTCACTTTCCTGATAATCAGACCCACAGGCAGGGTACAAAAATAAATGAAGAGAGAAAATCTCTAACAACAGATTTTAGAAACTAGAAAGCCAAACTGATCTCAAAAGCAGTAAGACAGCTGACTCTGCTCGGGTGCTTTTAGCTCTTCTGAAGCTGTGTGTTTAAATCATTCTTCTCTTCATAGCCGCGGTAAAAGCTCCTCTGCTAGTTCAGATCCTGGAAATCTGAGATAAAAGGTTGACAGGTGCCTTTCAGATCCTCAATGTGCATGATTTGGATAGATAGGAAACCATGCTTCCCACCTCCCAGGAAATTATTTGAGATTAGGTATGTAGTTAATGCTTTCATTATACTGGTAAAGCTGTTCTAGTTAGTGTAAGTGAATATCCATTGGAACAGTCTGTCACATCCCAGATGATTGCTTTGTTACTTGACCTCATGGAAGAGATAGGAGCTGGGTTTCATATCAAGTGTCCAGCTCATGGAAAATGCGTAAGTAGTCTCCTGATCTGGAAACAAAGCCGTGGTCTTTTCCCGGATGAATAGATAAAATGTTGTGTTATAGATTTTATTTTACATACCTTCTCGAGGTACTTTAACACTTCCATTCTCAGTTATAGAGTGCCTTAGTTGTAAGAAGAGGTCTTGAAGGTGTCTCTACTCATAGTTTATCTATTGCCAGCTAGTAGTTATGCCTCTTTTCTAGAAATGAGAGACATGGGTTAGAATTGCTCAGATGGTAGAGAACCTGGAACTTGGATCTTGTGAGATCTGTAACAACTCATATCATCTAGCAAGCGGCTCCAATAGTTCTTCTCATTATTACTGAAATTCAGCAGAGGGTGATTTGAGGAATTGTTCCTTCTGTAGGACTTTTTATGGTTGCTTGTTGTTTCATAAGATAAACTTAGAGAAAACTCCTCGAAAAACATGGAACTTGTGTTTTCCTCCTCCTCAGTCTTACATTGCAATGTAAAGGCAGAAATGAGAAGAAACAATCCATTAAATATACCCCAAGTATATATTTTCTACATTTATTAACTGATTATGTTCGGAAAGGAAGGAAAGAGACATCAAAAACAGAGGGAAAAAAAATTAAGAGGAATTTTACACCTAGGCTGAAAAAATTATTAAATCTAGGCCTCCCAGTCTCAGTGGAAAAGTTATAACCCAGAAAACAGAATGGAAAGATTAAAAGTATTCTGTGACCTGAAGCACTGAAGAAATTGCTTAAGAATCTTACAACTATGTTAGTTTTCAGCATGAGCCACTCTTAAAAGCTGAAATGACAAAAACTTAGGTAAAGTGCTCTAATGGAACAGAGCAATGAATGGTTAGTGAAATGAAGCAGTGGCTGATTTTACAAGATCGGTGGCAGCTTGAATTGGGCCTTGCCACCCAGCAGGACAGGTGACAGGACCTCAGGACTTGACAATCCCATGCTGTGTGTGAGTCATTGCTGCAGAAGGGGGTGAAGCAACCAGCTGGCCCAGTAGCTGCTCCGCTAACTTCATGAAAGTGGACTGTAAAATGCATTTGTATTTTTAAAGTTATCAATATTGATCTGCCTTCTTGGTTTACTTTTGTTTTGTTTTTAGTTAAATAGTGTCTATTCTGGCAATTGATTCAAGTTTTTATTGAAGGAAATGACACCACTGGGCCCCAGAAAGTCTCAGTTTTCTATGTCAGGGTTCACAAGGTTGTTTATCAGCTGTTTCTTTAAATTTGAACCTAGTCCTTTTTGCTGCTAATTGCTTGATGCAGTCAAAAGGTATTAGGAAAATTCAGGACCTTGCTAGAAATGCTAAATAAATCTAGGTAACTAGGAATAGGGAAGTTTGAAGTTATTAAAGATAATTTCTTTTCTGGATATTCTTTTTGGACCTGGTATATAAATTTAGACTGTTGCACTATACATACTTAAGATGAGTTTTGATCCTCACTCTGTCAGTCTTCAGTTTCATTCACAACCCAAGAACCCATTCCAACATTGTTTTCCAGATGATGACATTGTCATTCTTCCTTACTGATTAAAACCAAGGAAACATCTAAGCAAGTGAAGTGAGAGACTTTCAAAGGAAGAAAAGGCAACTGAGCACCCAGTTACTATTCAAAATCTATAGGAGTTGGGTCCTTGATTTTCTTAGTATCATTTCACTTCCTCAGCACATAAATTTAACTTCCTTTTGCCAATCTCTCTCTCTTTCTTTTTTTTTTTTCCCTTTTTTTTTCTTTTTTCTATTTTTTGTTTCTTTTTCTTAGTACTGGAATAGAAAAACATTTGAAACTATAGAAATGAAAAAAAGGAAAAGATAGACATTTTCAGGTTTTCTGAAACAAGCAAAAATATTCAACAGCTGCAGTAGCTTACTTTATATGACCTTTTCACACTGCTTTCACTCATACCATAGGAAATAGCATAGCAAGTAAATATACTGCTGTTGAGCTGGAACACCAATGATGTCACTGTTTGTGGTTATCAAGAACACAAAAAATGTCCTTGAAACTCAGGGCTATAAGAAATGAGGTTTTTGAGTGATTTTAGTTCCCTGCTTCATTCTTTACCAGGGCATTATTAAAACTGAAAGCTTCACAATTTTCTCATTCAAAGACCTTTTCAATAGTTAAGAATATGCTTTCAAGCCATAACTGTATCAGTATGTGTGGTTGTGCCTTTATCAAGAAAACATATACACATTTTGTTTGTGATGCTGTCTAAAATCTTGACAGCTAAAGAATTCATCTTTGAAAGTGTAGATTCATTTCTGCTGTTAGTTGCAAGTGAGTAAAAGTCTCTCTTCTATAGGTTGGATGCAGTGCCACATTGATTATGCAAATAGCTTTTGTGAATGCCTCAGGCATATATTGCTGAAATTGGAAGGTAAGTATCTTGGAAGACAGAACTGAATTTTGAAGCCAATGAGTTGTTATATTTCTGCATTACTAAATTATGTGCTACTGAGAAATCAGCTCTCTTTCCCCTTCTACAAGGTGCAACTAGCCCAAGGTGTCTTAAATATAGCTTTGCTTCAGAGGACAGGCATGGTAGCACTGCTCACACTGTGGGCTGGCATTTTTTATTTGAAAACTCTTCCTTTCCTAAGGAAAAAGTATCTTGCTTTCAAATAAAGAAAGTGAAGACAAAACTGACATTGCTGATTTTTTCTGATTAAAAATAATAAAATAGTTGTCCTGGGTACCTCTCCTTCTCTCCTCACTATCCCAATTTTCCACTTTGAAAAAGAACAGAAGATCAGGGAAATGGGTGAGAAGAGCAGAGCAGAGCAGAGCAGAAGAAAAGAAAAGAAAAGAAAAGAAAAGAAAAGAAAAGAAAAGAAAAGAAAAAAAGAAAAGAAAAAAGAAAATAAAAGAAAATAAAAGAAAAGAAAACAGAAAAGAAAAGAAAAGAAAAGAAAAGAAAAGAAAAGAAAAGAAAAGAAAAGAAAAAAGAAAAGAAAAGAAAAGAAAAGAAAAGAAAAGAGAAGAAAAGAAAAGAAAAGAAAAGAAAAAAGAAAAGAAAAGAAAAGAAAAGAGAAGAAAAGAAAATAAAAGAAAAGAAAAGAAAAGAAAAGAAAAGAAAAGAAAAGAAAAGAAAAGAAAAGAAAAGAAAAGAAAAGAAAAGAAAAGAAAAGAAAAGAAAAGAAAAGAAAAGAAAAGAAAAGAAAAGGAAAAGAAGAAGAGAAGAGAAGAGAAGAAAAGAAAAGAAAAGAAAAGAAAAGAAAAGAAAAGAAAAGAAAAGAAAAGAAAAGAAAAAAGAAGAAAAGAAGAAAAGAAGAAAAGAAGAAAAACAGGAAATAGCTGTCTGTAATGATGATGCCTTTCAAGCTGTGGTTTCTGCTTAGAAACAAAGAATAGCTTTGTTTTTAACATTTGCAAGAGATCCCAAATAAAAACTAGCAACTAGTTGTGATAGAGATCATTGTTTTCAGTGTCTATATTGATAGCAAAGGTGGTTTACTTGCATATGGGTCAATCTGGGAAAACCTGAAACAAAATTTTGGATTTATTTTTTATTTATGAAAAATCAGGAGCTACTCAGCCAGTACGCAGTAAAATTGAGAGGGTGGCAATGGTATTGCACAGGAAAAAAATATCAGGCCCTATTTCACTTAGTTCAGTGTATTCCACTTATGGTCATTGTAAACAGTATGGGGATGGCCTAAAAACATCCATTTAATGAATATGATCATTTTACATAATTTTGATGAACTCTGCAAAATTCCAGCAAAATTGAAAGTGAAGATTTTGGTGAAGTTCTAGTGATAATAACAAATGATTTAAGGTTGCAGGGAGAATATATTGTGAATGAAAAGGGATTAAAAGGAGAATGTTATACTTGTATTACTTTTAAAAGCATTCAAAATTTTTCTTTTATATTTTTTATAATCGTACAGTTACTCTAAGGATTTTCAGAAGAGTTTAGCAGCTTCTGTAACTACTTCATAGTGTACATAACTATAATCCAAATAAATGTTGGGATCTTTCTTAGAATAAGTATTTTATAATGTGTCAGGCAAGAGGATGTCATCCATGCTAGAAAGATGCAAGAAAAATAAATACTATCAGTGTTATAAAGCCCTTCCTTACATTAAAGGTTCATAACAGTCCTTGGAATATAAGAGGTTTCAACTGGTTCTTAACATAGTAGGGTATCAAACGAGTCAACGAGTCATTAAAACTTAGTATCCTACAAGCTACATTAGAAGCCAGTTGTTCACCAGTTAGGTTAAGAAGAGACTAGAATTTGTAATGATGAAAACTGGTGTATGAAATATTCTACAAAAAATTTGGTATTTTTCATGCCTCACTATCCCCTAGGATGAAATTGGAATCTTTTGAAATATTTTTCAAAATACAATACAGCAACGAGGCCCAATTCAGAATAACTGAATTGTTAATCAGTTCAGATGTGGAAACTCCAGGCGAATTTACATCTGTACTTCATAGTGCAGTATGCTACAAGGTATTCAAAGATGAATATTTCTCAGCTTTTCCAATTGGAACTGCTCTACTTCATATCAATATTTAAATGTTTATTGGAGCAGAGACTTGAACTACTGATTTCCTCTTCCAAAATAAGTGCCTTGAATATTGGCTGTTCAACACTGCTGTTGGCTTTGGCCAAGCAAGTAAGTTAGCAAAGATGGAACAGCACCAGGAAGAGATGTTAAGGGAGTCTCATTCACTGTTAACTTTCCAATTTGCTGGTAAAGTGAAGAACGCACATTTGATCCTGATCTGTTATCAGTCAAAAAATTCAAAATGATTTTAAATATCAGGAATAAAACATCAGCTGTGCTTTTAAATTCTGAAGGTTTGGTATTTCTACCGCAAACCTTCACATCTTTCTAAGATGTTTTACAGCAAATAAGCATGCTATTTTATTGAGAAGGAAATGTCTATTATGTAAAATTCTTTTCCAGACTCCTTAGCTTAAAAGCCCAGGAAAGGCCACTTCCATTGCAGGGAACTAATCTGAAGACATTTAGATTTTATTTTTAGAAATATTAGCTAGAAAATGCTTAAGGACTGAATCAGGCCTCTCTCCTCTTCATGCTCAGATCAATGTGGCTACATAGAAATCCTCTAAATTTACCCCCAAATTTGGTCCAGACATTGAATGTATCGAATACTTGGGAGAAGAGAATGGTTTATAGAAGCCACACTTAGAAGATAAGCAGCAGGAGACTTTTAACAGCAAATTCAAGAAGTGGAAAAAATAAACCCAGAAACAACCGCTTGAGAAAGTTAAACAGTAGGAGACTTTTAACAGAAATCACAAATAACAGTGAGACAAGAATAAGCCAGAAAAGCAACTGCTAGAAAAGCTAAGCAGCGGGAAACAACAACAAAACAGGAGTAAAACAAGAATAAGGCAGGGAAACAGGAACTGAGGGAAGTTAACTGGTAAAAGATTTCAGACAATGAAAAATAGCAGTTGTACCAAAGCAAGCCAGGAAAAACAACAGCTAGAAGAAGATAAGAAAGATCATGGTGAAATCAAAGAAAAAAAGCCTTTTCTAGAAGGAAAAAATCTTTAGTTCCTTTGGCATGGAATAGAGGCATGGATTCTGTCAGCTTCAGATAGTGACACAGAAGAAAATACTGTACAGAACTGCTTGCATAGAAATGTCACTTTCAAAAGATAATGCTTTATAACAGTTTCCAAGGTTACGAATGGAAAAAAAAAAAAAAGAAGACATATACATAACATTTGTTTTATGTCTTCAGAAGATCCCCACTCTACATGTGGCTGGACTTTTAAGTAAAACCAGCTTCCTCAAACTATACAAAGATTTCACAGAAGACCAATATGTACTGGGAGAGCTCATTAACTTCCACTGTACACATCAAGGAAGAATTGCCATGAGAAAAAACAGCATGGCTCCAAACAAGGAGATAGCACACTGGAAGAACAGGTTACAGAAACTCAGACATAGCATCAAAACCAAGGAAATGAAGGAATTAGAAGTAGTGTTTAGCAGAAAAAAGGGTAAAATATGAGTTTGTTTTACTCCTTGCTTTGGAAAAAAAAAATATCACTAAATCGAAAGCTGTATTTTGCAGCCTCACTTTGAATATTGTGCGCAGTTCTGAGCTCCACAATATAAAAGGATATTAAGGTACTTGAATATGTCGAGCAGAGGGCAACAAAACCGATAAAAGAGAGGAAGGTATGTGCTATGATGAGAGGTTGAGGACGCTTGGTTTGTCTAGTCTGGAGAAAAGGAGGCTCAGAGGAGACCTTGTTCCTCTCTACAACTTCCCAGGCTTCCTAGCAAGGTGGCTGATGCGCCATGCCTGTCAGTGTTCAAGAGGCATTTGGATAATGTCATTAATAAATTTTAACTTTTATCCCTGAAGTGGTCAGGCAGTTGGAGATGTTTTTTGTAGGTCTGTTCCAAATGAACTCCTATTCTATTCTATTCTATTCTATTCTATTCTATTCTATTCTATTCTATTCTATTCTATTCTATTCTATTCTATTCTAGTTTCGTTTCATTTTGTTTTGTTTTGTTTCGTTTCTGGGATAGGACTCAAGCATAGTAGGATGGCCAAGAAAAAGCAACTGAAAAAAAAATCAAAATATATTTATATTTACATGAAAAATATTTATTTCATGATTTATATCAGTTTTGTGGAAGTTGCTTAAAATGTTTCTGCAGACCTAGGGGAAGTGTAGATATGTACTCGGATTTCCTTTTCTGGAAATCAGGGCAAGTGGGCTGTATATGTACACGTATCAATGCTGACATGTGGATGCCTTATCCCTGAAGGTGTTCATGACCAGGTTGGATGAGGCCCTGGGGAACCTGATCTAGTGGGTCAGAGGGGTTGGACCTAGATGGTCTATAAGGTCTAGGTCGCTTCGAACCCAAGCCATTCTATTATTCTATGTAGCCAACCTAAAAAGGCAACAAGCTGCAAGGATTTGCATGGGAGTGTATTGCATTATCTGCCTTGCTGTGCAGACAGCATTTTCAGCTCTGGATTCAATTGGAACTGGGAGATGCTACTTAGAACAGTTGTAAGATACCATACATAAGCTGCTTGGCCATCTCTTGTCTCAGTTATAAAGAGTGTTCTTGATTGCCACCAGACTCATGTTTTTGGTATTATCTTAGTGATAAGCAGACGTTGAAAAATCTGTAAAAATGATGGTATACGGAACAATAAAAAATAAAAATAAAAAAAAAAAACAGAACTTTAAATAATAATTTTTGGTTCAGAAAAGTTTACTTATCCAAACCATTTGCCTGTGTGTAATCATTACATGTAGTTTTACGAATCTGTGACATTATCTTTGATTATAAAAATGTACTTTTGATTACAAGCAAGTATATTTCCCAACATTATTCAAATCCAGGACAAGAAGGACCCCTCTCAATTAAATAAATAGAATTACTTGTTTAGAAACATCACATAGTATGGAGAAGTTTTGTGAAACAGCTCTTGAGAAGAAAAATTGAAAAACGATGAAGGCAGCCTACCCTAACTTTGTAAAGAGGGTTTAGGGCTGCATTTTGTAATTCTCCCTTAAAAAAATCTGTGCAATATTGTGTATGACCCAGAAAATTTTTGGTGTCTGAATGGCGCTTTCTATCTGACACAGAATAGCAGGCCTGATGTGTTCAGCAGAAACAAAATAACAAGCTGGCTTATTTTGAATTCATTCTGATTGTACACAGAATTCTTCAAAAGTACTTCAGGCCAAAATGATCCACAGCTGCTAAGAGTCTTGTTTTTGTCCTGTCTGTGTAGCATGGATAGATTACACACAGCCTCTCCTGGGACAGAAGGCTCGTAACAGGGAAAAGTGAGGCCTGCAAAGCACTGTTTCTACACTCTCTCCTGTACTGAGGGACAAAGACTAAGGCTAGAACAAACACTAAATCCTGCATAACTATTGTTTTTTTTTTTTCCTTTTAGAGTTACAGAAAATACAGAGTAAATTCTGTCTTATTTTAACTTCTGTAGGATGCCTGTATTCCTCCTTTTCAACAGTGGGTAGGAATTTGAACATCAAACTAGAAACTGAACAGAAAACCTATTCAGAGAGAAAGAGTGTAAGCATATGGGTAAAGGTCTAATGACAGCTATAAAACAGGAGTATTATTTGTGTAGACAGGGGTCTCAGAAACAACAGTGCTTAAGATTAGGGACCATTGAAATAATACTTGTGTGTTTTGATTTGACATTTAGGTTGAAATGGACATTTTAACCTTTTCTAAATGATGATTTGGATCTTCCTTTTAGTTTGAAGTATCTGGAAATTCTTTACATCATTTTTAAATTCAATGAACTGTAAAAGTACTTGTGATCAAAAAAAATAATTGTGTTAATTTTTACGTGTTTGAAAAAATTCTTTTTTCCAGTTTCATTTTATAGTCAAGTTTCAACATTTCTCATTATTAAGCAGAATTACTTGTCATTTGGTTTGAAGGGCCGAATAAGGCAGAATAAGTGGCTTTGCCCAGCTCTGTGAACAAAAGTACATTGGACAGACTGGAGATTTGTTGCAGCATAATTTTGTATAGTTTGCCAGCAGATAGAAAAAAGTTTACTCTCCATCTGGCCTATTATCTGTGTGGGTCCTAGTAGGTTTTCAGATGATCAGCTGGATAAATATGGATATGGTTCTGCATTTGTGAAAACAAATATGACCTTATTGTTAATTCAGTGGAAGCAAAGGAATCACTCCTTGTCTGATTCCTTTTCTTTTTTTTTGTAGGTGATTTTTTTTTTTAAGTTTGAAGATAGAAAATTACCTAACCATGAGTAAAAAGCATATATCTTAGACAATCCATTCTTCTCTTTAAGATGAATTAGATCTTTTTTCTTTATATAAAAAATTACCTAAAAAAACAAACCAAAACAACAACAAAACAACTCAGTTACTATGTTCAAGCAGAAGCCATAGTTTCAAAGTAGCAAAGAAAAGACAGTTACTTCTGTGAGTAGACAGACTCAGGTTTTAGTCTAAAGCCTCATGGAAAATGAACATCCTATAAATAAAATCCATAGAACAGATTTATTTACTATTTCTTTTGTGAAGAGCTATCACTAAATATTTAATTATAAGCAGTTCTCATATTATGTTTTGTTTTTAGATACATGTTGAAATCTCTGCATAAAAGCATATTTTATGTATTTGAAGGAAACTTTTACTGATTTCAGTGGTCTTGGTCATTAGGGTACTAATTATAACAAGCTTTAGAGAGCAATATTTATTTCTCTGGTACCTAGTACAGACAATGCCTCTGGCTGCTTATAATTCTGCCTCTTAATAATAATGAGACTTACAGTCATATTATTTGTAGCAATCAGAATAGAAATGATTTGGCAGAACTGATAGAGTGAATTTATGTTACATTACAATTTTACCCTTGAGTTACTAATTGGTCAGTGTTGTGTTCATTTCTATTACTGTTTTTTTGTCTCTATCTTACTGATATGTGCTGACAGAAAAGAAGACTGACTTCCCCAAAGGGTTGAAAGGCCAGTTTAGAGTAGGGAGCATGACTGCTGGATGACATTCACAAGCTCGCTCTATAGAAATATTGCAAGACTGGCTTCAGTGTGTTCAGTTTCTGCCCCAACAATGACAGCCGATTTAAGTATAAATCTTCATCTCAGTGTTGGTTTTCCATTCTCTTTGCTGCACATAGAAAACAAAACTGTCAAACTGTCACAAAGATTCCTTTTGATCTATTTTTGGAAATGCTTAAGAGCACTTATAGCAACACAACAGTAGTGAATAAATGGCAATAAGTAAAATGTCCATGGCATCTAACAGATTATTATATTGTATTAAAATGAAACTCCTTGATGTAACTAGGTTAGTTTCTTTGCTATTTTCAAATAAGACTCCAAATCATGACATTGTTGATCCATTCCTTTTGGACACTTACCAAATGGAATATCTATGTTGTTGTTTATTTATTTGTTTAATTTTGAAATGACTTTTAAATTTTATTTTTAAAAATTTGTCTATCTTCATATATCATAATGCAATCAAATCAAATCTGCAGGCATCAAATATTTGTCTGTATTTTAAAGAAAAATTCAAAATAATTATCTTCATTTTGGACACAGAAATATTTTTAAATCCCTTGCAAACAGAACATTCATTTTAAGCACACATATATTGATAATCATAGATTGGTTTGCATCTTACCTTGCTAGCTATATATTGTTGAAACACCTGAACCAAAGAGGATTAGCCACATGCATTAAATTTTAGTTTATCACAATCACAAACTGTGATGAGCAATATTTAACCTACTACATTTCAGAGAACATTCAGTCTCAGACGGTGCAAGACTCATCCTTTTTTTTTTTTTTTTTCTTTTTTTTTTTCTTTTTTTTTCCCTCTAGTAAACTGTAGCTATCCAACTCAAGAACACGCTTGCTTCATTAACACAGTTTTGAATAGGTCACTAGTTTTGGGCGGTTCAGCTTGTTTTGCTGGCCTGATCCTTTTCCTAAGCACTTAGGAAAGTGCTTAGTGTGTACACACATTAGCAAATTGTGGGTGATCTCAATGTTGAACATCCTTAAAGTTATTGCTTAGTTGTTTATTATCTGGCTCAGGAAGACTTAGCCTTAAGTGTTTCCTCAATGTTCTATGTTCATATCACATGGCAGGAGTAACGTGTTAACTTACATACTGAGTATATACTTCTACTAATCTAATTCATTGTATTGGGTGTGTGCAGGTTTCACTCTGAAACTTTTTCTCTATGGTAGGTGACTTCAGTTGACATTGCTATATTAAAAATTGTGTAGGCTATACTAACTGTAACATTAACACATGGACACAAATTAATATTTTTGCCTTATGCCATATGTCTCTCAGTGTTCAATGTATAAACTGCCAAGGTCTCCAAACTCATACTTTTTTTGCACTTTCAGAATGGTAACATCCTTAACCAGAACTGAAATCTCAGTGCTTTGCTTTGCTAATAGCATGTACCTTAGTAGCTTATTACTGTAAAATCCTTGCACCCCAAAAAGGGCAGACTGTTCAGTAAATGAAAATGTTGTGTGGGAGAAAAGAAAATCACGCAAGGGATGTTTCAAAACCCCAAGTACTTTGCTGGTGGAGGCTAATTTATGTAGCCAGTTAATTCTCTAAGAGAATCTGATGAGATTTAAATTCCTTTCAACCCGCTCTTCAAAAATCAAGACCCTAAATGTAGTTCTCTTCTTTCCTGATTTTTAGTTTTTATTTTTGAGGCAACAAACAAAATTAAAAAAAAAAATTAATAAACTGTTCTGCACAAATTATGTGATTTTTTTCATTAATTTACTCTGTATGAAGTATGGAGGGCACTGGTTTTGAATAAAACATACACTCTGGTGATTAATCAAATCCCTTTTCTGAGGGAAGCAATAATCTATCTGTCTGGAACCTGAAGGGTATACAAGGACAAAAGTGAATGCAATGAAGAAAGTAGTATTTCCAATCTGAAAGCATCTAAAACAGACTTATTCAGCAAGGAATAAATAGAAGATTTTTTTTGTGTGTGTATTAAAAATAAATTAATGTATTTTTGAGAATAGATAACATTAGTTATACATAACCACTATAGTAATTTAGTGAATGTACTTCTCTACCATTTCAGATGATCACCTGAAATAGCAAATTATTTCTACTAAGCAAAATATGCTTTTCTGAACTTTAATTTGTACCGATATACTGTCCTTGTTTTTATTCATTGTGTAGTTTTCTTAATTAGATATGACCACATTTGAATCAAAGGGTTATGGCATTATAAAGCTTGTGCAATTCTGGGATCAGATAATTTCAAAAAAAAAATCTGTGGAATTATACAAAGATATTGTGGCAATTAAGGTCAGCTGTTGTTATTCTCAGTGAAATACTCATTTGATGGAGAAAATGATACAAACGTGTGTAAATATACGTGCTAACATGCATGTGAGTTTTGAAGGTAGGAAGTGATGGAAAATAATTCATGTGGTGTAAGGTAATTCATCTTTTTTTTTTTTTTTTTTTTTAATAATATTTTGGCCCTCATTTTACAGCAACCCTAGTAGCAGCCTGTAAAAGATTAAAAGGTCATGAAGTTTGCTTCCAACTACTGGTCAATAAAGTCTGCCTGTGTACAAAAATCAGAATTCCATTATGTTTAGTAACAGTGTAATCCCATTGAAACATCTGGGCACATGTGGAGATCTTGAAGTTCTGATCATCTTTGGATAACTAAGGCAAAGTTCATATTTATTTGTAGCTTGGTACAAAGCCTTATGTAATAGAATAGCATGAGTATAAAATGCCATGATCATAAAATTCACAAGCCAAGTAAACAGATATTTAAACACGATGTAATTATGATGGAAAATGCTTGTATCATTTTGGCAGCTAATTCCATATATATTACCTTTTCAGGTGTACATAATTCATAAAGGGTTAAAGAAGGATTGGTAAGTGTTATCTATTGTAATAGAATGCAGGAGGTAAATGGTTCTCACATTAGTCATGGCTTTTAACCACATGCTTTTATGCAATTTGTATCTTATACTATTTGTATCTACTACTTAATCCTCTACACAACATTTATTAAACTTTTATAAGCTAAAAATAAATGAAATATTTTGTATTGTAGTACAAGCCACATCACCTACCTTGTACTATCTTCCTTATTCATAGTTGTTTTTCCCTAATCTAAGAAAGCTAATAGTTTGCACATTAGCATCAAAAGAAAAACAGATTTTTCAATAGAAAGAAAACAAAATTAGTACATATAATCCATAATTTATAGTAAATTGGAAATAAATTGCAACGAATTTGATCTGCTATTTCCATATTATTAATAAATAAATATGAATCATAGAATCATAGAATCTTCGAACAGTTTGGGTTGGGAGGGACCTTAAAGATCATCTGGTTCCACACCCCCCTCCCACCGCCCCCCGCCATGGGCAGGAAACCTCCCATTATACCAGGTTGCCCAAAGCCCTGTCCAACCTGGCCCTAAACAACTCCAGGGATGGGGCATCCAGAACTTCTCTGGGCAACTTGTTCCAGTGCCTCACCACTCCCATAATAAAGAATTTTATTTATTTCCTTATATCTAACATAAAACTACTTTTTTTTTTTTTTAAGTTTAGTTTTGTTTAGTTGTCTCTCCCTCACAAAGAGCACCCCCCAGCTTTCCTGTAGGCCCCCTTTAGGTACTTGTAGTTTGCTATAAAGTCTCCCTGGAGCCTTCTCTTCTCCAAGATGAACTACCCCTACTGTCAGCCTGTCTTCATAGGAGAATTAAATTCCATAAGGAGAATAAGAAATTGTGTTTTTCTCAGGACATTTCAACTTCCTTTAAAATTTTGATTCCACAGGAGATGGTCAGCTTGATAAGCCAGTTGAAGGATGTTTATTAATTTGTGAAATCAGTACAGCTGTACATGTAGTTGAAATTATTCATGTGCGTAAGTATCTTGCCGGATTCAAAATATTAAATTACACATATTTCTTATACAGCTTGTACAAAAAGAAATCTCTTATTCTGTTCCTCTATAATCCAGATCAGTCTTCTCAAATGATTTTAGAACTGGTGTTATGATATATTATATTTCTAGCCCAACTGATTTTGATTTGTACTTCTGAAGTCCTTACAGCAAACTGACAACCAGCAATCCATTTCCTAAATTGCTTTAGCGTTCTAAAGCTGCAATGAAAATACTGACTTCTGGTTAACACTTGCTAGTGAAAATTCAGACAGTGTCTCTCAGCAGTGATGAAATAATTCTTTTGTGCAAGAAGCTCTGAGATGTCCCATATTTCTTTCTAGCATAGGGTAAATCAGTATGTTATAGCCATTATATCTTTTAAACTTTATTCAAATTATATCTGTCATTCTTTAAGAACAAGGAAGTTTACTACTAGACATTTTATGGATAATAATTACCCTGTAAGTGACCTGTAGAGCATTACCAACTTCTTTCATGCTGGATCAGTAAGTGGCAGATCTGCAATATATTTGCTAATGTTAATACAGTGAGTTATGTCCATGAAGACAAACAGAAACATCAGTTCAATGTGAACTTTACAATAGAACTGTCTCAGAAAGGGCAACTAAAATAAGTTTCCATTATAGTCTATCACAATGTTGTCAGCTAATTACTAGGTTCGCTACCTTAAAATCTTTAACAGAAAACATGTCTTCATCCTTTTGTGGTGAACTCTAACACTTCATATAGCATTAGTGATATAATGACACTACCTAAAATCCTAAATAAACAATTTAAAGTAGATATGTTAAAGAATAATTATTAACATTTTAAATATTGGACATGAAAACTGTTGTATGTAATTACCATGTACAGTAGAACAATACAGGACAAAGTATTTAAAACCACACAGTACGTCAGTCAAGGATTCCCACTGAATGTATTCTATTAAGGAAAAAAAAAAAGTGAATGCTATCTAGATGCATATTCTGCATTCTAAAAGAAATAGATTGCAGTTGTGATAAAGGATTCATAAATTTGCCTAATTAAAATAATCAAAACCTCATTGACCACATTTTAAAAAAAGTATTAAGCAGACTGTCTTGATCTTCCTCTTTATTCCCTTCAGCCTTTAGAAGAAGTGGAAGCTCCACATGGAAAAGTCAATCTCTACTCTCCATTCTTCTACTACAGTTCAGTTCCTCAGGTACTCAACAACTCAACAAGCCTGTCTGAGAAGATGCAGATACATTTGACATTGCATGTCTTTGTTATGCAAAGGTATGGAATTGCACTCTTATCCTTTTCTTCTTTTTTTTTTTTTTTTTTTTTTTTTTTTATATATATATATGTTAAAGATTCATGACCCCTGCTAGCACTAAATGGGCTTTAATGTCAGATGGTTTTTAAATGTCAGCCTAGTGGATGTTGGTGATCATTAGGTCAACTGTTAATTAACTAGAGGTAACTGAGAACATGATGTAAAAGTTTATCAAATTTTAAGGTGAAAGAAAATTACTTCCCGTAAGAGACCAAACTTTGAAATTTGTAATTTTGCATTTAAGCCAATTAGATTATTTTTGAACAGATTTTTAAAGCTCCTGCCTTTCCCAAATTTCTATCAAATTTTTCAGGACTTGTAAGTGGCAACTCTGAAAGACAATTGTGTATCCTTCTTCAGGCTGTTGTTAACATGATGTATGCTACCCATAAGAAAATTGATAAGAAAATTATGTACTATAATGAAGAAGTGCTTCTCATAGGCAGCCAGCTTCTCATAGTCAACAGCACTCATCATAAATACATGACCTTGTCAAACACTAATTAATGTTTACAGAGTTACTAGAAGATGAAAATCACTTTTTAAAATGCTACTTGTTACAAAGATTAAAATAACAGTTGCTTTAGAAGCCTATTATATTGAAGATTACCCTTCTAAATGACTTAGCAGAAGTCCACTACTGTGTTTCCCAGCCAATGTGACCCCTGGCACAGAGCATTGCCAAAAATGCCAATGTCAAACCAAATACACTATGTGCTATTACCCTCAAATATAAGACTTTTAAGGAAGAAAAATGCAACCAAAATCCTATGGTGGTTTTCAATATTCTCATGGTTACTAAATTATTTCAGGTTATTTCAGGCTAAAGGACAATACTATGTTCCATATAATTCATACACACTGAAGAATATTATAAAAACTCTTATTTCTCCTTAGGGTTTCTATCAACTAACCTTCTCAAGTTTACTTTCACAATTATGACATTACAGAGGCCCTGGGAACAAATAAATAGCAGCTTTACAGTATCCCCTGACATTTACTTTTATTCTTTGTTATTCAGTTGCTTTAGCTTGTTTAGCTACTGTGACATTTAGTACAAGGAATATATCTTTTACATCTAGTTAAAAAGGTCTACCACATACTTAAGGGGATGATGACTAATTTTTTCTAATCTATATTTTAGAAGCTTTTTATTCACACCTCCAAAAAGCTATCTCATGGTTCAGATTATAAAGACATCTGCTCTAACTCCGGACTTGATGAAAAGTTCCTTGCCGAGCAGATGCTATACTGTCTTTGGTATAATATTATGTTTTTATTCCTGACATCACTTTCATTCATTTTGCAAACACCTGCATAATATATTACAGTTTTCTCATGAGCACTGAAATTTCCAGGGTTGGGACAAAAGGCAGGAAATGGCTAAAATATTACTATTCCTATGGTAAAAAAAAAAAATCCTTTCAGATTATAAAGCCTGTCATTTCAACATTTCAGCTCAGAATTCCAATGACCAAACTGCTTGAATTTGCTCCTAGAACATATGACTTTACATGAACATTGGAAGAAGTTAGTTTTATAATATGCACTGAGATTTAATATTATTCTTTCTCTTATGTGTTTGTGTCTAAAATAATGTTCTGTGACTGGCACTTGATGGAAGAGCAGGTTGAGCAGTTACCTCTTGAGTGCTTTCAGCAATTTCAGAGCAAACTGTATGCTCACAAAAATGTCTTTATATAACAAGGCAAGCTAAGCATTTGCAAACTCTGCAAGTCTAGCATTTACCTCACAACTGGGTGCTGCACTAGAAAATCACAAGTTTTATCTTAGAAAAAAAATCAAAAATTTTCCTATGGAAAAGTGAAATCTGAGTGTTTCCTGATTATTCTCACCATTTGTAGCCAGAACTAATGTAGTTTTCATTTCAAATATTTTGTGACATTTCAAAAACAACCTGTTTGGTTCTATGAAACAAATCTTCCTTATTAAACACTAAAAAGACCAGTGCCAAAATCACGGACTTCTTAAAAAGAAATAATGGAAGCTATTTCACATGAGTCCAATGTTTTCTAAAGGTTTCCTTAACTTCCACACTAAAATAAAATAAAATAAAACAAAATTTTCATAGATTCTTTCCAGAAATATCAATTATTAGCCATGCACTGGTAGGGCTAATATTTTGAACTAGCATTGATTGAAATATATTAGGAAAATGATGTTGAATAACTCAACTGCTTGTGAAAAAAAAAACAGGAATATAATGTTATTAAACTGCATTTAACAACATTACTATGTTCACTATGAAAGTCAATCCAAAAATTTTTACATAAAAATTAGGTATGCTATTTCTCTCTGATTTTGGGGACTTAGTCCCTAGCTTTGGCTTCTCTGTGAGCTATGTCTCTTAAGTATGCAGTATTTCTGAATTCTGTTTTTTTTTTTTTTTTTTTTTTTTTTTTTGTAAGAGTTCACTGGATATTGGTTCACTGGTGACCAGACAATGTTTTCTCTAGACTTCAGTATTCTTTTGAGTACTTTAATTTCTGAAACACTGCAGGCAGGTTGTATTGATGGGAGGTGTTCGAGGGAAGTGTGGCTTTACCTAATTCCTGAATGACAACTGTTGCATTTCTAAGCATTTTAGTCATGAAAACTGGTCCCTTTTTCTTCAGTATGACAGTAAGAGAAGCAGAACGTGTCACCAAATGCTGGGTAGAGGCCTGTGCTTCAAATACATTAAAATAACATAGACAAAGACAGGAGGGGAAAGTCTCCAACAAATATAAAGTTTTTATTTTTATTTAATTTTGGTAAGAATGATCATAAACTAGCATTGCAGAATAAATGGATTCCTACCGAGAATCTCAGCAAAAATGAATTGTTTTTTTGTTTGTTTGTTTTGTTGTTTTTAGGGAATGACAAGTCAGTTTTCAACCTGAAGGTGATAGAGACATTGTGCTTCTCTCTCTCCTACACAGATAAATTTATATTTTTCTATGTTCTTTTCAATGTGACATTTTTCATTAGTCTGCAAGTCTGCCCAAGTCATTAGTTTATGCAATGCTAACATGTTTTAACGTGGCTGTTGTTATCTAGTATAAACTTAATGAAGGAGAGGCTGCCTAGAACTGAAGAGCCTACTTTAAGCACAGTGCTCTCCTATGTTACGTGGTGCTGTTACCACTATACACATTTTTCCCTATTTTTGCTGGGCTGTATCTGCCATGGCATAAATGAACAAACACTTTTAACCGTCTTTCCTTCTCTCTGCCACTCAACCTCACTTCTTTTCCCCACTACCTCCCTTTTCAATTATTATAACAATGCAATGTTGTCTGTCACTAGAACATCTATGCTATGTTTTCTGCATAACATTTTTAAGGTATGGCCTTTGCTTTCAATTTAAACAGGCAATACTCCCATTCAGATGTTCAGCACTTTTCATCTCAATTACAGCAATATCCTTTTCCCTGGCCTCTTGAAAAATACAATCTTGTCCCACTCACACACTACAGAGATCATTTTAATGCTTTCCTACTTTGATCATTTCAGCTCTCTTTGCATCCTTTCACTGGCTCCCTTTCTACGCTTAGCTTGCAGTCTGTCATCATTCATTTGATATTGAGGTACTGACTTCTTCCCCAACCTTAAAATGTATTTGCCTCCATCTTGGCTTTTAATTTTTTAAAAGCCCACTTTCAGGCTTTCTACCTTGCTACCTTTCTACCTTGCTGTCCCTCATTATTATTATTATTATTATTATTATTATTATTATTATTATTTATTTATTTATTAAAAAAAAAAAGCAAAAGACATACCAAAGTAAACCAAAATAAAATCACCTTATGATTCTTCCTAAAGCTCTCCTTTTTTATACCACAAACATTGTTGGCAGCTTCTGATTGGTTAGAACACTTCTGTCCTGGTTTCAACTAGGATAGAATTAATTTTCCTCCTAGTAGCTGGTATGGTGTTGTGTTTTGGATTTAGGATGAGAATAACTTTGATAACACTCTGATGTTTTAGTTGTTGCAGAGCATTGCTTACACTAAGCCAAGGAATTTTCAGCTTCTTACACTGCCCTGCCAGTGAACAGGCTGGGGGTGCACCAGGAGCTGGGAGGGCACAGAACCATCTCCTGGCCAAAGGGATGTCCCACACCATATGACATCATGTTGAACAATTAATATGGGGTGGCTGGCTTGGGAGGGACCGCTGCTTGTGGCTGGGCTGGGTATCGATCAGTGGGTGGTGAGCAATTGCATTGTGCATCACTTGCTTTATACTTATTATTATTATTGCTATTTTCATTATTATTATTATTATTTCTCTTTCTTTTCTGTCCTATTAAACTGTCTGAAATCTCAGCCCACAAGCTTTTACTTTTTTTTTTTTTTTTTTTTTTTTCCTGATTCTCTCCCTCATACCATTGCGGGGGGAGAGTGAGAGAAAGGCTGTGTAGTGCTGAGCTGCCAGCCACGTTAAACCACAACTTCCTATCCTAGTGCTGAAGAGCTATAGCAGTGTTTCATTAATATAAATACTTATATATTAACATAAATAGAAATTATTGTCTTCATGGTTACATACAGAAATAGCCTGTATCATTCTTTGCTGTTGTTTACAGCAACTGGCACAACACCTCCCTCATGACTGTGGCTTATAGGTGCTACAATGGCTAGAAGAAAGGTTGCAGGGGAGTAAAGTACTTCAGACTTGGGGTTGCTTCAGAATATTCTTGATTACTGTCATGTCTAGGGTCAGTGAAGAATTAGCAATATACATTATTCCTTTTAAATGTTCGCATCAAGTACGTCTGTTAATATAACAGTATTGAGGGATACAGGGAGGATATTGCTGCTCTTTGAGGCGAATGATAAATGATCAGTCAGATTTGTGAGATGACAATTTGTCTAACAAACTGATGTTTGCACCACCCAAGCAGTGAAAGACTGCTTATTTTAGTTGAGATAAGTTTCCAGACTATTACCTGAATAGTAAAGAAATAAATAACTTTGGAGAAGAGAAATTAAATCCAGACTTCCTGAAGGACTCTCAGAAGATCATTAGCTATAAAAAGTGTTCTTCCAGGAAGTGTCTTTCTCTAATGAATGCCATCTAGGTGGACAAAAAGACAGGTTATGTGATCCAGTATTTGGATTCTACAGAAAAGTGAGGTTAACAAATGGAGATAAGGAAGTGAGACAGACATAAGTAAATAAGTGGCAAAAGTAGTTGATGTGTTTTGTTAGTGTTGGTATTGGTATTGTGTGTGTGTGTGTGTGTGTGGTTGGTTGGTTTTTGTTTCATTTCTTCAATTGCCTTTCATAAACATGTTTTAATCATATGGTTTATTTTATATACTACAAGTAAATGCACTATTTATTAATATGATTAATTGTGGGGTTCAAACCAATTGGTTAACAACCTGACATTCCTCCTCAAGAGTGTGGTGAACAGTTTGGTCACTGAGGTACTTAAAAAACGCTCAGTTCCTTCAACACATATACCAGGTGGTAACAGGGTATTCTTCCATAGAAGTCTTGGGGCCTGTTTGGTTGGTAGTATCATAGTGACTATTGGCAAACAAAAGAGCACTCTACCATATAGCAAGGTAATGGAGGAACATTCAAAGGATCTATTCCAGTGTCGTCATGCAAATATGAGAGAAAAAAAAAAAAAAACACACACAAAAAAAACCTATTCTTCAAGCCTAAATAGGAATAGTGTTCCAGTTCTAGCCTTTCTACTGACAACTTGCCCTCCAAGTAATCTTTGTGTTGTCAACACCGGAAACTTTTAATAAGTTGATTCCATGGCTACTTTTTTTTCTTTGTATTAGAAAAATAGCTCCTGTAGAGTTCACTAAGCCTAGACTAAATGATATGAAAGACTGCTATTTTTTAAGAGATTTCTAAATAGATATATGAAGTAAATCTAGCTAATTGCACAATCTGCTATGAGAATTTGTACTAAATTCATACAGTAGATTGTAGAAATTAACTATCTACTTATCACCTACCTATTGCAGAAATTACTTAACTATGTGAAGTTGTGGCTGTGATCAGACTTGGGGCTCTGCCTGTCATGGATATGATGAAACGCTTTTATGTTCTTTGATGAGCTCATTACTTGGATGTTTCCGTTAAATGATCAGAAATTAAATAGTTTAATATTTTCATGATTAGGATCTACACTTAACACTGCATGGAGATGACAAAGGGCATTTCATGCCTCTCTGGTTAGTGTTTCAAGATGTCTGGAGATGACATCATTGCACATTGGATCCACATCTGGAAGATTTTATTCACAAGCAAGCCCTAGAGGGGAACTCAAGATCCACCTCAGTCAAATCTTGCATACACAATGTGCAGGTTATATGAGAACTTCAAAACACACCACTTAAAATCATGAATGTTTTCAGAACATACTAATTTCTTCTACAAAATTTCATAAACTAAAAAAGACATAGTTATGTTACTTTTTCCAGAGTAAATACACTAAAGATTACATCCTACTGCACAATTCTGAGGTAAATTTCAAATTATGAATAAAGGTGAACTCAAATATACCTACAAAATCAATAAAAATGCACCCTGAATAAAGAAGAAATACTGTAGAATATGAAATTAAGCTGAAGGTGATGGAAATTTGAATAAGATTTTGTGTTACACGAAAATAGCTAGGCTTGGTTTCTTCAAGTGTTGTGAAACTCTTGGCAGCTAGACTACCACTAGATTATATTAGATGGATAAACCTCTAATCACAAGGCTCTGTGAGACTGTTGAGCTCTCTGAGGCATTGGCATCTGTTAGATATGAAATACAACGTAAGAAAAATTGTGAAAAATAAATAATTCAGGTAGATATTGACAACTTTTTATGTACGGGTTATGCCATCTTAACACAAATAGAATAAATAAAGGAGACACAGCCAAGTTAAGTGCATTCTTTTAAATAAAATACGTTTTTAAGGAGGTTGAATGACAACGTCCTTTGAAAGATTATTTTACCTATCTTACTACTACTTTTTCTGTTTCAGTTTTTAATTTCTAATCAGAGATAAAAGAGATTATTTTAAAGCAAATTTAAGAAGCTAACATAAACCATACTGTATTTTACTTAGGATTTCAGAGTTGAAAATGGAATCCAGCCATGCTTTTCATTCTTCTTTTACCAATTAACAGTTTTTTTTTTTCATTTTCTGGCTGTTTTACTGTGGCACCAAAATTTAAGCGACTAACAAGACTGAATCTCATTCTATAAATATGGTTCACCACCTGCAACATACTAAGAGTCACATAATAGTGAGAGAAATTAGTGGATTAGCTGCATTAATTACCTAACAATCATTTTTCCTCTGAAATTCTAGTACAAGATGAATTTCTGCCAGGACAACTCTGCTAACTCCGTTGCATATTGGTCACCTCTCTTAGCTGAAAATAATAAAAACCAATCCAAACATCATTTTTTTTCCCCCTCACTATGGCCAGGATGTTTAAAAGATGATTGGTTTAAGAATTTGGTTGTATTTGGCAAATATTACTTATTTCCTACCTAGTGGTACAGAAATCTGTGCAGGATCACTAAGCCCCAGGACAGCTACAAAAAGAATATGCTAAAGAATATTCATTCCCAAGGAGCTGCTATATTATGTCACTTCATGCTGTTACAGAGATGGCTCTAATTTTAGTTAGTGATGCTATGATGTCACTAATTGTATCAAAGATATTTAAAGGAAGGATAGTTCAGTACCAGCAATATACAGTGCCAGTAAGTCAAAACAGAATTCCTTTTTGTAAATGTGTGCTCTATCTGAAGAGAGAGCAGAGGAAAAGAAGGTGACAATTTAAAATTTATTAAATACCATTTTAATAATTTTTCTGTCTGAAATAGCTATACATTTGTTTGAGTATATCCCAGATTTCACTTATAAAGACTGGTCAACCATTTTGATTTCATGCAACTAATTTCTTTCACTTTAAGTAGTCTTCATTTACCAATTTAAAATTAAATTGGAAACCATAAGTACATATTTTTAGATTGTGGGCAACACCATTTTATCTCCAATCAAATACACAGGCAGTAATTCAGTCACTGTGTACTGTTGTTGCTGCTGTTCATAAACCAACAAGCTCTTGTGGTTTATGTCATCAGCAGAAAACCAAAGCTGAATTATAGCCTTGCATTCAATCTCTGTGTTCTGCACAGAAATTGCCAGTTTTTCAGAAAGTGCAATTTAGAGACATGGGATCTAGAGACCTATAAAGAGTATTTCTTCCTGTCAGTGCCAAAAATCAAAGCCATGAGTATTCAAAAGAAAAACAAGATATAAAAACAGTTCAAAGTATATCTAGAGTTTCGCAGATTGCAGAATGCTTTCATTAATTTTCCAAGAACTTTACAAAGGCAACATTCCTCATGATCCCTCCAGAGACATTCTCAAAAGTTAATCAGATACTGGGTCATATCAAAAAAGGAGAGTAGCAATAGAGAAAAGAAAAACAAAGATGAGGAAAGAAGGACTTCTCTCAACCTATATGTTAATGATCTGTGGAAAGATGAGTACAAAGACTTGATATATAAATTGTGTGTTTTTAAAGATGGTGGAAGAGTTTACTTTATGAACTCATCAGTTAAACTACTCTTCCAGTAAAATTTTATTTCAAAGTACTTTCAAGAATATTCTCAAGAAGCTGTAGTAAAAGAGCTCAAGGGCAGGTTGGATGGAGCCCTGGACAACCTGATCTAGTGGGTGGCACCCCTGCCCATGGCTGGGGGGTTGGAATTAGATGACCTTTAAGGTCTCTTCCAAGCCAAACCATTCTAAGATTTATATCCGTCTCTGCTACTAATTTCTCGACTGAAATATCTTCATGTTAGGAATATGGTTATGTTCATATGTTCTCAATCTGCTGCAATATTTGGAACTTTTCCAAAACCAATTATTTTAGAACAATTACAGGTAGCAGGTGGATAACGTATTTTGAATTAATGCTGTACATATGTAAGTCTTTCACAACACCTAGGACTCAACCAGAAAAACAAACAAAGAAACAAACTCTTCAATTTTTTAATATTCATTTAGGCAAACCATCTTGTGAGAAACTTAGTTTTGACCTGTTTTTTTTTGTTGTTGTTTTTTTTTTGGGGGGGGGAGGTAGACATTTCTTTCAGTTGTCCAAATTTGAGTTGGCAACAATGGTAAAAATACAGTTGATTAGTCTTCGTGCGTGTAAACTGAATCTTTTCAACATGTGCCAGTTTCAGGACAATGGAAATAGAGCACCTGCTTGAATTCAATAATGTAATACAACTGAAGGTTTGCATTGTTAGAGGGAGTCCCAAGATCCCAGTAGTTTATAACCAGCAGAACAGAGATGTACGACAACTTTTGTACTCTGCTGGGTACTGTATCCTGTTATGTAGAAGACAGAGAGAACAATTATTTATAATTCCAGTTTCTTGTGAAAGAGAAGTTTTATTACATGGTAAGTAGTGTTCATGATGCTGCAGAGCATCTCAGACAGTGAAGGGTGGAGGAGCGTTTTTAGTCTTGAAAGATGTCCTTGTAAGTATTCTTGGAGCTTGCAAATCACAAATCCACGTGTAAAAGGGTCCAGAAGCTCTGGTGACTTTGGGTTGGCTTAGGATTTTTTAAGAAGCTGTTATCCAGAAAAGGCAATTGCAGTTAAATGGGACTGTAGCTTAAGAATAGCACATACAACATTTCTGTAGCTCAAAGTTAAGATTTTTGGAAAAAGTAGTAATTCCATACTCTTCAGTGTTAAAAAGTTGAATTTCCCTAACTGTACTCTCCTCATACAGCTGTTTAATCAGAAATAGCAATCAGAAAAGGCTACACTTTTACCTACGTCTTATCCCAAGAACAGCAAAAAATCAGAATGTAGGATTACTTTCCAAACATACCCCTAAGTGCAAATGTGTTCAGAAGCTATGTATAATCCCCAAATGAATATTTAGTCACCAGCCACCTGACATAGTGGCACAAAGCATTTATAGAGGTACAGGTTTACCGAGATATATGAAGACATATGAGATATATGAAACATATGAAATGCAGTTGTATCTTCCAATGAGGCTTTCTTTGGTCTTCTCCCAGAACAGGATACTTTTCTTAATCACTTCTGTAGTTGTGCAGGTGAGAATTTTCCCTGAATCATAAGCAGTTTCAAATCCTGAATGTTGGCTGCTGTACTCTTACATCTCCCTTGCTCTCTGTTGTATATTTTGGTGCTCTTCTTTTTGTAAACTGTGTCTCAGTGAAATGGAGCAGTTCCAGCAATGTGATAAGTGATGGAAACAGCACAAACTGAAGAGGCAAAAAGATACAGCTGGGGGTGGGATGAAAATTGGGACCTTTTCATTTTAAAATCTGTGTGAATATTCCAGATGTTCTAATCAAGTACTGAATGCTCATATTATGAAAAGCCTTTGTGTGTTTAAGAGGAGCATAAAAGTTGCTTTATGGTATTTTCAAAAGTCATAGACATTCAGCCTCCTAAATCTCAAATGTATTGGAAACTGCAGTGTTAAGAGGATATATTTGCAGTATATTTAAACTACAACAAATAAGATATTAAAAGACAAAAGTAATTATTACATTTTTATAAATATGGAACATTTCAGGAGTTTAAATGACAACTTTCTAAAGTACAAAATGGAATTTGCTTTCAGATTTACTGTTTCAAATGGAGGCTGTATTTTCAAAGTACTCAAAAAAGTGCCACTGCATACAGAATCACAGAATCACAGAATCACCTAGGTTGGAAGAGACCTCCAAGATCACTGAGTCCCACCTCTGACCTAACACTAACAAGTCCTCCACTAAACCATATCACTAAGCTAAATAAATTGAAATATTTACACAGAAGTAATAAAAGTACTTGCTGAAAGCAGGAATAAGAAATATTTACACACACAAGTACATGCTTATTAAAGAATTAAAACGAACATTATTACAAGCAAACTAGCCTCCAGAAAGATAAAGAGAACTGCTCACATTCATAGTTTTTTTTTTTAATGTATTTTTGTTTTGTTTTGTTTTGTTTGTTTACTGACATGGAGACAGAAATGTTAATTGACACTTAGTTTAAGCCACTGCTATTTAGTGTATTTTTTTTCCCTGCAAATTCTTTTTTTTTTTTTTTAAACAGAACTATGAAAGAGGTTTATTTCAACATCAAATATATATTAGAACACTAGTGCTTCAGATCTGACCTGTATTTCAAATAAGAGAGAATTAAGCCTTTAACGTGCATACATTTTTTCTCTACTTGCATACCAGTTTATATGGGACTGTCCTGCTTCTTATGTTCCAAACAACTGAATGCCTAGATTGTACAGATTTAATCACATCGTCCACATGCCCCATTTTTAGTTTTGGCAAACTGATAGACTGCATAAATAATTGCAGATTGAGCTTTGTATAATTTAATTTGTATGAACTGTTTTCATTTAAAATACAAGTTTTCAAACTCCAAGCCTTAAAAAACCCAAAGAATTCCAGTAATGGTCACTGCAAAGACTGAACTAGAAAGGTTCAAGTCAAAATTGGTTGTCTTAAATATTTAACATACAGCAGTAAATCCAAGCTGTTCAAGCAATTTGAAATACAAGTTTAGATCAAAAAAGGTAGATTTTAGTGTATGATATTTTTAAGATAGATTTAAGTACTGTTGTAAGAAATTCCTACAGCCTTTGAGAAAAACTGCAATTAGTTCTCTTAGGCTTAAATTCCTACTGAAATTTTAGTAATGAAACAGCTGCTCATACCTCAAATCCTGACCTCTGAGGAAGTTTACAATGGAGATGGTTTAACAGTGGAAAGTTTAACCATGTTTCAGAGAAAGTTTTAGTCTTCTAATCCACATCTATTTCTTTGTACTTGTCATAAAGTAGCTTGGTAAATCTTGCATCCTTACAACACTAACACAATCACATTACACACATCACAATTACAATTTAAAAACTGATGAAATGCTAGGTAGATAGCAGAGCAATAATAAGATAGCAATAGTAAGATTTCAAATGGTTAGATAACATTATTTAGTAATAACCTAAGAAGAAACATACTCCAGCACTGTATGCTATACTAACTTAAAAGACCCCTGAGAACAGGAATTCACAAACATGGATGACCATAAAAATACTGCATTGATGAGGTGCCTACAGATACCTATGTCAAGATTTTATGCCAGATGATCATTATCTGGGACACTTTTCAGATATATAGATTTTGAGAAAAATTACTATTTCAGTTTTAATTCCAAGAACTGAGAAATTAGGAATAGGGAACAGTGTGATTTCTGCTACCTGATGTTCTTCTTCCAGGTTTGTATGTCTAGATAAGGTCCAAATACACAGTACTCTTACATACGGTATGTCTGGCTGCAAGTTGTGGCTGGGACAACATTAGACAGACACTCAGCAGAGCTTCGCAGTCAAGATGCATAGTTTCTAGAAGTTAAAATGAGGTGTTCATAGTGTATATAACCAATAAAAGTTGCTTTGAGAATAACTGTGTGGTTCACACTGTTAGTTTGGATACAGAACATCTCAGGTGTGAGATTTTGTGTATGCCAGAGAAAAGCCAGAACAAGTAAAAGTTCAATATGCTTCCTCCTCCCCTAAAACAGATTCTATGAAAAGTACTACCACAAAGGAAGACTCTTTCATAACTTCATTTGAAGTTTGCTGAGGAGAGTGAGATGTGGTCTGAGACAAGACATTTTAAGCTGTACTTGACTACTACAACTTTGTGAAAACTGGCAGAGTTCTGGTGACTTAAAACACTTTACTAGTTGGCCCTTTAATTCCAGATAGCCAAATAAAAAATCTCAGCAGTTCATGGAGAAAAAATAAATATTTCTCAGGTTGAATTGAATTGCAAGATGTTTATGTTCAACAAAACATTCTAAATGGCTTTATCACAAAGACATGTTTCAATGTTATGCATGCTCTGGTCCTTAGAAATTTCATATTAAACAACATTTGTTAAATTGGCATCCTAGTTAGTTTACAATATTAGGGTATAATCAGTTGCTATTCTTGTTCTATTTTCTACAATACTATCTTGATTTCATAAGCCTACAGGACATGCTTTCCGTTTTAATGTCACCTTCTCTCTGCTTCATTATTTCTTAGACGTCACTTATATAACACATTGGCATAGAAAAGATGCTTCACTGTGGTGCCATGTAAATGCCAGCTGTATTTCATCCCCACTATGCCCCTTGAGACTGTGTTGATTTGCAAAAAGCTGTTTCTCCTTGAGTTGAAATTATGAGAGAAAAGGAAGAAGGTTTGAAATAACAATCTGACGGTTTCAGATTTGCATTCTGGGAATTTACACATATCCTATTAAAGCTTATTTCACACAGGTTTAGAATGTATACATTGACAGTTAATCTACAGGGTTAACATTGTAATTTTATAAATGCAAGATTTCTTATAATTATTCCTCCCAAACTGTCATCTGATATTCCTGATAGACACAGACAAGCAGTTGCTTCAAGAAAACATCAATAGATAGCATTTTGTAGGCAAATGTACTCCAGAAGGGACTGGTCTATTTTTGGTGCATTAGCAGCAAGTCCAGGTTTCAAACATTGAATTTGATTAGAATGGAGCTTACCAAGTGTTCTAAACAAGATGTCCTGCACAAGCAGTGAGCTCATAAAATGTCAAACTTTGCTCAGTTCATTTCACAGGAGACACAATTGATTATTCTGTGATTTGGGAACCATGGTGGTAAAGACTGAATTATATTTTAGACACAACGATGAAATTAAAAGAAAGTTGAATTTTACAGGTTATTAGCATTAGAAAGAATGGGAAAAATCAAGATTTTTTTGGTGAATAAATGTGTGGTGTATTTTAATATGAGACTACATTTTAGGGAAATATTTCAATTTCAGTCTGCATCTGATTTCTTACTGCAAAGTCTCTTCTTTGTCATAAGGCTAACAGATATTTCAATAACATTGAAAACTTGCAAACTGTACAGATTATTAAACATACCTGCTGTATTGGCAAATCTGTATTCTGTTTAGGTTTCCATCAGAATCTGTAGGGTTTATATTATAGAATTTCAAGAGACAGGTGCTATGCAAGTGGCCATATTAGGATTTTTTTTGTAAAATTCCACTTCAGCTTACTAATAAGGAACATATACCATGATTGAAGGGCAGAATGCTCTGGAAAAACAGATTGTGATAATAAATCAGACACCAGAAACAAAATTGCTAAATTATTTTTCTTCTGTTCAAAGAATGGAAGAGAAAGAAAACATTACCAGTGCTACTAGAGATTTTATCTGCCTCAGTTTTAATTAATTATATTAAATATGTTTAAAGGCTTACCTAATATATTTAAATTTAACATTTTTTTTTTACCTGCTAAAATTACAGTTCTATTACTATATTTCAGACTTTCACCATGTTTTTTCAGGTCTCAAGACTCATTGATAATAACAGAAGAAAAATGAAAGCTGCTGAACAAGTAGAAAATTCTTTGATGATGTTTACAGAAACACAATTATTTTAGATGAGGCAGGTAATATGGTTGTAACAGCATTTACCTCTTTGTAGATCTATTGGTGAGAGATTTGAATTGCAGCAGAAAAATAAAAACCATTTCTTTTGGAGTGCTGGGGTTCACCTTTATGTTTTAGTGATAGCTAGTGTTAAAGATCTGGGAGCTTGGCCCTACACAAACCTCTCAACATTATGACATTACACACCAAAAAAGATTTTGCCTCTTTTTTTTTTTTTCCCTAAAAGAGTAACCTTTGGCAGTGATTTAACATCTCGTAGGTTTCTGACACCAATTTTACAGTGCTCTTGAAGCCTAAGTTTTTGTTTGTTTTTGTTGTTTTGTTTTGTTTTGATTTTATATATTTGCATGAATATATATATAATAGGTTTGAAAAAGCATCCTACAGATATATTCATTACACTGTAAAATATTACAGAACAGGACTTTCCCAGTTCTGGATGATTCCCCCTTCTACTCTGTTGGTTTGGAACTCATTCACCAGTTGTCAAAAGTCAAGCATCCCTTGCCTGGACCAGTTCCTGGTGGAGCCACTAGTCAGGGCTATAGTTCCCTGGAAGACTGTCTATTGGCACTTCCAGGATGTAGTAGACAGTGGCCCAGGTAGTTTTGGTCTATATCTCATGAGACACTTCCTCTCCTCAAGGCTGTTATCCTTAGAGCTTCACACTTAACATGAATTTCAATTTATAGCTAAACATTTCATGACAATCAAGTTCATGTGGCTCAAGAATTTGCTGAAGGATTCCTTAACCAAATCATTTTTCAGTCAGGAGCTCGAATCTTGCTATTGCAGTTGCATTATTACTAGGGTAAATAACTTCATTAAAAAGACAGAAAGATTCTTTTGCTGTGGTTTTCATTTTTCCAAGTTTATATGATGTATGGAGAAATGACCTCTATAATGTTCCTCATAGAGCTGAGGGTGACAGTGGAGCTTAAGTAGGTCATTTAACAGGCAGAGAGAAACTATTTCTCAAATATTCATATGCTTGGTAGAGAGATTTAGGGGAACAAAAGATCAGAAATCTTCAGAATTATTTATTCAGGAAAGAAATACAGCCTCACGGGAAAAATCCTTCCACGACTGAATTGTCCTGTTTTCACCTTGATGGACAACACACATATCAGGCCATATATGGTTATAAATCTTTCCATGGTGCTCTAGTTCTCACGTGCATATTATTCCTTATGGATATTTTGATTTTCATAACTGAGCATGGTTCACCTAGACAAGACAATGTTCTTAGTTGTTGCCAGTAACTGACAGTGAAGCAGGAAACATCAAACATTTGTTGAAAAACTACCATTACAACTGTGGGCTCAGCCCTAAAGGTATTATCAGCTTTTCTCTGATGATAGATGCTAAGACCAGCACCAACTTCATGGAATCTAATGGATTTAGACTTAGCACCTGATGGGAATAAAGAAGGTGCTAGTTGTTAATGAAAAAGAAGAAGGAACAAACAAACAAACAAACAAACAAAAACTTAAAAAGTTGAGAATTGGAATATAAGAAACCTGCATCCCAGCTTTGCCTCAGTGGACTGAGACCTGTCCTTTTTAGGTATGCAGACAATGAAAGTGTCAGTATTCTACATGTAAGCCTGGGAGAATTAATTAGTACTGTTTGAGATTTGATACTGACCAAAGAAAAATAGCTTGATACATATTTTTTTAGTTTTACTAGTTTGCATCTTCCTTTCATTCTTTTCTTATCACCACAGATGCACAATTAAGACATACTACTTGTGTCAGATGGAAGAAGTAAGAAGCAGTAAATAAATAAATAAATAAAGGAGTTTTGTAATTTATTTTATTTTTTTTAAATTTTGAAGTGGATCCAGGCACTGAAAATATACAGAATAATTACAATATTTAAAGTACTTACTATACTTAAAAATCCTTTCATATCCCTGTGAATGGCCCATTGAAAAAGAACTCAGAATGAAGTATGCTTTATGGAAAAGGTACCCATTTCATAACTCAAAACCTAATCAAAGGGATAAAAAGATGGAAGTAGCATTACAGTTCATCAAGTTTGGGCTCTGAAATGCCAGGATGAAGTATAAATTAAAAAGTCAGGGAAGCTTATGAAAATTTTTTGATTCCAAATAATCTCCAAACTGTAATCAAAACACTAGATAAAGCAGCAAATCACATTTCAGTGACATTTTTTTTGGGTGGAGGAAGTGGGGGGTGGGGGCACCGGGGGTGGGAATCACAGATTTCTGAGGTATTCAATCTTGCATCAATTTTCCACTACTGTAAGTTCTTTTATTCAAGTGTTTATTTGCCAGAAAATTCTAGAAATGCAGTTCAAGACTGAGATCAAAATACTGAAAAGGGTACCAGTTGCACTGCTATAAGCACACTGCTGCTCAGAGGACGGCACACTAAACATGGACACCCAGTGAAGCAAACCATGACTGTAGTGTAGGCCATTCTGTCACCACTGCTTAAGAGAGACAAGCACTGGGGTCCTGGTTTGATGCTAGTAAAACAAGACATCAAAAGTCATTTAATGAACACTCTGTATGCTTCCAGTGAATTTAAAATACAGCATTAGATAAAGGGTAGCATTCTAACTTAATACATCAGGAATTAAAAAAAAAAAAAAGAAAAAAAGAAAAAGAATAAGATGCCACTGCCACAGTATCTGTCTCTTGGGAAACAAAACCAAACCAGCCAAACAACAAAACAACAACAAAAAGCAGATGAACAATGACAACAAAAACAAGAGTGATCATCATTTCTCGGAAAACACAAATAAAATAGGTAACCTTAGCCTATTCTGCTACCTGAGCATCCTCAAGAAACCAAAAATCTAACAAGATGCCTGTTAAGCTTGTTTTCAACAGAGAATCAGGAATGCTGCAGTAAGGTGGCTGTTACAAAAGATGCTGCCAAGTGTGCCATAACCAGAAAGCTGAATAGATTATCTAATGTTGAGCATGAGATCATTTTTGAGTTGCCTGTCTGAAAGGAATTTTTCTGATCTTTTTTTTCTCCCTCCTTTTGCTTTCTTAAATGAAACAAAGATTATAAAATAACTAGAGAGCTAGGCAGCATATTAAATCAACTAACAGATAAAAACAAAGGAAAAACAAGTATATCCATTTGGCATCTCTGTCCTAAATGTGTATCTGCTTTTAACTGTTCTATCATCTCTGAAATTTTATACTGCAGCAGCACATTACCGGCATGTGTGTGAAAAATTATATTATTTTTGTAGTGTATAATGTAGTTTTTGAAATTGTAAAGCAATTTTCTGTTTCCTCTATCTGCTTTCTAGCCTTTTTTTTTCCTATTCAGTGCCTGTTACAGAATTCTGACATTATCTCTGGTAGTTACTATGATGAGCAGCAACATTTGGGCCTGACAATCTTCAAAATCCATAAGTGGGCTACTGCCTGGAGGTATATTAACCTCAGATTTTTGAACTTCATATTACTGCTTGCCTCCATTGGGTATTTTGTTGATTTCTTTCTTGTATCTTTGATCAAAAATGGATTTTCATCTTGATGTTGTTGTCATTAAGTTTGTTACCTTTCCCCCTTTTTACAGCATAAATCTGCTTTGTGTGTGGCATTTTGAACTAACAGAATATAACACAGGGAAAATAGACTGCATTGGAAATACTCCCTCAGAGAAGAAAGAAAGAATGCATAGCATGGCCTCCATATGCCTTTTACTGTAGATGTAATGAATCTTTAACAGCATCTTCTTCCTCACACACTCCCTCCAATCCCATCTAGGCAGATGCAATTTAGAAGCAATGGATTGACTTTAGCATGAAAATCTCAGCTGACACAGGAAATGTTTGCTGCTCTCTGTGCAAAGTCACTGAAAATGCTGTGTACAAACTAGGTAAGAGCTCATGCAAATATCCAGCTGTGGATATAGCAGATATCCTCTGGGCAAGGTATGTCCAACAGCTCCCTATAGATCCCTAATCTTCTATTCACCTAATACTAAGCATATGAAATGCTCGCTCAAATTTTTCGAGAAACACAAGTGTTTCTATTCAATAATTAAATACTACTGAAATAAGATAGCTATTTTCAAAACCGTTCTAAAATCGGTTAGTCATGAACTATGTCCTTGGTACAGATTTTTAAGACAACTTTATAGCAAGAATGACCTTTGTAATGAACTCTGTAGGATGTATTGAATATTTGTGGAGCATTATCAGTTCTGTTAAACTGATGCTGTTCTTTTTCTCATGGAATGTGCCGATAACATATGAACCTTTGACATACTTGAATATTATTTCATTGCAGACTTTTAAAATAAAATACATTGAAATGCGTGTTTTCCTTGATGGGCAATGAGATGAAGAAATGAACATATGAAAAAAATCATCCACCACTATCAGCAGCTGAACATTCTAAGAGGTAAATAGACATACAAATTCAGCCTTACTAACAATAATTTCCAGTCAGTCCTCCCATCAGACTTTTAGAATTCACTGGCATACTTACTCATCACAAGGCCCATGTGCTCTTAGAATAGTAGGGAACTCTCAGCTCATGTTTAATTTTATATGATTTTACAATTTTACACTTACATCCAAATGTTCAACAAAGGCATAAAGGCAAAATCACATATACAGTTATTTAATTAGCGGCAACATAAACAACCCTGTCCTCAAAGCAATGTTTTTTGCTAAGAATAAACACTTGGCAAGCAGGAGGCTTTCTATTGATTCCCTTCTCAAGATAGCGCTTTGATACCTGATTCTAAGCTTCCTTAAGGTACTGGCACAACTATTGAGCTGTGTGTAGTTAACAAAGCTTTCACTGCTTGGTATCCAGTTCATCCCAGGTGAGTTCAGTGACAGATCTAGAGGCTAGAGATGCAACTTCTGAACACGCCACTCTTTTCTAGTTTAAAAGTTCTTTCCTAGTTTAAAAGCCCTTTCAGTCTGCATGACTGTTCTGTTTATTATGCTATGGTGAGAGAAAATCAGACCAGTGAGATTCAGACACGATAGATGAATCTATACCTACAAAACACTATGATATTTCTCTAAACACTTGTTTGCTAATTCCCATCTGTGCTGCTCCTAAAATGCATTCAAACTCTTTCTCTTGATGTATATAAACTGATAAAAATGATACAGCATTCAAGCATGCATACAACATTCCAGCATCAGCTGCACTGTGTGTGATAAGAACCAAATAGACCGTGTTTATCAGAAAACTCTCTCAAGATGCAATGATCTAATAATTTTCTATAAACAGGAAAGAACAATTCTTTAAGAATATTTGGGAGCAAATATTCCCAACAAAAATGGATTTCAGGGACAACTTCAAAGATTAGTACATTTTACTGCTCTCAGGGCAAGATTGTTCAAGAAAATAGCACTCGAAAGAGAAATAATTACAAGTTTGTAGGCAAAGTTTACAAAGTATCATGAAATATGTTATTTATACACAAGGAAATAAATTACATTTACTCTTTTACACTTTTTCTTATAAACATACTTGCATACCCAAACCTCCTAATCATTACTTCAGTAAAATGAGTTAAAATAACTTTTTTTTTTTCCCTTTTTTAGGTCAGTGAAGCTGATATTGTTCTGTCAGAATTCTCACTTATATTTGCCCAAGTTAGGAATATCAGTAAATGCAAAGACATGCATTCTGCAGTGATGAAATTGAGGCTCCAAGCTTCCACTATCTACTCTATCATTCATGACCATAGTATCAATTGAGTAATAATATTTGTGACTATAAACTGGTACAAAGACGGTATTTTCCATTTTCTTCTCACCTTTTTCAGTGTTAGGAATCTCTGGAAAAAAAAAAAAGTTTTTTTTTTTTTTTGGTGGGCTTGTTTCAATTTGCTTTGGATATGCAACAAACATTGGTATTCTTGACAGAACTTCTATAAATTTTAGTAACTTGTCCACCATTTGTTATGAAGATAAATGCATACCATTATGCTGTGGAGACTGTAAATAATAAACAATAATATACCTAATATATGAAACAATAATATACCAATAATATATGAAAAGTAAAGTCTGTAACACTTTCATAACAGTGTATGCATGACATGCAAGAGAAAGGAGAAAGGAATAGATAGACATCCCAAATATAGGTAAAATAAGGAATAATATGAGAATAATATGAGAAGGGCTACGGAACTCCACATAAACAAGGTTGGAGGGAAGCCTTATAAATAGATGGAAAGAAAAAACAAAACAAAACAAAACAACAACAAAAAAAAACACATACAAACTTTCTCTTTCAAAGAGCAGGAAGAGATACAGTGAAAAATCTCATACCTTCAGCAGAAACTCAGTTTAACTTTTGTGTTAAAACCATAGATTCAAAATAGCTAAACTCATCAAAAGAAGAATTTGTGCACCCTAGAAGAAGCAATCTATAATTTGGGAATATCGAGTTTCTGAAAGTCATCAATCCATCTTGTATGTTTTTCTAGAAAGATAAAAATGAAAATAATAAATAATGAATACTCTTCTGAAATCTTCCTAAGATATTTGTGGACTATTGATACAAATGTGGAATAGTGAGATCCTGGACTGGTATAGATAGATATAATTTTAGCTATTTCCACATTCACTGATAACATATTTTAACTAATCTGATCTATAACACGGCTAAAGACCTAAGTAGCACATGTAGAAAAGACACCAAAAAAATGCAATGTAGCTGACAAAAAATATCAGACTATTATTTCATTATTACTAACAGTTCAGAACTGTGCATTTCGTGTATATTACCTGTAACAGCACACCATTACTATGTGCTTAACAATTTAGAATTTATCATATTTTCCTATAATGTTCACAAAGTACTTTTCTAAAGTAAGGACTCAGATTTTCTGGATAGTGACTATTTAAAATAGAAGGGATTCCTCCGAGATAGTCCTGCACAAGAACACCCTGACACTGGGACTTCTAAAAGCTAAATTCTTCAGAGGAACAAATGAGATATAATTAATAATATATCCCATAAATTAAATATCTTTCTGCTTGTAACGTCTTCATAGTCATAGCTCAAGATATGAAACATTGCTCAAACATTAGTATTTTTAAACTGTTGTTTCATATTCAAATTTAATAAGTTAATTTTGATTAGTTGAACAAAAAAATTTCATGGTGTCAGTAATGTTTAATCTTGTTAATATTTTTCGTAAACAAACGCCAAAGGGAATGAATGACAACCGAAATAAGATCATACTAAATCAATTAATTAAATACTTTAAAAAAATTAAAGATGCTTAAAACTGACATGAGTTACCTAAGATTCAAAGGCAGATGTCCATCAGCTATTTCCAAACCTCCTCTAGGATTTTGTACCATGGACATACTGTAGAAAGCAAGAGCTGTGGATATCTAAGAACACCTTTGGAAATACACTGCTTCATGTTTTCCATGAAATAACATGTACAGTTTTATTTGAAGTACTCTGTCTCCCTTGGGAACAACAGTAATTACATGCTAATTCATTTTAATGCTACCACATTATCATCTGATAATCATGCAATTAACTGAAGTCACCACCAAGGAGCGTGAAGAGGTCAGAGAGTCAGAACGTACTCTGGTAAGTAACGAGATCTTTAAATCAGTGGGGTATTTTAACAAGAGCCAATAGAGAGATTCAAGGGGTGGTGTAATAATAAAATAGACTGACATCAAAATTAGACTGTAAATGGACACAAAGCACTGTAAGAATAATGTGGATAAACTAAGGCAGCTAAACTGAAATGCAAAAAAAAAATCCACCCTAAAATATACTAGTGCCTTAAAATTTCAGTATGTTAGATGAGAAACAAAATATATTTGAGACGTTAACTGGAAAGTATGAGCATCCGAATTACTGAGAATTGACAGGGCATATTTTCAAATGAAAGATTTGTCTCTCTAATTGTCATATTTATTGCCATGAGGATAATATTCTTAACGAGAAATTGTTGATAAGAAAAGTGTTAAGAAAAATTGCTAATGTGACATTGATCAATTGAAACAAACACCGGAAACCTGGTAATGCAGCTGTCTGTGTTGCTCACAAGTGCTGAGTAAATACTGTGACGAATATCACTTCTTTTTGTAACTCATGTTTGATTCAATGAGAGATTCTTTGAATATGCACAGATGAAGATTATGTGTGTTGTTTGCCTACTGCAAACATTTGACATTTGAAATTCAGGCTGTGTTGGTTAGCTTTGATTAGATACATGAATTACACAGGATGTTTGTTCTCTGATTGGAGCCCTTAAAAATCAGTTTTTCAGGATGAATATTTACATTTACAAGCTCAGAATTTGATCACCCTGAGTATATTCTAACATTCCATGAAAATCACTAATTTTCTAAAACATTTTTGGCATGAAATTCTTGTGCTCCATATGCAAATAAAGGGGACAGGATTAAAAAAAAAGAAAAAAAAAAAGAGTGCTGTCAAACAAAATCAGTGTACATATTCATTTCACTTTAAAGTGTTTGCAGTGGCCTGATGTAACAATATTCCAAGATCATAAGGGAAATGCTTTTCCAAAGTACTGAAATAATTTGAATAGCAAACGCACTTAAGGGAAAACAATTGTAACACATAATCTGAAATCAATTAAGCCCTCTAAAACAATCTCATTTTAAATTCTTACTATTTTTTGGCCATCACTTCCTATTAAGGCCAAGTTTTTCCATTTCTTCAGGTTGGAGATAGAAATGAATATGTAAAGAGTAGTCAGTAAAAAATGTTACCACTATTTATTTATGTCTTTCCTGGGTTTTTCTTCTTATTATGTGCTATTCCTCACATAAAGCTTTATTTTGATTTCTAGACAAACTTTAATCATCCACATTTCCAAAGCTGAAAGAATTGAATTATAGAAACTATTACTGGTTAAGATTAGCTGCAGCTTCTTAATTATCCTGATCATGAAAAATGGGATTATGAATATTCTAAGAAAAAATTAATATTATAGAAGAAAATATACAAGAAATATCCAAGAAATTACATTTTTAGATTTTCTGTTTAGGAAGTACTATGTGGGCAAACAATACGAAGTAATTCAGAAAAAAAATAAAAAAAATTAAAAAAATAGGAAATTGAATAGCAGAGTGAAAGACAAAGACCTGATCAGATAAAAACATTAACATAGACATCTGGGAGAGAAGTGATACTAGGAATCAAATCAGGTTTAAAACTGCATGACAGAGGATCAGAAAAGACTGATCAAGAAGGATTACTTAATTGATAGCATCAAATGTCACTGAAAGACCCAGCTGGACAAAAAGCAATATCAAATTAGAATTAGTCAAAGCAGGTTTCTTGGAAACTTAAAAATTAAATGTTTTGATATATGATGCTATTTAAACATGCCAACCTTTCCTATTATCCTGAATACTAACCAAGAGCTTTAAGTTTCAAGGCAGTTTTAAAAAAAAAATAAAAATGAAGTTAACAAATGCTATCTAAAGTATCATATTTTTGCAGAAAAAATATTGTAATTATGATAAAGACTAGTCCACTTAACGAGGCAGACCCTAAATATTTTGTAGCATTTCCTGTTTAGCTGTAGCATTTTTTTTTTTTTAATTTCAGTATGCACAGTGACACAAAGCATGAGTATACATTTGAGTACACACATTTTGAAAATGTATTCAGATAATTAAAAAAAAATGATAAAATAATTTAATATCTCCAGATATTATAACGTTCTATGTTTTTTCTTTTTTCTTTCAATGAAATGCTGTGTAGCTGACATGTCTCTGTGATCAGGTAATCTCAGGAAATATACTTTTGGATTTGGTACCAGGTATCTTGGAGTCTTAAACAGTTTTTAGGTAAGTGCCACGTAAGGCACATGAAAGATAAAAATATTCAGGAACATTAAAGTTAAGTGAAATAATAATTTAATGAATATACAACTTTTCTGGCAGTTTATAAATAATGAATCATAAAATCATAGAATAGAATCACATAACATCCTGAGTTGGAAGGACCCACAAGGATCAGCAGCTCCAACTCCTGACTCCACAAAGGACCCTATGCCTGAGAGCACTGTCCAAACAGTTCTTGAACTCTAGCAGGCTCAGTGCCATGACCATTGCCCTAGGGAGCCTGTCCCAGTGCCCGACCACCTTCTGGGTGCAGAACCCTTTCCCAACACCCAGCCTGACCCTCCCCTGTCTCAGCTCCATGCCATGCCCTCGGGTCCTGTCACTGTCCCCAGAGAGCAGAGCTCAGTGCCTGCCCCTCCGCTCCCCTCATAAGGAAGCTTGCAGGCCGCCATGAGGCCTCCTCTCAGGCTCCTCCTCTCTGGGCTGAACAAACCCAGTGACCTCAGCTACTCCTCATACCTCTTCCCTTCTAGGCCCTTCACCATCTTTGTAACCCTCTTTTGGAGTTTCTCTCTGTCTTTTTATGTCTTTCTTGTATTGTGGTGCCCCAAAGTGTACACGATACTTGAGATGAGGCCATACCAGCACAGTAGAGAAGAATATCTTGACAGATACTGTAGAAAAGAGGTGGGGTTACATGTTTGTTTTATTTTCACACGAAGATAACAAATTTTTCAAGTTTTTTTTTTTTTTTTTTTTTTTTTTTTTTTTTGCATAACATACATCTTTTTTAATGTCAACTTATAAAGCAAAACCTGTGTTTTACTTTTTTAAAAAACAAACAAAGAAACCTGTTCTGCTCTTAACTTCATTATTTTTGTTTCTACATGTGTGCTTACTGGGTAATACTTTAGCACAAATGTCTAGCCAAAGTAATTAATCCTCAGTTACAGTGGAAATCCAATTGAAACACTTGCAACATCTGCATTAAAAACAAATGAGTTGTTTTGGTGATTAATACTGTTTAAAAGATACCAGAGGAACTAGTGTTGATTAGGCAATTATTGTGATGCATTACAGTTTACTGCAATGTATAACAACTTAAGTTTTTGAACAGTTCCAGTGCACATCAAGTCTCAGCATTGTATAGCTAGGAGTCATGACTGGTGTATGAAACATACCTTCTATGACAATATAGAACACCTTGTTCCTGATTGCCTGCTAGGCAACTGTTTTCACAGTAGATACTAACTTTTCCCTCAGAACAGTTTCAGCAAAAATCAGTATCCTTACGAGCTCTTCCCTAAAGCAAGTTCATCTAGTTAGTTCTCAAGAGGGATTAATATGAAATCCAAAGACTATTTGTGTTAATAAGGAAAGAAGTTGACTGTTAGCCAGCATGCCACATGGCTGACCATCTAGGCCTCTTTTATTGATTATTCTGTTGGAGTCTACAGTAACATCTCCCGGCTGATTAGTTAAAATAAGCAAAAGCAGATGGTGGGATCTGTTCACCACAAAATTTGCAAATGGGGGAAAAAAGGAAACAAAACCAGAAATCCCTAAGGGCATGGATAAAATTTACCTTCCCCTTCATAAGGAAATACATACATCAAAGGTTACCACGACAGTCTACAGTGTAGGTTACCTAGATCATTGCTGTGTACCTTGATGGGTGAGGCTAGGAAATGATTCTTACAAAAATATACGCATTATAAAATGACAAATCAGTCTGTAATTTCTCTTGATGTATGTGTGCACTGGGAAGAAGCTTAGAAAACTTGCCTTCTCTACGGTCACTTTTACTTCCAGAAAACAAAGTATTCTAATGTCTTGGAGACTTCTATCTGCTAAATGCTGTTGAAGTCAAGCGGATCAAGACCAAACAAACAAAAAAAAAACAACACCAAAATCACATCAACTCATATGATTTAAGAAGAGGTTTCAGGGAAATGTCCAAGACAGGAAGTATATTGAATTAGCATTGCAGCTGTTGCTTATACTGCATTAGTAAGTGATATGGCAACTCTTAGGTTGCACCAACAAAATGTTCAGAGAATAATTACTATTCATACTAGTTTAATTATTATTAATTATTTCTCTCACAGAAAGAAGAAATAGTAGTATAGAAATGTCTGTGGCACCTGGATTCTTTGCAAATGGATACCAATCAGCAAAAACAAACAAACAAAAAGCCCAAACAACTAAACATAGCCTAGAAACTCTTTAGTTGTTACACAATACCTTACAACAGGGCCCCCTGAGTACACCATTTGCAATGGCTTAGTGTCATCAGCTCTGCCCCATTGGCATAGCTGGGGGCTGTGCCATGGCAGGCAGCACAGCTCAACCTGTGCTGTGCCTCTTGACTCCAGTTTGCTTTCCTTTTTGGAGCAACTCCAGCATCACTGCTTGCTGACATCTTCCTTTGCTAGAAATTTTAAATTCTAGACCAGGGTGGGAAGAAGACCATATTCTGTTGCCTTGTTATACAGCTCAGATGATACAGTGTCCTTTAGATATTGCCATTAAATGTCAGAACAAACTAAATCACCACCAGGATATTTTTTATACTGACAAAAACTCTTGTTCAAGCAACAGCATAAGGTAGATAGCAGAAACTTGTGGCATCACAGTTGCAATACATTTTGTAGGAAATGTTTATCCTTTGTTTCTAGCCAACATGCAATCCAGAAATCTAACAATATAATACCCCCCCGCCCCGACCCTATCCAACCAAGAATAAGTAAGTTGACTATTATTTTGAATAAGATATGGATAATAAGTTTAAGCAGCCAAACAAACAGAATCTGATCTCATTCATCAGAAAGGGTTTTCAGGAACATAGAACTTTAATTGACAACATACAGATAAAATGGAATCCTGAAGAAATCAATGTACAATTTCTGTCTTGACAAACAAATATTCACCACAGTGATAGTCCAACAAAGCTCTTTTTGCAGAATTTACCAAGCTTTAAAAAGTACGCAAGGAAAACTCAAATAATCATATGACTGCATTGAATTTCACCTAAGTTGCCTGGAGTGATGAAAGATGTATGGAGGAATGTTAACCTGATCCTCTGACTACATGATAGGTCAGATCATGAGAAGACACAGTCTGGTAACTATAAAAACATATTTTTATAACAATAAATTCAACTGCCTTAATAAATGGAATAAGGTATTTATGCAGACTTTGATCTACTTAAAATAAATACAAATGGTGCTTTCAAGTAGGGATACAAAATTTATTCTCCTTAGAAACAAGGCAGGCAGAATAAAGGACTTATTAAAGTAATGCTACTTAAAGCATTGCCTTGTGATAGTCCAAACCCACATTTAGATAGAGAAGCCCACTGCTTATAAGAACTAAAGTCACTGAAGTCACTCAAGGGAAATTACTCTTTGTGCAAAATCTCTGAGGTCTGAGACTGGGGACTCAAAGGGAACTCTCAAAGCATTGTCACAACCACCGAAGTGTCTGCCTTGGACTGTTGGGTTAAAGCTGTTGAGCACAGCAGGGGCTCCACAGCAAGTGCATTGTCAGAATTGTAGGCATCCTGCTGAGAACAGGAGGTTTGACAGGAGTGAGTGCAAGACCCAAGCTCTAGCAATTATCTGAGGCCCACTGAGCTTGGATACAGCAGGGCTGAGCATGATCTCATCTGGCACCAGCAGGTAGAAATGGACAGGGGACGTTCCCAAATCCGGGTCTCTGGCCTCACTAGCACACTTGCTTGAGATTTCAGGATCACGTTAGCTTTTGGATCCTCTGATTTTAAGCATTCATCTTAGACGTATTCCTAGGTGAAGGAAATAATCTTCCTAATAAATCTCTCTACTTCACTCTACCAAGGAAAAGACTGTGAACGTCTTGAGCTACCAGCATACTTAAGTTACTGCTGCATAGAGGCCTATCCTACATTAACAGCATGACTAATACTTTATGTGGAAAATCATACCAAACCAAACCAAACCAAACCAAACCAAACCTGAAACAGATTCTTTTTTCTAAAAGCTTTCTAGCTCATTTAAGTCTTATACATATATGAAGTTTAAAGTCTTAGTTGCAGCAGAACTCTGAGATTATCTGTCTCTCCCTCTATGCTATTCAAACTATTTCGAGTTCCAAAATGTGGCTACTTAGGCTGGTTTTCCTAAAACAGTAAATGTTTCTCCCCTTGTTGCAGTTTGAGATTGAATTGAGCACGTATATATAACTCCTACGCCTGGGTCAGGTGTTTGAAGGGCTGGGGAAGTGTCAGGGCCTACCGCCTGACTACCGTGAGGATGCTGCAGAGAACCTTCCAGAACATCTACTTCTGCCTGTCATCAGGGTGTCGCATGAACTGAAGCCAGTCACAGTCAGGTGTTCTCTGCCCAGTCCTGCCACTGGCCTGGGGCTGCTGTGGGGGTGACCCAGAGCAGTTGCTGTGAGGGGCTGCCACAGCACCTGAGGGATGATTGCCCGGCCCTTCATCTGGCGTAGGAGTTATATATATCTGCCAAAAAATACTGATTGCATAAGGGAAATCTAGGGACCTCTATACTTTACTGTCAATTGCTATTTCTTCCTATAAGGATTAATCTTCAAATGAGTGATTATTTCAGGAAATTCTACCTGAGAACAAGTACTGAGCTCTGTAATCTGACAAAATGATACTTTGCTCACCTCTCATTGGATGTTTTTCAGTAATGGATATTCAGCCTTCATGCTCATCTACACATGCCTGAAATGAATAATTTATTGCAATAGTACAGAGTTACATTGTGAACCTAAAATTCAGAGAAGGTAATAGTCAAAGTCATAGATGATAAACTGGGCCATAAAATATGTTCATTCTTCTGCTGTCTTCATGAAATGATGTGATCTTGAATAGATATAACTCTCTTTTTCTCTGTAGAATATAGATTAATTGAAATAAATGAGAAACTTTTGTTCTCCATACAACATGAAAATTATCCTAAGATCTTTCTATGGATCACTGGGAAAGAAATTCTCTTAGAAGTGTTAACAAAATATATTAAATCATGAAGATCCTCTGACACCATCTAGCCTCTGACCTGGTCAGTCAATCGAATCTTCTCAAAGAGGAGAGTGAAATCTGATTTCTTTGTGACCAAGAGCAAATAAGAGAAGAACTCTCATTTTATTATAACATGAGACTCACTTTGTTTCTAGAGAAGAATCCACACCTGTTGGTAAAGAACAACCTAGAGTTAGTTAATGAGGTGTCATTTCCGATACTGTGGTCAGAAAATCTATTTTTTTTTTTAAATTATTATTATTTTTTTTTCTGCTGAATATTAAGCTCTGTAGTTGTCAGTATCTTTCATTTGTAATCATCATTATTTTAAATTGTTTATTACCCTTGTCCAACCTCAGTCTGCTAGGTCATTATGCCATTGGCAGTGGCAATTCTAAACAGATCCTCATTCCTCACAGTGGAGAAGTCACTGGGTTGCATACCTGTGCTACCACAGTTAACAAGCAACTCAAAGATCTGGTTAAGTTAATGTCTTGGAAATGAAAAAGCAAAATATTAAACAGTCTGGGAGATATCAGAGCCTGGACTGACAGATTTTCAATTATCTACAAATAACTTAACATGAGAAGTTAACATGACCAGAACTTTGAAATCAAAATCAAAACCCAGGACATAAGTCTCTGATTCTTTTCACTGTGAAATGACCTTTAAAATTGAAATTGATCAGGTAAGTTGTTTGTCACAATTATTCCTCTAAACTTATGGAGGAAAAATCAAAAACCTCCAAATTTCTCCTATAATACCTGTAACTATAAATCATGAAAATAATACAAGAAGCTTTATATCTTTCAAATGAGTTATATATATTATTATCCTTAGAAAAAAATGCCTGTCAATCTGGCTTGTTCAAGGATGCACAGAAACTCAGAAAAAGCTAGGAATAGAAGTCTAGTAGTCCGGTTTCTTACTGAAAGGCCATTTTTCTGTCTCTAAACTGTAGTGTTCTTTATAATTTTTCATTGGGGATTGTTATAAATCACAGTCTTAACTTCAGCTTAAAGCTTTGTGTCTGGAAATTATATAGCATCCAGTAAAAAATACCATATAAAATATATCATGAGATCATAAGACTTTGCCATTCACCGAGTTCTGAATTTTTTAAATTTCAAGAGTATTGATAATTCTATTGTAAATAACCTCTCATAGTTCAGGTCACTAGTGTAGACATAAGGTTTGGGGAAATTGAATAAGAAAAGCTAATAGAAGAAGAACACAGCTTTATCCTTTCTAGCTATGAAATCATTAACAATGAAGTGTCCTTCCTTATAAAATCTCTCATTTCTTTCCCAAGAAAAATGTTGTTACAATTTTAAGGGCAAAATTTAATTTTCTATTTTTATTAAAAATAACTGTAGGTAGCAGAGTAATAAACATTAGAATTTTAAATAAGGTTAAGATTGCTAAATAATTTATAATGTAAATGAATGCTTGTGTGATTAACTTTTTTATAATGTTGAGCACATGCTAATTCAGATTTCATACCTGAAAGACTGTAGCATCTTTGGGCTACCTTAGCATAATTAAACAGTGATAAAACATCACTTACTGTACTACTTCTCACACCATAAAACAAACAAAATATTGCAGTAATATATGGAAGAGAGGAAAAGTTTCTTAAAATATGAAAAGGAAGACAGTTGTTTTTTTCCCCTCAGGATTTATATTCAAGATTTTAATTTTTCCTAGTAACTATTTCACAGTATGCAATTAACTTCAAGAAATTAAAGAATAATAATGATGAAATCTAGAATAAACTACTGTGGAATTTGTCAAAAAGTATAGGAAAAAAAGATACACCTTTAAGATTCATTCTGACTTGACTATAATATCCAAGATGGATTCTATAGTAAACAATTCTAACAAAAATAATTATTCTGTTTTCACTTTTGATTAAAATTTCAAATATGTCAGCCCTTTAATCCTTGGGAGATGAAAGAAATTACACCAAAACCCATGAAATTTCTGAGGAGAGAGTTTTTGACGAAAGACAAATTTTAACAAATTTTGCCTGTGAGAAACTAGAAATTGTCTTTACATTTTCAGGCCCTGGAGATACTGCTAGTGATTCTGTTTAATCATTTCTTTCTCTATCCCTCCACCCCACATCTTTTGTTTGTTTCCATAAGGTTTGTAATGCAATGATTCATTTGATTCAGATTGTAATCTATTGGAAATTGAATTAGTGCATAAGTAGTAATTATGCATACATAACATTACTGCCCTGTTTCTATAAGGAGATTTTTGTAACGATATTGAGATTCCCTAAGATTGTTGTAAATAGCCAATTTCCTAGACTTTTCATCTGAGTTTAGTGGTTCCTGACTTCACTGTGATATAAGTATATGAATGTGGGAGAATAAGTAAATATGCAAGTGTAGTAATTTGACTGTCTTTGAGGGATTAATTACCTAAATAATATGGCCCTGTTGTTTAAATTCAGGTAGACTGTTATTTATTTTTTGAAGTAAAAAATTAGCAAATACTCTGTGGTAGAGGAATAGGAAACTCTTCCACAGGGTGGGGGCGGTGGGGGCGGTGGGGGGGGGGGGGGGGCGGAGAACATCTATTGACACTTGACTTTATCTGTGAACTAGTGATACTCTGAGCTACAATTTAGATCGCTTACATACAGCAGATATCAGGTCCCTATAGAGTGGAATGGTGATTAACTCTGGCTGCATGAATTGACTGTTCAGACAATCAAGAGTTGTTTCATGGAAAGAAATGTTTATTTTCTATTACACACTGAAATAAATAAAGTTTTGATCCTTTTATGATTTTTTTTTAAATCTCCCAATTCTTTGGTATTATTTTATGTTGATGTACACATCCAAGTTTATTTGGTGAATTGTTGCTTATTAAGTCTTAATTAATTCTAGTTAGAAAGGCTGTCTTCATGCCTGTTTTTATCTGATATGGTGTAATCTACAAAAGAGATTGATTAACAATGTTTTTGAAGAGGCCTATGGTTATTTTGTTTTAAGATAAATTTCTCTTCTATTCATTACATAATTCGTATTATTATTGATTTGCAGTATTTAGCTCCTCTTTGTGGAGATTTGATTCAAACTTTTCTCGATGTTCCCAACACTTTCGACACTTTCAGTTTCTAGCAGGGACCTTTACTCTTAACAAATAATAGTCTGGGAGCAGTCTTCTGTTCATTTATATATTTATTATCTACCAGTTATCTCACTGTGCTGTTACTTCTGATACTCAATATTACTTGCAGTAATGAGTGTCTTCATAAACAAATAAAAGATTACAGAGAGGGTTTTGGTTTGGGCAGATAGCAAAGATATAACAATGAACTATAGCAATGAACTTCCCCATTTGGCTAGGAAAGATGTAGCATTTTACCTCTCTAAATGAAAAGCAACTTGTTTTTCTGCCTGCCTGAAAGACATCAGAAGGAGAAGAATGACTAAGTTGAGAGAAATATGTCAGCTTTTGTAATTTCTCTTTGGAGGCAGGTAGGGACACCTGAGGTCAGAACAAACTGTAACTACTGAACTCTATCAAAATAATATTAGAATAGCTTTCCTAACATTTCTATTCAACAATTATGGATTAGTAGTTCCTAATGACATTGCATAACCTTTATCTTAAAGAAAGCATGACATTAATTAAAGTAAACCTTATCCTTCTTTCCTGTTTAACATCAGGTCATTCTGACCATCTTTTCTGTTCTAATTCCCCTCCACCACTATTACTATTTAATAGGTTTAACAATTATTTTTCCTATTTTCTGGTGGCTTAGACTCTCTTATGCCCCTTAGTAACCTTCTTCTAAAAAACACTTCACTTAATATACTTTTAATCCTGTTTTATAAAACAGGATTCTCATATGCCTGACAGCCTTAGCTGATGACTCCTTTGAAGATACACAAAGGCATAGTCAAATCAAGCTTGTACCACTACCCACAGACCTCTTTTTTATCTACTTTTCCTAATTGCCTGTGTTTTCATGGCACAGAACTTTTTGTTTTTCTGATATTCACTGAGGTGAACATGGCATCATTCTGGCATTTCCATATGCTGAGGAGTTTTTTTTTGTACTGTAACTAAATGAAAATCAGAAAATACTATTCATTTTGATTAAACTGTTAAGAAAGGGTGATTATACATTGCTTTGCAATGAATGTAAGTCTGAATACAAAAATATTACATACAATTGTAAAGAACTTTAAATTTAGAGTCATTTTTCACATTAATTACAAAAAAAAAAAAAAAAACAGTTTTATAAAAGTACTTACTTTTTGGCAGAGACAATTGTCTTTAGTGGGTTTCCTTGACTGGAAGTTTTAGCTTGAGTTTTGCTAAAACAGCCCACTTGTAGTTTTCACAGAATAACTTCCTCCTCATCAGACTAGATACAAGATGTTAAGTATCATTATATCCCTTCATGGCAAAAATAATTTAAAAAAAAAAGGAAAAATACTTGTTGGAAATCTCAAGCAAATATCCATCTGCCATTTCAAAGCAACAGAGTTCTACTGGCTAGGCCATTTACAGGCAGTTAAAACTGTATTTATTTTGTTCTGAAAAAAAGAAAAAAAATTTTTAATGCTTTTGTGTGTCTCTGTTTTAGTCCTTTCGTCTATGCCATTCACTCAGTGAATTTTCTTTAACTCCACATAGCACTCAGCAGATGATAATTAATGTATTAATAGAAAAATAACTTTCGGAGACAAATACGTGCTTGGTAACCAAAAGTACAATATAAATCTTGAATACTGTTTTAGGAAGAAAAATCTTAATAAGAGGAGGTCTATAGGAATACAAGTTATTTATTTATTTTAATTATATGAGAGTTGTTTTTTATTTTAAGATAGCAGTTTACGGAAAACAAACAAAAAACAACAACAAAAACCTACAAATCAAACAAGCTAACCAACGAAATGAAACCAAACCAACAAAAAATCAGGAACTTGTCATAACACTGTAGAACTTGCAGTGCTGGATGCCCATTAGGCTGCTGTTATTTGCACTTTCAGAATGCCTTATCCAGTACTATGTAAGTTTTGCTGGAGGTCAGTAAGATGCATCCAAAGCCTTTGGCTGCACCTGCTCTGGTCCAGTTTCATGTACATTCTTTGTCTTTTGCAGCTTCAGGAAGGTAAAACTTCATGCTGCAGCTGCCGTATGTCTTCAACATCAGAAATTACTCCACAAGATACCTCAGCAACTTAAACATACCTTTTCCAAAGCTCTGACCTGAGGCTATTTTTTATTTTCCTCCTCAGAAAACACCTGACACAGAAACCAGAGATACCCTTCAAAAATTCCAGCACTGCTTAGTTCTTAGAACAAGTATAAAGGTTGGCAAAATGATCGAAGGATTTGCAGTCTTTTACTGCCAACTTTCCTTGCCACACCCTGATCTTTTGTGGTAAATGCGGAACTTCTTTCTCTTCACTACACTTTCCTTTCCAAACTTCCAAATTCCTTTTTCTGTTTCTGTGGCTTAAGATTTAAAATTGACATCTTCATTCTTTATAAATAGGTGAATTTCTTCAAATATCATCCTCACTGAGAAAACTATCATAGAGTATTTGGTTAGTTGCTTTTCCAGAGGTTGACTATGAGATTGGGTTAAATTGTTGTTAAATAGTTTATCATCTGAAAATGGTGAATATGATTTTTCTGGTCTATACAAACAATGTTAGACTAAGTTTCCTGGTGTGATTTTTACATTGTAAAATCATGTACTGAAAAAGTAAAAGGTACTTTCACTTTGAATTTTTTACGTCAATATATTTTTGAAGGATTAAGTAATCCTTGCTTCTCTGAGAGCAACCATTCTTATAGTCCAGAATAGTTTTTCAAGCAATTTCATTTAACTCAAAACTGTTGTATCATTTCGTCAAAAAATAAATAAATAAATAAATAAAATAAGATTTTAACTTTTAAAATTTCCTTTTTCTCCCTCTTCAAGAAAATGGGGGTAAACAAAGTAATACTAATATTACACAAAACAATGTTCTGGCTCCTCTTTTGAGAAATAGGAAGTGGGTAAAGTAATATAGAAATTATCAGAAGTAGAGAGCTCCTGTTCATTTGCCTGTATCAAAAGCATTGCCAGATAGGCTTTTTCTCTCCCCTCCCAGTTCCTCTTCATGATTTTTCTCCTCATTACTCCATGTTCTCTTTTCTCATCTCTTTCCTTTAACCTTTCCTTCTGCTAGTTCTTATCATACTGTTAACTCTGGTTTTGGCCATATCACTTGCTACATACCATACCCATTTTTTCTGAATTTATCAGTTTTATGGTTATTTATTTGGGTATATATTATATGCCATTTTCACCTGGCCTTGGCCCCATTGAACTATTCCTACTGTAACTAATACTTCTACTAATACTAATCCATATTGTACATACATTAGTTCATTATTGGGCTTCCTGTTGCAGTGAGTCAACTACTTGCTAGCCTTGGAGAGAAAATCTAGTGATTTTTGACGTAAATAATGACTTTCTTCCATTAAAGAAGGATGTATTCCTGAACCAAGTCAGGGGATCACATGTCCAGGGGACTCTGAACACATCCTATGATATGTGGGCATTCTCTGTAATTATTAAAAGCTTGTCTTTCTTCATCATTTGTCCATATCTAACATGTGGAAAACTACCATTCATTTTAATCTCTGATGGTTTACCACCTTAAACAATGCCTGAACTTATGTACTCTAGCAAGTTGTTACTAATTGGACAACTTCTAGCAACAAGAAGGTACTACAGACTTGCTGTAGTTTTCAGCATACTTTTCTTCATCACCAAACTGAAACATTGTGATTCAGAACCACAGGAAGAGCAATGATGTATGTAGGTGGCACACATAGGTAAATAAAATTATGAAACACCCGCTGCCGTCCTGTGAAGAACATTACATTTTTGCTTCCATATCCACATGACCAGTACAAACAGCACCTGTGCAAGACTGAAAAAGCAATTTACACACCAAGGAAACATGCTTACCTCTATTTACTTTATTCCTTTGTCATATGTCCTACAGCAGAAGGTGTCTAATACTATGCTGTCCTCTCTCATTCTTAATCCCACAGTGCTACCTTGCCACCATGAGCTGAGAAATGAAAGAAGACATGCTTAATTCTAACTTTTTAGCACCTTTAATCATTTAGCATATATAATATAGATGATATATATTTACCATTTCATACTATTCTTATCTTCAGAACTTCAGTGTTAATATTTTTGATCACTGAAAAGGGGAACGTAATAGCTTGAATCTGTAGTTATAGACAGCTTGGTTATGGACAACTCACAATTTCATATGATCTGAAATCACCTGTTAAGAGTTAATATGTCTCAGACAGATACAATTTTATAATTATTTTTCCATAACCTATCTCATACAGTAAGTGTTCAAGTTGAAGAAAGAGGTGACAGTCTGTCAAAAAAAGTCATTTAAATCTTTTCCTACTTTATAAACTATCTTTTGGTTTCTAAGTATCATTAGGATGTACATATTTCCTTTATGTTCTGAAAAACATAATTCAATATGATCCTGGTTTTTTATTTTCAGTTATGTTATACTTTTAAAGTTGTCACAATCTTTTATCAGTGATATTCCTGGTGGTATGAATCAACTAGCAGCTTACACTTTGGGGTGAAAATTTAATTACAAATTCAAAATATTTTTGCTTCTTTTACAAATTTTTCAATCCATTTTGATACACACTAGTTTTAATACACATCTATAAGAGTGATAAGATCTATCATGTTTAGAAATATAACGTCAGTTCATGTTAGAATAATTTTTCATTGCTGGTGAATTTGTTTTGATCTTATTTTTAAGTGTAACATTTTGACTGAAGAATATGCCAGAAGGTTTATTATTCTTTAACTGCGTAGTGCTTAAACAGTCATTTTCCTGTTTAAACAGCCATTTTCCTGTTTAAATACCAAACAGTCAGATGTTTATAATTAAATTACTAGGAATATTATGTACTAGTAAGACAGCCATTATATAGTCATTGCATGTCCTAGTACTTTTTTTAGCTCTAAATATGTAATTTTAAAAACTAGCTGGCATTGTCTTGAACCTGGGTCATTTTCACTTGTCAACAAATTAGATTAAAAGCATAGAGTATTGAATTTATGGAGCTGTGAACAGAAAAATAAAGGCTTGATAGAATAATAAGTGAACACAGAGGTTTCACATTACAGAAAGTGGAAATGGAATATTGACTCCACATAGCCTTCCTGTGCTTTCAGTGTGATAAACCTGCCTAGCTGTCTGTATACAGGAGTTAAAAACTCCAACAATCTAAACTGAAGCTCTCCCACTGACTCTTTCTGATGATTTGGCAAATAAATAACAATTTCCTAGTTTACAAGATGGAAAAGCAGTGGTATTGATAAAATGCCAGATATATTTTAAAAATAAAAGCACCTACCATCAAATTTGTCAAATTTTGCAAACTAAGAAAAATACATGCTTAAAGGTGCCCTTTCTCTTTCTATTACCTCATGAATGTATCAAGTTCAAATAGCTTTTGTACCCAGAATCTTTCAAGTATTAATGTTAATTTATGTTAAAACAAGGATTATGCTTTTTTTTCTTTTATCTCTAATCAAATAAATTTAATATACTTTTGATTAGAAAGAAAGCAAAAGTTGATTGACAAGTCAATGTCTTAATAGAACTTGGTTCCACCCCTATCACAGCATGAATGAAAAACCTCTGATTCAACCTGCCTGGTGTGCTGGAGGTGTGATCTGCCTTTGAAGCCCACTTGAGGGCAAACTTGTTCCTTGTGCTATTTTGCACACTACAAATAAAAAGTTGTATTATAAATTTGATTTAGTTCATATTGAAAGTGATGGATCATCTTCTGAAATGAATTAATCTTTCACTGAAAAGACCAATCACCTTCAGCTGCAGATACAGTGCATCCTCTATTAAATCGGATGTATTATTCACTGCATCAAATAAATTACTTGTTAATTAAGACAATACATTTGTATCAAAGCCTTGAATCAAATACATTATCCATTAAATCTTATCAATATTGAATAAAATAAATTGCATGTTAAGTAAGTGGAAGCATCACCCAATTATGACATGAAGCCTAATAATGCTATAAAGTTTTGCAGTGCTTTCCATTACTCAGGAATATACTGACGTGTTTAGTATTTTGACAGCTTGAGATCTCAAGGAAAATCTCAGCATGTGAGTAACCAGTCTTGATGCCTTTTTCCTTAAGGGTAATATAAATCATCCTTAGATTGTTTGAATGGTCCCATAAAGCTGTGAAGGGTGCTGTTCCTCTCAGGAAAGGATCAATAAAGTTAGATCAGAATAAGAAAAATTATGACCCTCACAAGCATTACTGAAGTATTCTGCAAGATGCTCCATCAATGACATGAAAGCAGTCAGTGACAAAAGTGATTAATAGCAACCATACTGAATGGAGGACCTGGTGGAGAATTTTTAAGGGCATTTGCCTTATATACATGGGCAGTAAAGATGTGTGTATAAGCACCTGAATTAACTTGAACTGCGCAATGTAGGTACTTGCAGAAATAACACACAGCTCCATCCAGACTAATCTAGTGGGAATGAATGGTCCATGATAATGTGACTATACTTCTGATATGTGAATCTGATCACCTAGAATGAGTAACTCCATTTCTCTGCAGCTGGCACTGATTGTCATCTTGAAGATATAGAGTAAATCTCTCAGGTAAAGGAAGAGCTGAGTATATCTATGCACAGAAAAAAAATAATTCTTAGCAATCAGAAAGAAATTTTCAGCAATAGTTCTCAAAAGCACCTTCTAAACAATTCTTTAAAGCTCTGCCTGACTTTAAAGTTAACTTCATGTCAATATTTTTTACCCTCTTTCTGTTCTCTGATCTTCATAATCAAATGGTTTCTTTTATCATATTGAAACAAGTTTACATGTTATTCGTTATATATTGTATGAAACTTTTATCTGTGTTTATATCTCCTATATATCTACTGAAATTTTAAGTTCTTTTTCTTTTTTCTTTTCTACCTTCACCCCTCCACACACACAGTTTTGTGGAGGGAAAAGAGAATATTACCAGAAATACAGTTTAATTAACTCATATCTACTTAAAATAGATTTTTTTTTTTTAATTTTTATTTACTCTGTTTCACTTATACTTTGGTTTGCTACCAAATGCAAAAATATTAAAGAGCCATGAACCAGTCTAATCACAAGAATTCTTTAAATTTACCAAAATTAAAAAAAAAAAATAAAGTATATATCTAGGTTTGCTTAATTTGTTGGGTTAAGGGGATGGTTTGTTATTTTCTTTTTTTTCTTCTGTTCTATTTATTTTTACTTAGAGGCAAGATATGCGCAAGGTGAAAGACTCAGCAAGAGGAGACTGAGTTTGAAAAACAGCATCAAATATCAGAAGTATGGCAGCAAAAATAATTTGTCAAATGTGGTCCCTAGTGCTTATTGTCTTATCTCTGCTGACACTTTCCATAATGGGAATCATGTTTCTTATGTCCAGTTTATGGATTGCCATAGACCTTCACAGTTTATCACTATTATATACAAAATGCCCAGATCCTCTCACAGAGATCTGTGCTAGATACTCTTACATTTTCTCCTGACTCACCAGATATTGGTGATCAAATTCTTATACAAAACTCATTGTTCTGTCCCCTTGTGGCAGTTTTCAATCAAATTTCTTTGATGCGGCACCATTTAGTACATTGACACATTTGTCCATAGCAAAGAGAAAAAAAAGTCTAAGCATTTGCATGAATTTGGAAAGCTTAAGAAATAAGCACAAAATCTGAACATTTATAGATGTCTTTACCTTAAGAAAGGTAAAAAAAGCTTTTAGAAGGTTGTACTTAACCTGTATAAGCTTGTTCCCTTCAGAAACCAAACCAATCCATTCAAGTCAATAAAAGGTTTTCCAAAAGTAGTTTGATAAAGACAGGAGGGTCTGGAGATTTCTTTATTACAGTGTTTTAAATATAGGTAAAAATTATAAGGAACTAACTACTGCCTACCACTTCACTAGCAAAGTTAATTACTGTAGCCACCTACCTCCAAACATACCTGCAACTGGAGATAGCCAGTATTTTCAAGACTGATTCAGTTCATCTCCAGAGCAAGATCAATTAAACTTAATTACAAAAAGAACCTATTTCTGTTACACAAATAATATTCTCATGTAACCTAATTAAAATAATTGCCTACATTGCTTTTGTTCCAAAGGGAAAAAAAAACTGAAAGAGTGCTGACTTATGAAAATGGCCTTAATTATATTATTATGTTATATTTTGCTTAGAGCTTTTCTGGTACTCTGTGTAAATGAGAAATTTGGGGAAAATATGGCTTATTCACTAGTTCTAGAGAATTAACTACTACACAACTTAATTTACAACTCACATTTCTAGCATGAGTTGATATTAATTCATGAAAGTCACCAAAGGTTCTTACTTCTATGTAGATAGCTATGTAGACAACTTTTATTTCAAAGGAGAGAAAATCATTTAAGTGTTGAACCAAATGTCATGCTATCTTAAGACAGCAGAACAAAAACCTATTTTTTACTGTGGGAGTGTTCGTGATACTGAAAGACCTGAAGTTAAAGAACAAGAGTTCGACATAAAGAATTATCACTTCTATGCTGAATCATGGAAGAATAGAAGTGGATAAAGTTATTAGATTATCTGAGACAGCAGATATGAATGAATGGCTGTCATGACTGATCTTTTACTGAGGTCATTCCATTCTGTCAGATGTAATACAACAATTTAACCTAACCTGTTTGCTTGATGTCCATCAAATCATCCACTCAAATTTCTTCTTATGAAAACAACTAACACAGTGAATTGCATAATATTCATTTACTTGACATCTCCCAAGGCAAAACATCATGCTAATAAAACAATGTGAATGTCCACTTCTGGGGAGCAGTTTTTCAACATTCTTTCCGTAATAAGATATTAGTAAAAATAATAACAAATAATAACAGCTTTAAGGTCCAGATCTTCCAAAGATCCTTATATTATCAAAGATGTATGGTAAACACTGAAGCAGGCTTTGCACAGTGATATTGTAACTTAAACCCGTCAGACATAATACAGTCTTTCTAATGATCAGATACTTGCATGTAAAGGAAGATTTGATGGATACTGTGCCAATAGAGCAAGATATTCAGGTTATAATCTTAAAAAAAATATATAATAATAATAATAAAAATCTTATAACTTTCCACGGAAGTCAGCTGAGATAAAAGATCAGACCCCAAAACTCATAAATTACTTCCTAAGGTTTTGTCACTATCTGTTCCCTGACCATCTCCTGGAACCCCTTTTCAAAAGTTTCCATCTAAACTTTTCTATTAATGCTGCTTCATCTGCCTTTCATGCCTTTCATCATTTCCCCCCAACCTATTAAATAAGATTTTTTTTTCTATACTTTAGGAAAATATTGTTCAGGAAATTAGTGTACTGGTTAAATTAAGATCTTAATATGTGGACTGGAAACCAAGTGAATATTAAAGCCTTTTAAATAATGTCATCCTTATTCTGCTCTTTAATTTGATCTGTATGCTTATTCTCATATTCATTTCCATGCCGTAAACTGAACAAGCCCTTGCCAATCCCTTGAACAACTAAATAATGCTTTGATGAAGGGGATGAGAACTATTACATGATGAATATTACCTAGATTCATGAATTGACCATTGAAGTTGTTGTATCTATCCAAATACAAAATATCTTCAGTAATATCAGTCTCCTCAGCAGCCACAAATGCCAGCTGATTCATGAATAAAAACAAAAATGTTTCCAATACTGGATATGTTTCACTTGCTGTTGAATTTATAGTTAAGTGATTTTTGTTTTGTTTTGCTTTGTTTGTTTTGTTTTGTTTTGTTTATTTTATTTTATTTATTTTTTGAAGTCTCAATTAATTCCAAGTTTTTTTGGATGAAAGGTCTGAGTTTAAAATATAAACACAACAAACTCAGGAGAGAATGCTATTCTTATTGCAACTGCAAAGGTTCTTTTAATAAGATTCAGGTTTAAAAGCATGATTTGAACTTGCATTTTTGCAAGTCACTGAAGTTTTGAGATTGCTCCCCTTAGGATCAACTCTGTACGTCCAAAATCTTTCCAGTCACATCATCAAGTCTTAATACAGAGTACCTGTCTATTGAATTAAAGGAAACAGATAAGACAAGCATGAGAATAAAATAAGTGAATGGAGGCTGAAAGGGAGAGGGAAATCAGGGGAGCTATAAAAGACAAATTATATTAAAGACAATACTCTTGAGTGCTAAGTTTTCACAGGTATTGGTATTAATTTTTGTATTTTCTCACATTATGGGAGTTTATTTGTTAGACTTTTGAGATGAAAAGACATATGTTTAGAATAGGACAAACAAACAAGCAGTATGGATATTACATTAACATTAAAAAGAGAAATGCCACACAGACAGGACAGCAGTCAGTGTTAGAGGAAAACAGAAGCAGAAAGATGACAGGATTGCAGTGCCAGGCAACTATCCTGCATGTACATGGCTGCATTTCATAATGCAAAAGAGCACTTTGTGCCAGCTGGCTCTAGTGGAGATAGAAGTTTAAATTCTCCTTATTCTCTTGGTAGGTTCACACCTGAAAACATGTGCATTTCAAACCCAACATACAGGATTTTGTCAAGCTGTTATATTAATATGAATGACATTTTATTATAATATTCTGTCAAGCCTGAATTTGCTGCAGAAGTCACGGGGAATCCTGTAACAGGGACATACTCTGTTTTCACAGGTTTTCAGATATAAGTATCACTGGAGACTGTAGAGGAGGCTAATTTCAGCCGTCTTGGTATTTATGGTATGGCTGACCAATATACAAGTTGCTTCTTTTATTTAAGATTTTCTGTGCTTTTTTCTTTCATTTCTTTTCCCTGATGCACTATGGTGTGAGCTGTACCAAAAAGTCACACAGTTTTGTTAGTCCACTTCTTTTACACCTCTGCACACCAGCTGCCAAACACACAAGCAAAACAAGCTAGAAAAGAGTTATATAACTTTGGAACATTTGTTACCTCATAACGCCAGTGCAAAACCCAATCCATTACTAAGATACATATATGTGTATATATATATTATATATATATATATATATATCACATTTATAGTATTACTTACACAAAGTCAAATTCGCCATCTAGCCAACTATCATTATCCAGTTACAGAAAGTTTGAGCTTGAGCATGGCCAACATTACTTATATTAGTATGATTTCATTATTTTAAACAAAATTCACTGTACTACTTGAATATTTCTTGAAGGCTGGTTCCTCTGTGCCTCAGAGCAAAATATGAATAATGATTTATTACTGACTCTGTACAGCTTCTCCAGGAAACTGGTTTAATAAAAACTGACCACAGGAATAACAGACAGTCATTGGATTATCATGTTCCTAATTTTTAATTTTATAGGAAATAAGGTAGGAGTTTGAAGTCAACTCATAACAGATGTTCTCACTCAAATTTTTGGAAGTGCTAGTAACAAAGGCTTTTTTCCTGTACATAGTACAGGAACCTCTTGGCAATACCTAGCTCATTTTTAAAAAACAGTTTGTTTGTGAAAGGTGACAGTTCTGGAGACAGAAATCCTCTACTGATTTACTAGACAGGTACAGAATGAGCAACAGGTATTTCTTGTGCTTTCTTTTCAATGTACTTCAAATCTAAAGAGAAAGGTTTTGTGTTTTTGTGGGGTTTTATTTTGTTTTCTTGTTTTGTTTGTTTGTTTCCCCAATTCCAATGTACTTTTGGACACTTTTTTCTGTAATGATCCGGAAAGGTATTAATTAGCTCAGAGAGCCTTATAAGACAGTGCAACCAGAAAACTTTTCTATGGGAAACTGAAGGTCCCTTGGGTATTAACACTTTTTAGTCAGTCACTACTGGATTCACAGAACTTTGTAAGGTGTTCAGATAGTACACATAAATGTAAGCCAGTACTAGAAAAAAATAATGAAGGTGTATTAATAATTGCAGTTACAATTGATATTGTACCAAATCGCAACAAGAGTTATGACCAATATCATTAATTACTGGTAATTTTATTCTGCAACTGACTAAAGAAATGAGCAAATCAAAATCACAAGCAAAAAGAAAATTTTTGCTTCGAAATATCATCTACAAAAGTAGAAGATACTCCTCAGAGAAAATGGGAGACATGTTTTTAAGCATAAAAATGGCAGAAAGTGCAATACATAACCCCTAAAAGAAAAAGACTGTATGTGAGGTCTTCAGTTTGTATGAAGGTCACACCCTGTTTTTGTGTTTGCCTGTCTCTTCTGGTATGGTAATTATACACACTCAAGTAGCCTGTAAAATGAAGCATGCTACTGGTACTAGTACCAATCAGCCTTGATAAAACAACCCAGCACCTCCTGCAGAAGAATGCATGCTGGGAATATCCTTGAAACTTCCTTGCAGCATGGAGTAAATATGATCTGGATAAGATATTAGTTCCACTTTCACTCTGATAGCCCACTCACAAAGAAACAAAAAAGAAATCAAAGAGCACTGCAGAGTAATATCTAGAAAAGATGTCTGACACTGGTGACCTTCCCATTCCCACTTCCTCTACAGGCGGCAGCAAAGCCAAGTCAAAGTAAAGAGAAGCTATTTCATTATTTTGCCTATTATGACAAAGTGTCTGATTTGCTAGTAATCAGATTCAAGTCCACCAATCTATGGAAATGTTGCCTGTTCTTTCAAAATAAAGAACAACAACTTTGTGTGAATGCTCCAGAGACATCCCTTACCACACTATTTACATTTCAATAGATAGGATCAAAAAAACAAAAAAAAAAAGAGCAGCTCTGGGACTAGATCTTTACTTACACAGCTCCAGGTAAAGTCCAATGACCTGCAGGCTCACTGCATGCCAAAAGCTTTTAAGACGCTCTTCAGTAAATAGGTGGAATGAGCATAATGCCATTATGTAACCTCAATGCAATAGATTGATTTGTCATTTTGTTTGAATTCTTACCATCATCATTACTCCAAGTACTTTATCTGAAGATAACAGAACTATTCAAATTGTTTTTTGCACACTGAGTTACAAACAAGACAACTAGAATAAAATAAAAAGTTATAGAAAAACCAAACTGTGTGGGGTCATTTTGTCTGTATTGGTAGTGGCTTTTAACTTTCTTGTTCTTGTCCCAGTGAATAAGATTTCCCAACAGTGTTTTAATCTGGCTTGTACAGAGCATTTGGCTCAGAACAATATACACGCCACGTTTATGGGAAACGGTCTAAAATTTGTATACTGCATTCCCATGTTACTAGAATAGGAATGTGTAATGAATAATTACAAAACAAATCTATAGATGGACTGGTAGAAAACAGTTTAAATGCATTAGTAGTAAAGAGAGAAATACTATATTGCAGCTACAAAAGAGTTAATCAACTGACAAAAATATCTGTATTGCATTTAGTTGTTAATCTGCAACCTTGAAAGGTGACTGAATAGATATTTCTGTCAAACACAATCCCTAATGATCAAATTCTTGTTGATGAACTTTAAATAATTTAAGTGAAAGTAAACTAGTAATTGTTGGTATTTTTGTTTACTTGGAGCTTTGTTCTTTGCAGACTGAAGCTTTTAAGCATTTTGGCATTCACACAAAATTTGGCTAAATTTTATCAAAATATGCTTTTATTTTGAACAAGAGCTCAGCCGTTTTTATGAAACTAGTAAATTACAATATTTTTTGAGTTTATAATGTGAGAGGTATTGTCTAGATAAATAAAGCAGAGCTCTAGCAGAGATACAGCAAGTATCCGGTAATGATGAAATGTATGTTACCTACAGTGAGGGAAGTCTGGATGTTTTTTTCTGGACTTCCAAGCATATTTTTTCAGATGCCATTTCAAAATCCTTGTTGAATCCTCAGAGATATTTAAAATTGAGATGTCTATCACAAGCACGATCAACAGTGCTTTTTGTATTTAATCATTCATAAGCTGAAATATTTTGGAAGCACTGAAAGATGTGAACATCATTTCAGTGGACATATATAGATGTTTACTCTAAATATTTCAAGGAATATGACATGATATTACATCTTCCTTCCTTCCTTCCTTCCTTCCTTCCTTCCTTCCTTCCTTCCTTCCTTCCTTCCTTCCTTCCCTCCTCCCTCCCTCCTTCCTTCCCTCCCTCCCTCCCTCCCTCCCTCCTTCCTTCCTGCCTCCCTCCCTCCTTCCCTCCCTCCCTTCCTTCCTTCCTTCCTTCCTTCCTTCCTTCCTTCCTTCCTTCCTTCCTTCCTTTTCCTTTCTTTCTTTCTCTGCCAACTTTAATATGATGCAATTTCTGTTGGGATGTAATTGTGACCAACCAGTGACAAGACTGACCTTTAGAGAACTGCGGTTTAGATGACACTCTGTAACAAGAGATTTGAGACAGGGAGCAGAAGGGATGAAGCCATGTAAAACTTTCCTGCAAGTTCCAGAAAGTTTGATAATAAAGACCAGGGCTGGAATTGGTGTAGTTTTCCTGTATTTCTCACCATGGAATATGTCATTTCTCGAAGGAATAAAATTATTCTACATTATACAATGAATCAAGTGATAGCATGGAGATGGTATGGGATTAGGAGATCTTTGATTTTAAATTGTTACTGAACAGCTAGACACCAAAAGATTTTGCTGCTTATTGTAGCCTCAACCCAGGGATGTCACAGTGCTGCATGTCTCTATTACAGAACTCCTATCACAGTGAAGCAGACTTGCCTTGTTGCTCTGGAGCTGGCCCCTTCTGACTCGGAGTTAAGGTAAAACTGCTAAGCTCCATGGATGTATTTGAATTGCTCTACAGGTAGGCCTGGATTCATAACAGTACCCGTTACATACTTGCAATGGATTTAGAATCTTAAAGGCCACAGTGATCTGGTTTACATATATAGGTAATATCAATCTTTAGATCTGTCAAGTCACTGCCTATTACAAACATTGATTCGCTTTTCTGAAAAACAGTTATTTTCTCCTTTTCTAGAGTCTTTACAAGCAGGGGCAAATAATAGCAGGAATTATTTTTTTCTTTTGATCCAGCTACAATTAGGAGATACTCGTAACAATGGGATAGACTTTTGTTAGGAGATTTGCAGTTTAATTTGAAGCTCAGAAAGACACAGATGTATTTGAATAACCTTAACAGCTTCAGGCTCAGCTTAAAGTTTGAGGTAGACCCATTTCTAGATAATAAGAACTGCTGCTATGTTCACAATATTTCAAAGCAAATTATATAACTTTTTATCTGTTTATAATGCTGACAGCAGTTTAGGAATGCCCTTTATCCTGGGTGTACATGTTTACTGTTGGAAGTGGCTAATAGAATATCAGTGACATAAATTAGCTGATTACAGAAAAATAAAAACAGTGATTCAGTAATACGTTTCCAAAGGTCAATGAAAATCTTCACTACCAAAATCCCTTCAATCCTTATTTACACTATTTGGTGCTGAAGTATTATATTACCTGCTTAAACTGTGAACTCAGTGAAAATTTAACATTCAAAGTTTGGAAGCCCACCTCTAATCCCACATCCCCCTGGATATATCTATTTCACCCAGAAGTGGCATAAACTAATAAAAAGAAATTAAGATAATACAGTATCAGAAGTACTTGTCTTAATAAACAGTTTGTATGCTGCTTCTTACCCTAACTGTCAAGAGAAAGAAACAGGGAGCTTGGAATCTCTAGTGTCAATCCACGCAGTTTTTCGTATTTCAGAAGTTTTGTAATTTTATCTTATAGAAAAAATACAATCTGCTTTCAGATACATATGTAGTAGGCAGTTATACTTGTTGCTGTCAGTGGAATTGCAGCTTTATTCCCTAAAGCCCCGCCTTAGGTTATGTAAATAGATATGGGGTCAGAATACATACCTTAATCCTTAAATTGTTCTCTTCTGCACTCCATGCAGATTCTTCTAGAAGTTTTTGCTCTTATCCAGTTTCAGGAATAACTTATTATTATTAAAAAAAAAAAAAAAAAAAGAAGTCAGTTAAAAAAATCATAGCAACCCTGGTTTCTGAAGCCCTTAGCAGCTTGCTTTCAGGCTGAGACACCTCATTTCTGTACTCATCATACTATGAAGATGGGAATACTTTGGCTGTTAGCTAAGTCCTAGTTTCTGTAGTTTAAATATAAGGGAGGTATTGTCAGAAAAGTCTCTTTACTAAGATTTACTTGCCAAACTGCCTCAAAAAATTTATACTTGTTAATCTTCCAGGAATACTATAAAGCTGATCTTATCTTCGACATTTGGATGGGACGTAGAAGGATGGGATGAATAACTTTTAATGAGATTTCCTTGAGGGATGCATTTATGATTCTGGTATTTATTAGTGGGCATTTATTGAATATGAAAAGCAGCCCATTATAAGGCTGAGGTGATTGAATATATATCCTTTGCTCCACATGCTGTCATTCAAATCATTGTCAGTTATGTAGAGGTTGTGTGTGTGTGTTTTTTGTTTTTCCTGGCAGCAGAAGGGGAAAAGGGTAACAATTCAAAAAATAAAGAAGTAACCAGGAGAGAAATTGTTTTCAAGTTTTTGTTTGCTTGTTTGTTTGTTTGTTTTTTCAAATGTGTGTGTGCATTCAATATCTTTAAATTTTCAGCATTTTCCCCTATTGCTTTTAGTATTTACATTACTTTGACAATTATGTGAGTTTATATTTACCAATACATGTCTTTTATTAAAAAATAAAATAAAATCAAGTTCTAGGATGAAAAGAAACATTGGATTATTTTGCAATATCTAGTTCTTCAGAACAGTCAAAGAAGGGAAGTACTATAACAACCCTAAGAATACAGTTCTGTAAGGTGTTGACTGTTCCAAATTCTCATTAGCCTTATGTTTGCCATGTAGCTAATGTCTAACTGATCTAGCTAATTCTATTGTAATAGGTATCAAATCAGTGAGCTGACCAGTTTTACTCCAGTGTATCTCAGGTCCATTGCAAATATCCTTTACAAGTACTGTGACTGCACATTTTCACTAAATCCCTGAACAGGTCTTCATTTATTTAGATTTTTTTAAAGATGATGGCATGCTTTTAGCAGACACCAACATGCCTGTCTTTCTCAGGATTAACCTACAGAGTTCTAAACAATGAAGGTTTATATAGATTAGATAATTTGAGTATGTGTATATTCGTACAAAGTAACCCTACATTTTAAAAGGAACTAGAACCTAATCAAGCTAGGCAAAGAGACTGTAGAGGGCAGTATTACACCCTCACCAAAAATGTCTTTCAGTCCGGATGTCTGGCAATCTGATTATCAAGTCCCTTACACCAACAGAATAATGACTCCATTGAAGTCAAGGAAATTACATCAGTGTATAGCCCCAGTATTTCCAAATCACTGCATAAACTTGACAGATAGAAAATCAATAGCACACAATTCAATCATATCATTAAGCTGCTTGATGGAACGTATATATGAACAATTGATGAACCAAGCATTAAATGAAAGGGTTTGGCACTATATGACTAACTGTATAATTGATAATTTGATTGCCATATGAAAACATTAAAAAACATTCAATACTCATGGGAGAATGTATCAGGGGGTGACATACACAATAGATAAAGGTGAAAGGGAGGCTCCATATATTATTAGAAGAATGCATTAAAAAGTGTTTTTCTGTAAATTCTTTGCATATCTTCTTTTATTGTTTTTGTGTGTGTTTGGTTTAGTTTTGTCCTATTTCCAAAAATGAAAAAAAAATAATCCTGCTAGTGCCAACAGATTTATAAAAGTAAATAGAAAAGACTATACCATTGTCTGGTCAGATTTGATTAATAAATTCTCAGTTTGAATGGGATAAGCTGAACATCATATCTGTGCAGGGTAAAATGATGACTTCCATCTTGTTAAAAACATATAACAACACAACATTTTTGTAAGCACTTGCTGTAATTATAAAATTATTGATTTCACTAAAATAAAGAGGAAGGACCTGTGCCCATTGAAACAAGACTAGCCAATGACAAATGTACCATGCCTTGTGGATCACCAGGGATCTTCAGGCATGTCTATTGCTTTGAAAGACAGTTAATTCATCTGACTCACAAGCCATCCATGTCCATGAGAGGAAAAGGTGGTTTGATCCACTAGCCTCCAAAAGTAGACATTACTAACAAGTTTCAGGGAGTAGAAAAACCTGCTGTGAATACCTGGGTAGCACAGAAGGAGTTTTATGTTCCAAAATAAGTTTATTCACTTTCTTTCTCTGCTGCATTGTGAAAATGAATTCCACAAAGTAGCAACTAACAAATATTTTATATAACTTCTAATAAAATAATTTCTGGTAAGATATTTATCAAATTATTTGCAAGCTAGATGAAAGGAATGATTTTTTTGCTCCCATGCAACTTTCCTCATGAGCAGCACTGGCCCAAGCTACTGCCCTGCCTGATTAGTTCTGCCTCTGTGTTTTCATTCCATGCCTGTGTAAGAGGATGCACAGCGAGCTGCACCAGAGCAGTGAGAGCTGAAGACAAAAAAGAAAATAGTAGAGGGACAGAAGGGAAGATTTTTTTTACTCGTGCAATTTCCTCACTCTACGTTTCCATGTGGCACGCACACAGCCATGCTGACACAGGGGAAGAGGCAACACCAGAGTGGGAAGAAGGCTACAGGGAGTAGCTGCTGATTAACTGGCCCCAGCACTGAGTATGAAATCATGAGTTTTGGGATCCCAATGAGCTTTTGTGCACAGATAGGATTTCACCGCTTTTCATGAGCTTGACTCCTAAAGGACAAGCCTATGTCTGAGCACAAAATAATCCTTCCTTATGCTTCTGGTGCTGGAGCCAAGAGTATTGACATGCTCTGTGCCAGTCCAGATGACTCAATTCTCTCTAACAGTGCAATTGGAGCCTCTCTTCTTTTCCCAAATAGCTCTGTAGGCAGCACACTGGCATGTGAAAGCCATTGATGCCCTCAAAGCTACTCAGCTCCCATATTTCACAAAAATATTTTCCCATGTCAGTGTAGCATTGCACTCAAGACTGTATATTCTACTCATCTGTTAAAAAGGGCTGATTAGCTCCAGTGCAGTACTGTGCTGCTGCAACAGCTACCTCAGGAACTGGGGCAGCCTACTTTGAAATACCAGTGCCTCCCTCCCCTTCTGCAGTGCACACTGGCACTGAACACTTCTGGGGAGAGATCTATGGGTGGTGTAGACAGATACGAGGATATATGGGTGAAGGCTTGCCTACTAGAGGAAATTCCTGCATAAAGACAGCAGTGATGTTTGATTTTCAGGACAAATGCTGTGTCAGGAGTCTAGTAAAATTAAGCTTCAGTAATGAATGAATAAGGCTAATAATAATGTAACTGAGAATGGTTATGTAATTCCCCAGATATTAATGTTTATTCAGTTTTCAAAACACACCAAAGATAAGAATTATCTTTCCAGGTAGATGTAATGTTTTTAAATGTGTAGAGTCAAAATTTTATTAAAGGAAAATATTTTTTCCTTTAGCCATAAACTGAAAAAATCAGTACTTATAGTTAACAAAATGTTTCATTTGTTTCTCAATCGATTCTGACATTTTCATGAGAATCATGACTAACAGATCTTTTCTTCTTTAGAAATAATTTGTAATAGTGGAACAAAAGTAATTATTATGTTTTGCCCAACATTGTAATGTTAAGTTCCTGTGCAATGAGAAAGAAGCAAATATTTATAAACTAACTTCATCTTACCTCAGGGGTTTACTGACTACTGTAATTGAGAGTACTGTATAGGGAATAAATTATCGAAACAAATTTTGTAAGATAGTACTATAAAAATATTTTCCTTATTTGAAGATAAGTAAGGATGTAGACATCTATTATATGTTCTCTGTACTAATTATTACAGAATATAAAAGCTATTCTTTATATGCTAGCTGATAGAAACAGTTCTACTTTCACCATTTACAACACAGATGGAGATGACCAGACCTGTTCCTTTTTCCCAAGATACTGAAATGTGGCTTTCATCATTGCTGCTGGGCCATTCCTTATCCTAGCTCCAACTTCAGTCAAATGTTGAAAGTGTGCCCTCCAACCATTTAAGATGCAGTCCCAACTGCAACTTTACTATGCTTATCAGAAGGAAATCCAGTGAACATTTAAAATGAAAAATTCTTGCCAACTTCCTGAGCATATCTAATTTGAAATGTTAGGCATGAAATAAGAGTTAAAGGATGTCATAGTGCAAGTCACAGCACAACACTAAAATAATCTGGGAGAGGATGCTCCATTTGCTAAACAAGCTGTTTCTCATTGATAAACTTTGAGAAAGCCAGTTCCACTTTGGCACGCAGAAGAAAAATACACATAAAACTTTTAAATTATAATGAAAATGTCATATAAAAAGTTATGCATCTCAGCAGGAACCAAACGTAGGATTTTTGCTTTATGCCCAGTTGCTGCTGGTTACTTGTTTTAATTGGTAATTGAATATGAATGGCAATTGGACTTCCTAAGTTTAATGAAAGTAAAATTTGAATAAGTCACCTTGCAGTATGGCCTTTATCTGAAAGACTTCTTTAGCAACTTGCAGAGCCATATTGAATGTTTAAGTTACTAGTATACAATATGGTCACAAGGGCTACTTGTACAGAGTAGCTTCTGAGATTAGAGGTTAATTTACCTTCTTTTAGGTTCTTGTTCAACCCCTATTATCCAATCAGGTGGAGTTCTAGTCTTTATGACATTTCATAGAAATGAGGAAGTACATTTATTCTACCTTATAGATAGACTTATTTGAACCCCTAATCTGTGATCCACCCTTTGCCATCACTATATTAATTGATTTGCCTGTGTGTTTTGGTCAGTTTACATTAAAAGCCACAGCTGACAGTTCTTTATATGTTGACTATTGACCATTTTCCAGTATAGTCTGAAATGGCATGAACCTGCTGACTATAATTGAGAAACGAAGACTGAAAAATAATGAAAGATTTAAAGAAACTCAGGATGAAGTTTACATTTACGTAAATATTTCTACATCACAAATTTAGCCTACTGAGCTTCTTTTATTTACCTTTTCTAGAGTTTTAGTACTACAGTACTTTACAAGTAAAAATGTTAGTTCAGTTTTTCTTAGATAGAAAGAAAAAGAACAAGTCTTTAAGTATTTATTTTTATCATTTTCTAGTCTGAGTTTTTTTGTGTTCAGTTTTATATTAATTCAAGAAAAGCTAGTTAAAAATTTCCAAGCTTTATTTGACTGTGCATAAATATATGTTTCTGGAGTTTCTTGACTACACTTTAACCACTGAGGTTTGTGTAAAACTATGCCTTGACCTTGAAAATATTTTCCTGAACTCAGTCTGAGCTACATGTTTGTAATTAGAATCATACCCCATGTTTAAATCTTCAGAATTTACTGTAGGTGTAATAATTCAAACATGTACAACTTTTTCTTATTCCATACAGTATCAAGGGAAAGGTCCATACAGAGAATCACATTAGTGATTTTTCAGTTATTTTTCATAATTTTTATATTGTAATCATAATTGATTACAAAGGAACTGTCAAAGTGATTTTTTTTTCCCATAAATTATTGAAATTCTGATTATTTGAAAATTTCTGGGCTCGTAACTATTTATTTCTGTACTCTGACTTGAAAGAGGAATACCAAAATCTTTCTTGTTTCTCAGCTTTTCACCAAGTGATTGAAAAGACAATCAAAAAAATGACTTCATGGAACACGTGCATACTGGTAACCCAAATCTTAGCAACTACCCAGTACATGTATGTTTCATCAAAGTCCTTCTCCAGTTTGCAATTTTCAACTTAAATGTAATCAAATTTTTCGTATAATTTATGCTTGCCTTTAAAATCACTTTTGCATTTCTTTTTGTGCACCGTTTATGTTCTCTCTGTTTAGCAGGAACTGTAAGTCTCCTCTCAGACCTTTCCCTGAACACTTAAGCTAGTTTTAGATATTCCTTTCTCTCACTCTAGTTTTCCCAAAAGATTTTTTGCCTCCTTCCACACCACTAAAACTTGGATACGAATGATTACTTTCATCTGAGTAAACTACTTAGACAATCCATTGACTGTTCATTGTTACACTTCTTTGATATCATGCATGTCTACTGAGACATCTGATGAAGGCATCTTCCTCACTTGCTGCCCCAGGCAGCTTAACCTCACCACCAAATCCCTTTTCCATTTTTCTCACTGTCTAGGATTAAGCTTTCTTGTTCTTATTTGTGAGGCCATAGCTGTTCATGTTGTATCACATCTGTTTTTGTGTCTTTCTGAAGAGACTGATTTTTCTTCTGTCTTTTGTCTCTTTTTTCTGTCTGCTTTGGAGCTTTTCTGTGTCTGTGTTTGTATGTGTGCAAGCATGTTAAGAGAGAAGCCATTTCTTTACTTGAAACATTTCTTTGGCTACCTTTCCTCCTGTTTCTGTTTGGAATATTCTTATTAAACCTAGCAAAAAGGAAAATACCCCTGTCTAATAAGCATCTCTGCTGTACCTCTTATTAAAAGCATGAGTGAGGAAGTGATGGTTACATTTTGTATTGGGAGATTATTTATTATTAGTGTTTTCAAAATTAAAATTTTATATTAAAATACTAAGCTATAACTAACCAACAGTTATCCTTACTGCTTTCCTGTTGTGTTATAATTCATTTTCACCTTTTTTGTAGACAAACTAGAACTCTTTGTGGGTTTGCAGAGCATCCAGCACGAGTCTATTTCATGTACTGGGTTTCTGTCTTTTTGAATACAATTTTCTTGATCTGGTCTAGATCCCTTCATAACAGGTAGGAAGACATTCACAGTAGTCTGACCTTTCTTAGTTGTCTTCTGTTGATCCTTTAATCTACAGGAATGTTAAAACCCAATGAAAGTCACTAATCAAGGTTATTGACTTCAGTCGTATTAGCTATTGACTTCAGACTTAGTTCAGTATGTCTCACAGCCATTCAAGGTTTTATCACACACAAACAAGAAAGGAAGGCATATTATACTGCTTCAGAAATGGGACACTGAGTTAATGTAAATGCATTCACACATGATATGAACTTTGTTCATTGTACATTCTGTACCAGGACCCTAATCGTGAGGAGTACATGTGTTTGCTGACGTATATGCTAGCATTACAGCTCTAGTCTAGATCAGATCAAGCAGTCCATTCAGCATAGTTGCCAACCATGGTTCAGAGGTCAGTCTGCCAGATGGCCTACCCAATATACGGTGTAGGCATGAGCTGTGCCATATTGGCACTCTGAGGGAGCTTGATTCTTCAGACAATGTCTTCACAGCTTTGCTCTCCTGCCAGCTGAGTCACAGAGACTCAGTATGGAGAAGAGCCTATATTGCCAAGTAAAGGATAATGAGATAGTTATAACAGCATCACAAATTCCTGCTGACATTGTCAACCTTAAACATTCTCTTTGTAAGGCACAAAAATTTGAGTAGCACAGATATAAGCCAGGCCACCAAAGGGCCAAGGGATCAGTAGGGTGGATTTTTATCCAAGAAGAGATGTAGCCAGAGACACTAATGGTAAAGTCCAAAGAAGGAGTTTATTACTTTATTTAAATTGAAAGACTAACAATAAATTAGAAATCCAGGACAAAAATGAAAGACTTCGTCTTCCTCAACATGGCTTCCCTGGACTAAGTATTGCACTGTTTTTTCTTTTCTAATGAATGTATATATTAAACTCAACAGCCAAGTTGTCTTTGCAGTGATTGCTGTTTCTTAAGTCCCAAATTTTGAGCAGCTTCTAAGTACACACTTCTACCCTTACACATATATTTATTCACAAAGAGACCTGTGTTACCATATGCTATCCTATAATTGTAGGTACCTGGGAGAAGAACATGCAGCAGCAGACTAGTGGTAGACTAATAGTAAAAGTTGTAGATAGAGGCTGCTTAAAATTTGAGACTCATTGAAACGGGGCCCAGAAAGATCACTTAGCTATTGAGTCCAATTATCTGCTACTGAAGAGAAAGCACATGGATATTGTGGTAACTACAAAAACCAAGCTTTTCTTCCTGCTTACCTCACCCCCTCCCAGCCCCCCAATTTATAAAATGCAGCTAACCTTGTTCTTCCTCTCCCTGCCCCTTGTTTATTTTGTAAGTCTTATCTGCCTATAATCAACTATATATTATAATGAGCAGATAAGCAGGTTATACACAACTATGTAATGGATAAGTGATACGTCCAAGCTAACTCTCACATGGGGCAGTGCTGGTCTTCAAGCACTAGGAATATTGCAATTTTCCTTAACATTGGTTATCCCAGCTTTTCATAGCTACATTAATGAACAGTTGACTGTAAAGAAATTTTACATTTCTAGCTTGCTTTGCAGCCATACATCATAAAACACTTTTCAACAGATAGTCATAACGAGTTTTACAGATTGAGAAAGTGAGTCCAGGCAACTGATTAATTCAAAATTATTCAGTGATGGATAGAACCCAGGTTTCCCAAATCATAGTTCATTGCTCAAAGCAATATGTAATGCTAAGTTACATTAGAGGATACCTTTAGATGGCAGAAAGGAACCAGAGTAGAATAGCATCTCCTCCTACTATTCATGTGCAGTGTGTGCAGTCAACCTCTCCATTTTCTCATTCCTCGGGGGTCCATCATCTCTCACCTCTTGTTTGGCAGACCCTACACTAAGTAATGCTGCACAGGGTTAAGAGAAAAGGGAGAAAGAACCAGAGAGAAGGCATGACAGCTGTGCTGCAAAAGGAGACTATAGCAGTCCTTTTAGTCTACAAAGTGTTTAGCATTCACACTTCACATTTTAGGAGAAACTTTTATCACATCTATGACGGACACATCACAGGCGGGGAAACCGAATGAAAAATAATAATTAAAAATGCTTGGGCATGGCTGAGTTTGTATTTTGTTCTAATTCATTTTGGCAATTTACTTTTTCCAAATATTCTTTAATGTTTATAATGTATGAATTTAGTCTGTGAACCTTTTCCCTCAAATTTCAGCCTCACTTATATCTTGAATCAAGTCACTCATCTCTAGCATTTGCAATTTGCCAGTCAACAGCTGTGTGAATAATGACAATGACTGATGGAAAAGGAATTCCTTTTGGTAGGAATGTTTAAAGGATAGTTTTCTAAGGGAAAACATGGGAAGGATGTAAATGCAGATCCTAGTTCTATTCACTACCTCCTATTACAGACATTCTGAGCATTTCTGAAGGTGCTTTTTATGCCTTTATGTTCTAATAGATCACTCAAAGACAGCGCAGACTAAGAGGTTGCAAGCAGAAATTTGATGGGGGCTTGTTAATGGGGGTAGCTTAAAGAGATTACATTGTAAATTCACATTCTATCTGACCTCATGAACATTTGTATATATAACAATTAAATGATATGGTTTCACATATATAGAAAGGCTACCTGTCACTTTAGAGGGCTCTGTAGGCTGTTTTAGAGCTTTAGAGAACTTAGACCTTTTCTCTTTTATTTTTTTGGTATTTGTGACAGAACTCATCCAAAAAATTATCTTCAAATAATAATTTTTATGGGTGACAAGGGCTGTCATAAGAAACAGAAAGTAGTATTATTGAATCAAGCTTGGATTAACTGCATAGGCAAACACAGACCAGAGAGAAATTATTTTCCTATTATTTGATTAGTTTGTGGTTGTCTCCAAGTTGTAATTTACCTTTTAAGAGAGTCTGGATTTGTCTCTGGGAGCCTTGTTTACATTTGTCTCAGTAGGAGCATAGGAGTACTGAGGTTCAGATGAAGAATCATTTTGTTCCTACTTAGTGAAATCATTAAGATGGGATGCAAACTTGGAGGAATTGAAATGAAGTAGAAACTCATGGTGGAGGCTAGAGCACGTAACTGGTATTGGTATAGAAAGCCTCTAAAGATCAGGGTTTATATAATAGAATATGTTCCAAATTATTTTTGTGTGAAGTATAATGTTAATTTACTCCTCCCTGTTCATAAAATATTTAACTTTATGAAATAGAATACACCTGAGAATATATTATTTACACAAGTTTAGAATTATCAGTTAGAAAGAAGCTGGCTACTGGAATAATTCCCAAAGTAGATGTTGCTTTTTTTTTTTTTTTTTTTTTTTTTTTTTTCTGGACATGATTGAAAACAAGAACAACAACAACAACAACCATTTCTTTGATAACCTACTTTCAATGATATCCCTTAATATATATTTTTTCTATTGAAATGTGGAAGTCATTCCATCTCTCATAGTAATTTAATAATTATATATAATTTTTAATAACTTTTTTTTTTAACCCTTTGAGCTACTTAACTAGAAAAAAGTAGCATGTTGCTTTTATGGTTATGGTATATTTCATTTTTATTTACAGCTTATTAGAGTAGGAATTTGAACCTATTCTCCTTCTCTCCTTCTCTGGATGAGTGCTTCTCTCTTCTCACTTATGGCCTTATCCTCCCGCTGGCTACCCTTCTTTCTGACTGGATCAAACTAGTCCCTCAAATGAGAAAGTCATTGAACATCAGAAACTGAAAATCCTCCCACATGTATTCTCCTTGCTCAAGAACACAGATCAGATCCCCTCAGACAGAATTCAACTTGACTTTTTCACATTAAGAGAACTAGCATTGCCACAAATTTGTTGGAAGAATTATGTTTACTGCAGCATTAAACTGGGACTAAATTTACTCAGGCTATAAATTGGTAAATCTCTTCAATTAGATGATGCACTGATTTTCAAAAAGGTAATAGAAAAACATACATACATTCACTGTCCATTGTGAAAAAATCAGTCTAACTCTTCTCACATTTTTATTCTCCAATCTGTAGAACTGTGATAGAAACAATAGTCTACAAAAAAAAAAAGATGAATATATTTGTTTTATGAACTATAATTCACAAGTATTCAATAGCTTTTTACAAAAAAAAAAAAAGGAAGACTTGAAGAGATAATAATAAGCTATTCTTGAACTAGGTGGAGCCAAAGAAACGTTAGACAAAAGACAAAATTTGAATTAGGGAAATAATTGAATGACCGCTGCCTGAAAAACTGTGCCATACATTATCTTTGCACTCAGTGGAAACATTCTCTTTTGTCTTTAGAGTAAATCAGGCAATTTTCAAGCCAAACCAATTTTCTAAATCATAATTAGACAAGACGCTAAAATAGATCTTTGTAATGGAAGTGGGTTATAAATTTAACATGATATCCATAATTCATCCCTGAAGAAAGATCCTTTACATTCCAAAAGCTTGGATAATATAACTTAAGGAGCTCACCTACTAATGGTGTAACAGTCTATCTTGCTTAGTTTACTTTAGAACTTTGATTCATACCACGCTCAGTTCTTTTCCCAGTGGGAAAGCTAGATTCTTAAACGTCTTTCTCACACTTATTAAGATAACCTCCGCACCAGGACATCAGCCTTGGGCATACCCAGTTTTTTAGCTAATAATTTTGTCTTTTTCAGTTTTCAGATGAGTTCTGAATTATAATTGACCACCAAAAGCTTTTATTTTATTTATTTTATTTTATTTACTTATTATTATTTTTTTTTTATATGCACACACAGATTCTGAAAATGTTATGCTAGCAGATGAGGAAAACATCCACTGCCATTTCATAACACATTAGGCATTTACAATATGAAAGGAAAGGGAAAGAACAGTTTGAATGATGATGACAAATGTGGCAACAGGCAAGTATAAGCTTGACAAAAGCTCTGTCTTTAAAAGTGAGTTGCAAGATATGTATTTTACATAGCAAAATTAGAAATTCTTAATATTTCACAAAGTAGTCAATTGAATTTCAGGTTTCCTTCAATATCAGGTCAACCTCCTGTCCATTAACATTAAAACTAGTTCACTTAGAACACTTTATTTTTCATTACAGTTTCATTAGTTTTTCAAGTAAGCCAGAGAAGAATGAATGTTCTCCATAAACAGTTATCATAAATATTTTCCAAGACTCGAGAAAAAATGTTGTTTCGAATTGACTCACACTTTGTATCACAGTATAGAAAATCTAAATGCTTTATTTTCCTAGCATTTCTTCTATCGCTTCAGGTACTGATCAGAAGGTCCTACAGTGCAGACGATAGATGGCTATCATGAAATAAATCTGAAAAGCTGTTGTTCAAGGCAAATTTAGTTGCATTCGTGAAATTGCATAGGTACTGAAGTAACAGACATAGTCTCTTTTACAGTAAACTCTTACACCTGCCATTTAGCCAAATAACGCAGTAATCCTAAACAGAGGAAATAATTATGCTCTCTAGCACTGGTGTACAAGCAAACAATCTGCTTACAGGATCCTTGATGATATATCATGTTTAAAACATTTGGCTGAAACCACTGACCACTTGCTTGGCTCTTGAAATGAGTTTGCTAAGTCCATTCCCATTTTGACCTCATTTTTAGAAACCTGTTTCATCATTCCAGAATGATACTTGGCCACAAGCAAGTGTGGCCCCCCTGCCAGCATTACTCAGAGCTGATCTGAGAACCTTGAATCAACATCTAATTGAGCAGACAAGTTGTCTCTACTTGCCCCTGTGTATCCATTTGTGGTTTTTCATCCTCTTGCAGAGATTTTCTCATAATAAACCTTTCATTAGATTGCAAGCTCTTTAAGTCAGGTATTGTCTTCCTACTAACTGTGTGTACAGATCAGCTTTAAAGAGGCCTCGAAACTTGTTTAGCTGCTGGTCAATTCTGTAATAGCAACAGATGATAAGTTTATCCAGCTCATGACTTTCAGTACTCCTCTGTTTTCTCACTGCAAAATACTGCTGCTGCATTTCTTTCTCTCTGCTATAATTGCTTTCCCTTGCTTATAAGCTAGTGAATAATGTATGTTCACATTAGAGTGTTTGTCCCTGTGGGAGAACCTTCCAGTCACCTCAGTGTTTCTTCAAACATGCTACTGTATGTGACACTATGAGATAAAGAAAGTAAACAACCAGATTGCAGCTTGAACAGTTGCCACAGCTCAGATCTAAAAATACCTAAATAGAATAAAAGATCCTTTCTGGTCAGCACTGTATGTTTGATAATTGGAGCAGTACCTTGCACTCACTTTGAGTCCTTTGATTAAGGAATTCACAGGACAATAAAATGAGGAATATTAATGTTCTCTGGGCATTTTACGTGTGAACAAAGCAAGATCCTCTGAGGTAAAATGACTCATACAATGTCAAACAAGAAAACAGTAAAGACAATAGTACATTAAGAAATAGAGCTTGGATTGTATTGCTATCTAGAACTAACTCTACACATAACATGAAATCCCAGTGAAGTCAATAGCATCAAGATTTTACTGAGTTTCATGCTTGCAGGGCAGGTCACAAAATGTTTGCTATTTTCTCAAAGTGTAACACTTTTTATAAAAAATCAGGTAATGTGGTTTCACACTGTCTACAAAGGAAGGAAAGTGTGCTTAGGTCTAGAAATATGAAAGCTCATGATTACTAGTATCAGAACACAATGCAGGGGTTGCACTTAGGTGTAACCTTCCTTTACCACCCATATTGCCCCATCATTGGAGGCAATAAACCCAAGGACAAAGAGAGCAAGGAGTAAGCCACTTGGAAATCTTACCATGTAGCTTCTGCAAAATATTTCCTGCAGTGTAGGATTGTTCAAAGTTGCACATGCTGTGTTGCTTGCTGAGCGAGAAAACTAGCTGCTGTTCACTGAGGTAGATAGAAAAGAGAAAGAAACTTGGTAACCTGTTAATAGATGTGCTGTGTGTTGCCTCTCCTGACTACAAGTCCATATATTAGTCGTCAGCTGTATCCTTTTCAAACTAGATGCTGTCTACCTTTTACAGATTGCTGTAATGGTCCTTGTGCCTGGGAGAGGGACAGTTTTGAAACGTACTTCAATAGCAAGTGACTCCTGATATATCAACTACTTTCTTCCTTTTCTATTCACTCTTTTCATTCTTTATTCAAACTACATTGAAGGTTAACAATCAGTTAGTCAAACCAAATGCAACACTTCAGCCAGGCTGGTTTTGAGGTCCAATGCTATAAATAATGAAACTAAAATATGTACTTAAGACTGTTTTAGTCAGGTATGCAGTACTTCAATGTCTCTGAAGATCCTTAATTTGATAGTGCTGAGAAAATACCATTTCCACTAAAATCAGGTTGGTTTCAGTAGAATTGTGTTTTTTGGCATCTTCTAAAACTAGAAACTCATGAAACACTGGGGAAAAAAAAAAGAAAAAAAAGATAGGCCTAGTGCTTACTTGGACACCACCCTGAGACCATCTGAGAGAATTACAAAGGATCACAATAATATCCACCTGCTAGACCTGTTATTAGGACCTACAACTTTCTACTGGCTGGTTTTCTTATGAATCTGACAAGGCTATCAAAGAAAACAATGATGTGTGCAAAGTGCCGTTGGCTTCAGTCACAGGAATATCTTCAGAGTAATAGCTGGAGAAAATACTTTATTGACACAAAGAGATATGGTTTTGGTCATTTTTCTTTCAGTTTGGATAGTTGTTGGGTGGGAAAAAGGACTAACAATTTTATACAATATAAAAAAATACATAACTGACAAGTTATAGATAATAATAATAATTAACCTGGCAAAAAATATATTATTTTTTTTAGAAATAGATTAGATTTCACATTAATGCATTTTTAAATTCTTAAAATTCAGTTCAGTGAACACAGAGAAAGCAATGGATTAAAAGATATATTTTCAACAGAAGGATATATCACTGTCTATTTTTTTGCATACAAAGAAGTCACACAAAATAACATGTCAATACGTCACAGAGGTAGCAGCTACAATTTTACGAAAAGGACCAAGAAAAGCACAAATGAAAAGGATAAACAGCTTGTGATATATGACATCAGTACAAAAACTATTTAGAACTATCTATCTTTCCTCACTAAATTACAAGGATCTTATGCTTTATGTACTTTTAATTTTTTATATGGAAGAAAGTAATCCTGGTTACTTGGGAAGACAGCACAGAAACAGTGTGAAAATAACATCCTGTGACATGCTAATGGAGAGTAAATTTAGCATTAATACTTTTTTTTTTTTTTTTTAATGAACCATAGTTGTTTCCTGTTTGGCTCATTTCAATGTTGCATCATAGAATTTTATGAATGTTTTTCATAAAATAATGTGGGGCATTTTTGATATTTTTAATAATAGTGTGCTGAATTTGGATAGTTTCATTTGCAATTTAAGTAATGCTTTGTTCTGATGAGATCTCTGGAGGTGGTTTTGACATTTTAAAAGTGATGTGAAGAGATTCAAAGTGATTAAAGCTGTCAAATGTTACCCTAATTGTGTGACTGCAATCTTTTCAGCCTCTTTCAATGAGTGTATACATTATACACGCTGCACAGCACTTCTGTTTAGATTGAGGTTTTTTATTAATTGCCATCCTGATTGACAGAAATTATTGCAAGAATCACAAGTGGAACTAATTAGTTTGCCACTGCATTCAAGCAACATGCATAGCCATGAACTTTCAAGACGCAATTATCAACTTAACATAGTCCTTCCTCTTCCCCCTTCCACCCCCCAAAAAAATATTTTATGGTAGTGACAGATTATACAAAGTCATACTAGCTTATAGGAATAAGAAGGTTTGACCATATTAGAATTATTTGACCTGTCAGTTATATATTTAAAATTATGCTTTAGAGTCGTTTTGTTGTTGTTGTTGTTGTTGTTTGTTTGTTTTTATAGTTCTTAGTTAGGTAGTGGATATACTGCCATTATGGAATAAGCCAGATTTTCATGACTGACTTTATTAATATTTTGCTATGTATTTGTGGAAGCTATATTACTTATTGATACCTTTTTGTCTATCAGAATAAGAAAAATTCTAAACCATTTTGATATCCTTAGATATTAATGTTTTAGCTATTTGGACAGGAAAAAAGGGAGTAGAAATATTCAAATTATTTGAAAACTGTTTTTTGTGATATCTACTAGTTTTTTTTTAAGGGTAATTAAAGGTCCAAATTCGGTACCCGCCTTCATAGATTGTCTCCATGCACTAATATGACTAAAGGATAAAAATTTGCCCTCAAATGAAAATGTTTTGTGATGATAATGATGATTATTATTTATCTTGCTGAACACTTCGTAATGTTGGAGTGGTTTAAAAACTCCATGTCAAGACTGGTCAAGCAACCAGAATAAAATGCACTGTAATTACATATACCAAAATGGTCAGTAACATGCAGCAAAACGTAGATGGCTGTAACTATAATTAGAAGTTTTCTTGTAATGCAACAACTATCTTCAATGATAGTTATGATTCTGAGGCTTTTTTAAACAAGGAAAGAAGCATCTGCTAGCCTCCAGATTTCAAATGACCACACAAATACTGGAAAACTTGAAGCTCAGATCTCAAATAGCCTGATTAGTCATGCAGCTAGAAGAGCTAAGCACACATGTGGACTCAAAAGAAATCAAATTGAACCTTAATACTGATGATGACAGCAGCAATTACTGTGACAAGATTATCTCAACTGAAAATATAGTAGCAAGTGCATCAAACTATAGAGAAAAGATTTTAATGGCCTCCGAACTCTAGATCAAACACTCTTACAGCAAGGACACAGCAATATTTGTTAATATCACAAAAATCTGAAAGAATATAATTTGAGTGGAACTATTGCAGGAAAAAGTTGCAGATGCAAAGACGTCTATCCTAGAAAAAAGCAAGTTTTTCTTATGAAGACTTAGAGGACAGCAGATTGCATTTCAAATGAACATTTTATTTATACCTTCTTGTAGGTAGGAAGACCATAATGACACATATAAGGGTCATCACCTCTCTTTTTTTTTTTTTTTAATTTTTATTATTATTTCTATTTTCATATAAAAAGCCCAGCTAGATTTTATGTAGTGTGATTCTCAGTAGTAATAAGCTATAAGGTAAATAATGTTTTAAATATTGCCCAACAACTGCAGCAAAGAGATAGGGGGTAAATTCTTCAAAGGAACTATTTTTCCCATGTGTTGCCCAGTTAGATTTGCTTGCAGCTTTCTCAAGCTAAGTGAATCATCGTTATCGGGGCTGTAGAGAATAGATGAATTAACATTTGAAATGTTAATTGTTTTAGTAGCAAATTACTATATTTCTTACTCATTGTCAGTGATTTATTTTCAGCCTATTTTAATGCCATGTTTTGCATTGAGGGAATTACTTGTGTCATTGCTACCTTTGGACATTGCACACTTTTCAGTCATGTTGCGTCTCTGACAACAGTGTTAAGAATTAATTATAATTCATAATTATAATGGTTAAAATAAAGCTCAAGTTTCGATGGCTTTAATGCCTGATGAGGGTAAGTATAGAGTTAGGTGAATAATTCATAGAGAATATTTATTCAGTGAATTTGCCCAAATAATGTCTGCAAATAATTCCTTAGCTTGTTTGCAAGCAGTCATTGCGAGTGATTCCCCCATTTGAAATCTGAGCTCATTAGAATGGACACATGGGTCTTTATGTGTTTTTTCTGCTCACTGCTGTAATTCTAGAACAGAGTATTCTCATTTACAGAACTCACCATTGCTTTTTACGAAAAGTTTCCCAATATTTTCTTTAAATTGATCCATAAGGAATAACTAAATGTCCATGTATAGCAAACATTAAATGAGAAGTATTATGATGAATACTTTCAGAGTGAGTTATTTTTTACATTCTTGCTTAACTTTTAGAGAATTATAGGGATTTTGTTTTTTAGTTTTGTTTTGTTTTTAAAGCACAACTTTCTCATAGATAATGTGTGGTGGTTTTGCCCGTCTGGGCACAACTGTTCTCTCACTCTCTCTCCTCAAAGGAAAACAGGGAGAAAATAGGATGGAAAAAGGGCTCAAGGGTTGAGATAAGGATAGAGAGATTGCTCACCAATTACCATAATGGGCAAAACAGACTCAACATAGGGAGATTAATATAATTTATTGCCTATCACTAACAGTCTAGAGCGGGAGAAGAAACTAAAGCAAACTAAAAAACGCCTTCCCCCCATCCATCCTCTTCTACATACTCCCCCCGAGCAATGCAGGGGAATGGGGGCTGCAGTCAGTCCCTGACACCATCTCCGCCGCTCCTTAAGGTCACTCTCTGCCCCTGCTCCACGTGGGATCCTTCCCATGGATGCCGTCCTTCCCGAAGTGATCCTGCATGGGCTGCTCTCCGACAGCAGCTCTTCAATAACTACTCCAATATGGATCCATCCTTCAGGAACAGACTGCTCCAGCACAGGTTCCCCATGGTCAACAGCTCCCACCAGAACTCCTGTTCCACCGGGGACTCCTCCATCCGGCTGCAGCATGGAGATCTGCTCCGTTGTGGGACCCATGGGCTGCAGGGGGACAGCCTGCTCCACCAGGGGCCTCTCCACAGGCACAGGGGAATCTGCTGCACGGCTGGAGCACCTCAGCCCTCCTTCTGCACTGACCTTGGGGGCTGCAGAGCTGGTTCTCACTCCTCTCTCCCAGATGCTGTGCACAGTGGGTTTTTTTGTTTGTTTTGTTTTTCTTTCTTTTTTATTTTTATTTTTCTTTCCCTTCCTTCAATCTGCTCTCCCAGCACGGCCCAACCAGTGCCACTTATGGCTTGGCTCTGGCCAGCAGCGGGTCCCTTTTGGATCTGACTGGAGTTGTATCTGGTCTGACATGGGGCTGCTGCTGGGCTCTGCTCACAAAGGCTGCTCCTGCAAGCTACCAAACCCTTGCCACATATACCCAATACATAATTTTCTTTATTGCAGATGTTGCAGCTGTTTTTGGCTGCCTGTACCTTTGATTGTGGTGGGGACTGGTATCAACCAAAAAATCAAAATGCAGCATTCTACAAAACTGCTCTCACAAGAACATGAAATCATAGAATCATAGAATCATAGAATATCCCGAGTTGGAAGGGCCCCATAAGGATCATTGAGTCCAACTCCTGGCACCGCACAGGTCTACCCAAAAGTTTTAGACCATGTGATTAAGTGCACAGTCCAATTGCTTCTTAATTCAGATAGGCTTGGTGCAGTGACTACTTCACTGGGGAGCCTGTTCCAGTGTGCGACCACACTCTCGGTGAAGAACCTCTTCCTGATGTCCAGCCTAAACTTCCCCTGACTCAGCTTAACACCGTTCCCACGGGTCCTATCACTGGGATTACAGAGAATAGGTCACCTGCCTCTCCACTCCCCCCTCACAAGGAAGTTGTAGACTGCGATGAGGTCCCCCCTCAGCCTCCTCTTCTCCAGGATGAACAGGCCCAGTGACCTCAGCTGCTCCTCACCTGTCTTCCCCTCTAGGCCCTTCACCATCTTCGTCGCCCTCTCTGGACACTCTCCAACAGTTTAATGTCCTTTTTGTACTGTGGTGCCCAGAACTGCACACAGTACTTGAGGTGAGGCTTGCACCAGTGCAGAGTAGAGTGGGACAATCACTTCCCTCGACCGACTAGCAATGCCGTGCTTGATGCATCCCAGAATACGGTTGGCCCTCCTAGCTGCCAGGGCACACTGCTGGCTCATATTCAACTTGCTGTCAACCACAACCCCCAGATCCCTTTCGGCGGGGCTGCTCTCCAGCGTCTCGTCGCCCCAGTCTGTACGTATAGCCAGGGTTGCCCCATCCCAGGTGCAGGACCCGGCACTTGGCTTTTGTTAAACCTCATGTGGTTGGTGATCGCCCAGCTCTCCAATCTGTCCAGATCTCTCTGCAAAGCCTTTCCACCCTCATCCGAGTCCACAACTCCTCCAATTTTGGTGTTGTCGGCAAATTTGCTCAGAACACCTTCTAGTCCTATATCCAAATCATTTATAAAACATTGAAGAGGACTGGCCCTAAAATGGAGCCTTGAGGGTCCCCACTAGTGACCATCCGCCAGCCAGATGTGGCCCCATTTACCACAACCCTTTGAGCCCTGCCCATCAGCCAATTGCTCACCCATCGTATGATGTTTTTGTTAAGTTGTATGCTGGACATTTTGTCCAGTAGGATCCTATGAGAAACCGTGTCAAAAGCTTTGCTAAAGTCCAAAAAGATCACATCAGCTGGTTTCCCTTGATCGACTAGATGGTGATCTTATCATAAAAGGAAATCAAATTTGTTAGGCAGGACCTACCCCTCATGAACCCACGATGGCTGGAACCAATGACTTCGTTGTCCCTCAGGTGCGCTTCAATCACTTCAAGGATCACTTTCTCCATAATTTTACCAGGCACTGATGTGAGACTGACAAGCCTGTAATTACCAGGGTCTTCCTTCTTGCCCTTCTTGAAAGTTGGCACAACATTTGCCAGCTTCCAGTCTACTGGGAGCTCTCCAGATTCCCAAGATCGTTGAAAAATAATTGAGAGCGAAATAATTGAGAATGAGAAAAATAATTGAGAATTACACTACTTTTTGTTAAAAGTATATTAGGTAACTAATTATGTAATGTTCTGACAAACTCTCTAATTTGCACCCAATTTGTATATTTGTGGAATGAAGATTCTCTTTCATGAAGTATATACTACACTGTTTTAGTTGGAGTAAGAGTATTCATATCTTCTACCAGCAATATCCACTGAGTTTGGAACAGGCAAGATATGACTACAGTGTTGACTATGAGTCTTGCCTGAGGCTGCATGTATTATGAAAAACAAACTAACAAACAAACAACAAAACAAAACAATTTAAGAATTCAGAAAAGAAGAAGAGAGAACTATTCAGTTGCTACTAAATAACTTTTTCTAGGTGTATGTGTACTTCATATCTGTTTCGTAAGCTGCTGCAGATATCTCACAATGCTTTTACTTGGAATGTGAAGTCACCAAACATGGAACAAACTTACGAGGCATGGCTGAAGTAGTGTCAGTGTGTTTACTCTTTGGGCATGATACATTTGAAATTGTACTACCTCAGGTTTTTTTTGTTGTTGTTTTTTTTTTTTTTACCAAAGATGGTCTCTTACTATCAAACTCCTTACCTACCAAAATTGCCATCCTGAGATAAAAGTCTGAGAAAAAAAGATCATCCTTAAAATGAGATCTGAGAACTTAAAAGTTCAACACTTGTCAATCATTGAGAGATTTTCAGATCTTAGCATTGTCCATTACACAGGGGTATAATGGTCCTGCACTTTCTAAGGGAGAGAAGATCCATCAAATAAAATGCTAGCTTGGGCTGAACTTGAAGCCTGACAGGGAAAAAAAAAAAAAAAGAAAAAAAGAAAAAGAAAAAGAAAAAAAATGTTCATATACTTTAAAGCATAATGCCTTAGAGAAATGAGATAGAAGCAATTGGACAATGACCAATCAAGTTCTTTTAATCTATCCTCAATTACACAGAAAATTTGATTTTTTCTAATAGGGATCTAACATAGCCCCCTGTCACTCACTGCACAGATGGCTGCATGAATGTGGAATCTATTAATTTGTCTGTTTAAAGCAAAACTACTTCTTTATAGACATAATACAGAAGAATGCAAAAAAAAAGCACTTATTACATATTAAAGTGTACTGTCCCGGAACTGCTCTGTTTCTCTGTTAAAATGCCCAGTGAAGCATGCACACCTCGGATTATCAGAATACTGTTGGGATGTGTACTTTGGAAGACATAAAACTGAGGGACTTCCAAAATTAGACAGTTGATACATCTAAAATTACATAGAAAATATTGTAGATATCAACGTATTTAACAATACTTGTCAATTTTTAAATTTTAGGCTGTTTTAAGGTGAAAAAACGTACCATCTGGAGTGATAGCATGTTTGAATGCTTTTTAGAGGACTTGTGGCTCTTCTCCAGCTCCTTCCAAAATCTCTGGGAAAAGACTTTTCTTATACCTTAAGTTGGAATCTAACATCTGGGAGCAGTGAATTCTCACAGATTGCTTTAATGTTTAAGGTAGATTTTTAACACAAGAGATCCCCTGTAACTCAGAACTATTGGAATGTGTGATTTAATCAATACAATTTTTTCCAAGACTCAACCTGACACGTGAGTTTGCTGTCTGGAGGCTGCACAAGGCCCCAGCCTTTATTACCTCCTCTCTCCACTGTCTCCTTTCTTTGTCAAGTGCCCTTTGTCACCTGCGTCTTTCTTCAGCTCTGCTTAGTGCATTGCTCTCACCTACTGTGGCTCACTCCTTCCAGCACTTAACAGAATTATGCTCCCCAGTGTGGTCTGGGAAGTGGCTGAGGATGCTGTTCTTAGTCTCTCAGTACTCTTCAGTTACCAGTCACAAGAAAAGACCTGAACAAGTAAAGGGGATGATGGTTATGAATAGGAAGACACTGAGCGTCTTAGAATCTCTTAAAATAGGATTTTCAAGATATTCTTGCAGATGGAGAAGAGGTTTAGATTTTAGGCTCTCTCTTTTCACGGGAGGAGGTTGTAGCCTCTCATCATCATGAAAGGAGAGTGGCCTCTAAAAGCAAAAATTTCCCATGTGTGCCCTACTGTTCCGGACTGAATGTAGTAAGTTTGGTCTTGCTTGTTTAGTAGCAGAAAAGCAGTCCATTAGCATGGGATGAATGTATGTACAAAGCCAGGCACGTAGGTAGCCACGAGTCAATCCTTCAGTATAAAGCAGGTTAGCTGCTGTCTCAAATATTGCTGAGATTAATTTTGGGATAGTGGGAAGGAACACTTTGGAAAGGAATGACTTTTTCAGCATTCGCTATAACAAATGACTCTAAAAAGTTTTTCAGACAAACATCTCACAAACAATAGACCTTGCCTCTTGAAAGCAAGCCCACTGCAGGTAGGAATCCTGGTGTGCTGTTCAGGTATTCTGGAAATACACACTCCATAGTATATAGTAATACCACTAGAGAAGGAAATAAGAATAGGCTGAAAAGCTGGAGGGGGAGAATGAGTCTGTGAAAAGATAATATTTACACTTATGGGCAGCATTTCATTTTCATTGCACTTCACAAACATTGACTGATTAATAATCTCACAGCAATACACTGAGGCAGGTAGTACATTCCTTCCTATTATTATCCCCAGTAGGAGGTGGGAAATGTATAGAACAAGAAGGGGATAGACGGGACGCATTGAGAGCTGTCTGAATTCTCAGTAGTATCCTGGAGAATTTTTCCTTATTATTTTGATTTAAGCAAATTTTAGCTTTTGAAATCAGAGCCCATAGAGTGCCTCATTAACAACATTTGCTGGCAGTGCTTCCATTTTTTCATTTCCAATTACAAGGCAACAAGCGAGTTCTTCTTTGTGTACAAAAGCAATGCCAGTTATTCACGTTTGCAATATATATGTTGTTGTTTCTGTTGGTGGGGATAGGAAAAGGAAAGAGGCATTGAGCACAGCAGTGAGTGGTATGCTCCCAGCAGCTGTCACTGCTGTCAATTACTTGGTTTTCATTTATAAAAGGCAATATGGGATCTTTAGCTTTTATAGTACCCAAGGAAGGCTGGTTGGTGATTATTGATTTTATTTAGTCCAAGGGAGTTGCTCACACACAGACTACAGTGAGTTGTGCGCTTCCTGCTGCTGGCTCTCCTGCCACTTATTGTTTTCAATTATTTATAAAATCCAAGCCACATCACAGAGCAGTTCAGCATGGTTTTTGAGACAGGCTGCTATTACAGTGCTTCATCCATGAGCCTACCAATTTTGTAACAGGAATTGACATGAGGAAATTGCCCTAATGAGGTCTGATGTATTATGAAGGCCCAGACAGTCAAAAAGTATACAAAAGATGGTATCACCATCATAAGCTGTAAATGCCATAGTCATCACTTTCCCAAGTAACCACCACTATGTCAGCGGCTATCAGCAATTTAATGTGCTCTTCTGCAAATGACTCCATCCATTTTCTGTTTGTCCTAACTTCTCTAAGTACCTTGTATGGATAACGATGTGAAGAGACCTGTTTTCCTCTGAGAGAGACTACTTTGAGTCTCTCTGCTAAAATGGTCCACAAAAGGAACTTTGCTTGTCTCTCCTAAAAAGATCCACAAAAAGATTCCAGTAGATATTGCAGGCAGATATGGAAAAGGAGTGGGGTGGGGGAAATAAAAAGCTTTAAGGGGAAAGAGAATCAAGAAGGCATTCCTACTCATACTTGTTTCCCACTATTGTACTCAGAGCTGGAATTTATGAAAGACTGAGGTACTGAACTCCTATCCATTTCTATTCTTAGTTCTGGGGACTAAGATGGGGCATTACAGCTATAGTCGGAGCAGGACAAAAGATCAACAGACCTTGAAGAAGTTCCTGTGATCCCAGAGAAGGAGATTGGCAGACATTGAACTTTTGTAGGGACTGTTATTACCGTAGAATGGAAGGGCCTAAGGTTTTCCAGCTACACTAGAACAGAAAATGAGGCCTATGCTATTGAGCTTTTCTTTGTTTAATAAAGGGTAAGCAGAATATAAAAGACCTGGTAAAAAAAAAAAAAAAGTATTAGTTCAAAAAGAATTTGTTGACTGGCAAAGAAGCAGAACTCTCAAGTATTTTAGCAGGTGTTTCCAAACAAATCACCGTTTACTTATATTGGCATGTAGCACATCAAAAGATGTATCTAACTATACAGGACCTAACTCAAATTGTATAGGAAGTCTATTATAATTGACTTTTAAGAGCTTATATTACGAGCTTAATAATTCATATTTGACTTAAGAGATTAAATATATACCAAATATAAAATAAGTAGTTTACATGAACAATGCAAAATCATTCTTTCTGGATTAGAATTCTCAAATTGCTATCAAATCATGTAAGGTCTAATAGTGGCATTTAACACTGATAATGCTGAAAAGTGGGCACAATATAGTTAGAGCAGACTGAATCTTTCAAGAAACTGACGATATTTTTCCCATGTGATGCTGGTTTCTTCCTGAAGTTTATGCTTCAATTTATGTATATTTGTTCATTTAAATAGTGTTTTTGCCTTTTTTTTTTTCCTGCTTAAAATGTCCCTAGCAGAAGAAATGTATCTTTTAACTACATTTATATAAAAAATACTGGAAAAAATAATTCTAAAATTGATTTTCAAATTATAAAATTATATTTACAATTTTATTGTATAAATTATTGAAGGAGTTCTTTAGCCTGCAAACTAAAGTTTACATGGGAAACACCTTTTTTGTTGTATTTTTTGATATAGCTTTTTAGAGAGTCAGCCTTTGATGGTATAGTTCATACCATCTATCCAGGATGCTGATACTGCAGGTTAAGAGCTAGGTTCTCCTTTCTAGGCTCTGACATTTAAAATTAGGTGGTGTAAGAAACCTTAAATATAGATATAGTCCCATATATTCTAGATCTGTATATAGTCTAAGAAAATAATTAAGATACTGGAATGAGTAGAGTTTTCACTGATCACCTCAGTGTAACTTACAATCACCTTATATTCAAAACAAAAACTTTCTGCTTGAATATAATGTTCCAAATTACTTTTTAGCATCTGTTCATCCAATAAGCTATTAAATCAAATTGGAAATTACCTTTTTTTTTATTTTTATTTTTTCTTCTAAATCAAGTGTTCTTTGTGGACGGCCTGCATGGCTTTTGTGAAGATTCTCTCCTAGTATGCAGGGTCAAACTCTGAGACCGTGAGGTCTGATAAGAAAGATCACCTTTCAGGGTCAGGATTGCTTCTAGTACAATATCCTGTTCTGTACAGGTAGATCCTATACTTAATCATTACCTTAATCTTCATGGACTGAATAAAGTTTAAGCAACCAGCTTCATGTCAAATTTAATGCTTTTCCAAAATACTTGAAAACATACCAAGACTGCAAATGGTAAACGTTAGAAGTGTAAAAGAGCGATCATAAGAAAGAGTACTCAGAATGATCAGGAAACATTTTACAACACTTCTATCTGTGATTTTTATTTGTACAGTATTTTGGTTATTGTGTTTGACATAATAACCTTAGAGGACATAAGGGAGATTTTGGTCCATTTTATAGCATTCATTGCAAGTGAGTCAGTCAAAATATCAGATAGCAAAGATCTGTTATGTGTTACAGTTTATAAATAAGTTCTGTTTCTAAAGCCAGATACATGATTCATACATTAAATCATTTATTTTCTTCCCCAAAATGTTCTAGAAAGCTTACAAATGATAAAATAAAATGATTATTTTCCTCCAAAGACATTTTTGAACACTAAGATATATAATACTGTGAACTTTTTGAAGCTGAAAAAAATAGTGGAATATATATATATATTATTATTATTATTATTATTTTTTTTTTTACAAATGTGCACTTGTACTTCTAGACATTAAGAAAATATTTTCTGCTTTATTTAAACATACTCATTACTTCTAAAATATAAAAGGGGAATGAAATACAATTTTCTGTATAGCAAAATTTGTGTAGAAGTCTCTTGTAGCCATGTAGACAAAGTGTACTTGGGTAGCAGCCAAGTATTTTTAATAGTGTTGTAGAGGTAGTTTTGGAAATATCTAGCTAGACATCTATGATATTTAGACATCATAAGATTAGTCATCCTTGATGAGCAAAAAAGTCACGTTACCTGATTTTAGAGTAAACTGAAAACATTAAAGATGAAATTTCTGTCCTGTCAAAGTCAATGGGAAAGTCAGTGGACCAAGATTTCATCCTAATAGCTGAATCAGTATCATATTAATATATTACATGAAAAAAATAGTTTATGTGAGGTTTTCACTAAAACTACAGGATGAACCATTGAGATGTGCTGGTCACTTGGAAAGAAACTGTCCTTTACATATTACAGAGGTGAAAGTTTCATTTGAGATTTTTTTTCCCCCCAGAATTTAATCATTCTATCAATTTCAAATCATCTCAAATTTGATTACTATTTGACCATACTTAATTGCTCAGGCCCATAACTTAATAATATACATAGAACAATACTTAATTCAGTATGCATGGTTTCTTGTTGAGATTAGTGGTTTCTACAGTTTGAAAAGCTGTTGTTTTAATAACCAGCCACGGACAGACAAAAAGTCACCAACAAAAAAGTTATCATTGTGGGTGTTCATTCAAAAGAAACCATCATCAGCTGGTTTCAAAAAAATTTCAAAAGAAACCATCATCAGGTCCTCCAGTCAGTCTTCACAGAATTGTATGACATTTAATTAGCACAGCTTCCTATTGGAAATGATTGGGCACACAGCTAAACAGGACACTTTTTGTTTCACATACTATACTACAATAAATGTTTCAGTAAACCGTGTTGATACTGAAAGGTGAAACAGATACCCACATAAAATCTGAAATATTAACTTTTGATTTAATTTTACTGGGAAAATTCTTAAGCCATTTCACAGAGTGCTTGTTCCTGCTTGTCAGTGAATAAAGAAATTTAGGTAATACAGCTTAAATATGCAAACTTAAAAAAATTGTATCAGTTATGGACTCAAAGTTCAAGTTTAGGTTTTTAAATAAAGCCTATTAAAAGTCAGAAAGCCTCAGAATCAGCTTCTCAACTCTTGTAAACTGTTGACTCTTTACTGACCTCAGTGTCAACGCGTATTGAGGAAATATTGGTTGCTAATACATATATAGTTCAGTTTTTTTTTTTTTCCTTAAGTCAACTGGCATTCTTATTCAGGAAACGAAGCAGGAAACATTTCATTAACAGTGAAAGAGAATAAACCTAGTGAAAAACAAACCAGGCACAGTCATGGGGTCAGACATTTAGTGGGTGAAAATTGGCATGGTTCCATTAAAACTAATGCCACTTTACACCAGCTGAGGATCTGGACATTACTTCTTTAATTAAAGAAGATTCCAAGATATTAAACAAGGACTGTTATTGGGCTTTTTGAATTATTGCGTAGCTCTTACCTACGCTATTTTAATCAACTGAGACCAAATTGGTCTTATTAAAAATAGATTAGCATGCATCATGAGAGAGCTTAACATAGGACAAACATACCCTTGAAGCATAAAACTATTATTTCACTACATGCAGAGGAAATGTTCAACAAAGTTGTGTCCTGTTTAGACATTGGAGTGACTGTGGAAGTTCAGATTAGGAAAACTGCTTTTATTAAGACTGCTGTAAAATCCTTCCAGCAAGTAGGAAAGAGTCACAGCATTTATCTCAAAGAGAAACAGTTATCTGGGGACTCCCCTTGTTCCTTACCCCCCCCCCCCCTTCCTTTCCTTTTTTCTTTTTTTTTGTCCACCCTTTTCCTCACACTTTTACTTTTGCTAGTCTGTGTAGCACTTAACAGTGAAGCCCCAGAGTCAAGCCATAAAGATGAAATACATGCAGATGAAGTGATATTGTTTCACGTGTTTGGAAATGGCTATAACGGACAGACTTTCTACAAGCAAAACACTGATATTAAGCACAGTGGATGTAGCTGTTGAAACCTGTCACAGAAAAGCCATCATCTGAGTTATGTCAGTGAAATCTTTCCTATAGCTTCATATCTTCTTCCTGATCAGGCTAGGCAGGCTTGAAATATTACCCCCCCCCCCCCCCCCCCCCCCACCTTCAATTGCTCATTACCACCCACATGCTGGATGTTGCACACATTGTTGGCAAAATCATTTGTGCAAACATAGCCATGTATGTTTACAGTAAAACTAGTCCTGTTAACTCAGACCATCTACTTGAACTGTAGAAATAGTACAGTTGGTTTTGAAACCTGCTCCACCACACAACAGCGAAAGCAGAAAGCTCATACAAAAGGACAATTAATAGCTAGTGGCAGTAACATCTTAAGCCACAACAGATGCTTGCAGAGCATCTGTTCGTGTCCTGCCTTTCTTGGCCTCTGGCTTTCCTCAGCTCAGTGGCTGTAATGGACCTGAGGTCTGTGGGCTGCCTAAAAGTGGGGGACCAGGCCTGTAAGGAAGAGGGGAGACTTTCTTTGTGCTACCAGGGTTGTTTAGCCAATTCATCCACCGTGGGTTCCTCATGGTCTTTCCAGGTCATTACTGCCAATGAGCTGGCATATGATGATGGTGCACTCCATACAAACTTCCGCCACATGGGTCACGTACACTTGACTTCATCTGGATGTACAGCTAATTCCCTCAGGTACTGGATTCCTTTCTCCATAGTGGTCCACTTGCCTGGTAGACATACAAGTTCTTCCTTGAAGGGACATGTTTCCTTCACAGCTGACAGGAGACCCATGCAGAAGCTGTAGCCTGGAACTCCATTTCCAATTGCTTTGTCAATGTCCGCATCTCTAGGAAGGGATCCCAGCCACCTGGCTTCCCTGCACTCTTATTCCAGACTATTGGTTCCAGTGTCCCAGCACCAGAGCAGCCAAGTGACAAGGTGCTCACCTAGACAATGAGCGAAATCTTTTTGCACATCTCGTAGCTCATGCTGGTATAGGTTTCAGGTAGTTACTGTTGTTTTTGCAACATCTTCATCCTCCTGTTCCTCTGATGGCCTGGCCTCGTCTTCTCCATACCTAGTCTTAGCAGGAGTTTCTCTGCATTCTAAACTATCTGACTCTCTAAACCATTTTTTCATCTTGGTTACCGGTGCAACTGACACTGGTACAGTTTATTTCCCTGGCTCAGCTTTGGGGGCCATTTTAGGGCTTGAAGTAGCTGCTGGGCTTGTCTCAGGGGTTGAAGTGGCCGCAGTCTGTCACTGGGGTTATATTGGCATTGAATGCAGCTCAGTAAGTATAGGCCAAGTGCCAGCACGTTGCAGTGATTTGTGTATGTCTGCTACTGCCAGGGCGATGACATCTTTTTCAAGCACTCCACCATTTTTATTTATTTATTTTCAGTTGTTCAGGGGTCAATTTCCAAAGCACTGAAGGTGCCCACTGCTCTAGATGCCTGCCTATATCCTCCCACTCTCCCTGTCACTCATAACTATCCTGCCTCAGGACAGATCTCCAGATGACTCTTAAGTATTTGTTCAACCTTAAACAAAACCTGAAGCGTATTCAGGAGACATAACAATAAGAACATGCTGGTCTGAACATCCCAAAGATATTCAAAGTTCTGGAAAGCTACCATAACTCAACTGGAGGAGAAGAAAGGGAGAGTGAACTAGTGGGGAGAAAAACATCTTCCCCTGACCCTACCTCAGAAACTATTAACAATTACACCTTTCACACTTTTTCTTCAGGGAGCCGATCTATGGAGGGGTCAAGGGGAGACATCCAACAATAATTTCTTTCTCTAAAGTTATCTCTTTGAAACTATAACTTCTAGTTGTTTAAAGGCTTTTGACTTGCATATTGTGAAAACAGCATTTCTTTTATGGACAGCCCATTCTCACAATTTCCACTTAGTAAAAGTAATGATAATACCACCAGTATCTATCCAAATCTGTTTCTACTTACCACAAGGCAAAATTTGAATTCACATTAAGGCACCTTTTTCACACAGCATGTTGTTCAATCTTAACAAATACTTAAGAACATTCTTCAAAGTCAGGTTTACCTGTATGCACTTGAATTTCTGAGTTTTTTTTTTTCCAGGACTGGGAAGGGATCTTAGAATCCATGTAAGTAATTTCACTGAAAACAGACAAGGTGAAGGAAGTACTCAAACTCCTCAACATTAAACAACTGTAGAGCCCAGGAACACTTACTTGCCAGCTCCTGACCTTGAGTCACTTCCAAACTACTTCACAGTGAAGTAGTACCACCAGGGTTTTACTGTAACGAGAAGGCACCACCAATGTAACTAGCTCATAGAGTCTCTAAAACTATTTCACAGAGACTGTAGAAAACACGAAGAAAAAGCAGCCAGAAAAAGCAGCCTACTGGGGAACACTGGGTCCATTGTAACCCACCATGACAGAAAAGCATCCTAGATAACCCAAGCCTCAAACTCCCCTTGGGACCCAATCCCCCATAACTCCTCATGCTTCCTATATAGCAAAGGTCAAATGATCCACACCTGGCAGATTTCACTTAACAAGGGTGGAGCCAAGAGACCTTGTGGAATAGGCTCATCTACCTGGCTTCAATATTTTAAGGTCAATTGCTCCTTATCACTAGTAGAAATAACCTGACAAGGGGCTTAGTGGTTAGAGTTGACCTAATTAATTAACTACAAAAGGTACACAAGAGTCATATTTCTGTTAGCCATTTTTGTGAGAAAAATTAGCACGGAGCCTGTTAAAAAAATAAATTAAAATAAATAAAAGAAAAAAGAAAGTGACCTTAATGACAAAATTGCTATCATAGATTTTCATCTGTCTAGTCATGACAGGTAAAGAATACAGCAATCAGAATTACTTCTCTTGACATTAATGTTATTTAAATTTGCTTTTCTGAGATCTCTTCTTTATGCAGGACTTTTCAAAATCTAGCCCCGTGACCTCTGACTACAGTATTTACTTCGGCTGCATATAAACTATCATGTATAAATGCCAAGATCTGGATCCTCACTCACTATTCAGGTCAAGGACTGGGCTGAAAGTTTTGGCTTTCATTTGGTTACATGCCTACATTGCTGTTTTCTAGCAAGTCATGGGAAGAAGATTGGCTGGCTTGGGGGAGCTTATGTACACATTGCTTTTAGGCTGCAGCCAGTGTTTCTGTAGATCTGGAAGTATGAAGATGATTACAGTCTCCAAGCTCAGATACAACCACATATTAGTCTGGCACAACTGATATTTGTGTTCCTTGCACTAGCTGTTCCTTCACCTCCTCTTCAGATACAAGGACACGTGTCTCTTTCACGCTCCTTCATTAGTAAACAAACCAGGATAGATTAAAGCCTCTGTCTTCAAGTCAGTAAGATACCTGCCTTTGGTTTCAGTGAGAATTCAGGCCCTAAAAATTGAAGCTTCTTCTGTATGGTGTTTCTTCTGTATACGATAATTTCATTTCCCTTTTGAAGACTTCCAAGAATGTAGTAACAAAAGCAAAGGCATAAAACAGTACCTGAGGCACAGGCTACTTTTGAGCCTGCAGCAGACTGTAGATATGATAATATCATTTCAGACAAATATGATCTATGTAATATGAAGTGTTCCAGCATGCTTACAATCTGCCAAAGGCCAGAAAATGTTGTCTTCATTTTAAGACTGTATGGAAAAGAAAACAAAAACAACAACAACAACAACAATTAAGAGAAGGAACTTTTCCTTCACCTAAATTTTATTATTTCGCAACTCCTTCAGGTGTCCACAAGGAATTACGTGCCTCCCCCCCAAAAAAAAGAAAAAAAAAAAGAAAAAAAAAGACATTGTGGCATAGAGGTATAATTTCAGTTCACACCAGAAGACATTCTTCTCACTGAAGTACAGCTAAGCCCCACAAAGTACCAAAAAAAACCCTGCCAAAAATAATGTATTTACAAGTTAGTTGTACATGTTGGCATTATTTACTTGTCTGGTCTTGCATTCAGGGCTTGATCTATCTGGGGGGGAACGTAATGCCATGCAAGGTTGCTTGGTTGTATGACTGACAACATGACTTTAAAATTTTGAACTGTTTGTATAGAAAAAAATACAGAAGAGTACACTATCCCCAAGGGAAACGTAGAAACTATCTGTTGCTTCTCAGGTTTAAAGTTTTCCCTTAAAAGGTGTAAGCGTCTGTTAAGGTGTAATAAAAGGTGTAATCAGATGTTTGAATACAATTCTTACGTATACATGAACATTTTCCTCTCCGATTTCCAACTTGGAGTGCAACATTTTTCATCATACTCTTAGATCAGGATTCTGATTCTAACAACGATTCCTAGTGCTAATTTCCAGAGAAGAGAGAAGCAAACCAGTCCTGTCTGCTTTGAATGAGATGGAGATAGCAAACAAATGGAAATGAAGAAAATAAACCTGTAGGAATGTTTTCAAATAATTGTCATTGTCCAAAAGCTTTAAATTGGTGGAATCCTTGAAAGTTAATTAATGTAAACTCAGGTTGCATCATTGAATTTGAAGTAGTAAGATAGACTTGCATCATTGCAGAGCCTCAGTCACAGTTTAAATTGGCACTCCCTCTAACTTCACAAGAATGAAGGAGAAGAGCATATCTTTCTACCTTTTCAGCTACTGGCAGACTTAGGGGGAAAAAAAAAATAGTTAAAATTAAAAAGTAATGTTTTTTTTTTTAGGACATTTCACCAAATATGTAATATTTAGTAGTAACAAGACTACAAATGAAAGGGAAGATGAAACAGTAGAAGGTACTTGCATGGCCTTAATTTACATGGCAATTGACAACGACCACAATCTGCAATGATTTATAAGTGCCTTACACCATTCACCCCTGAGACAGAAAAACGGGATTCCCATATTATTTAAGGGGAGTGCAATCCCTCTCAAAATATGAGAGTCTGGGGTACACTACCGAGTACTGAAAATCTTAAGACTAGGCAGCACCGAACTCAACTGAGAAGGGGGGATGAGTCTGTTTTGATCTTCATGTAATGGAAAGGAAACTCAGATTTTAGCCCTAAGAAACTATTTTTAGAGACAGGCTGGGAACTGGTTCTTTTTAACCGTGGGTCCATTTCAGCATCTTCAAAGCTAAATAAATGGTTGACTGCTCTGTTGAATTGTGTTCCAGGCAGAAAAACTCATGTTCCTATTAACATAAAAAGCTTAATGTCTTGCTTCTGTCCTAAAGATGAGTTTTGGATTCAAACGTACCCCCTCCAATATGAACAACTACCTTTACTTTGTGGGGCTCATATTCTGCATAAGAGATTTGTAACTTCAAACTTAATAATGTTCTCGATGAAGGAAGGAGGTTGCAGATGTATAAAAAGGCAAGACAACTTTCAAAAATACATTGCATTGCCACAAAACTACTTTAACGTATTCCTGCCAGTGCAAACACTCCTTTGCAAAACACCACAGATTAGACATTAGGGCTAAAAAGTGTGGAACATATTGTTTAACATTTGTCTGCATACTTCCAACTTTATGAGCCAGTAAAGCTGAGATGACAGCTTGAGATCTCAACTGTGGTTTAGGATATGCTGTGCACTATAGAACTTCCTCACCATAAGACACCTTGTTTAGGAATTATGTACTCTATGATGACCTGACTTGTAAAGTTCCTTCAAAATATTCCTAGTGCTATGTGTTAAATCACACTGCCTTAATCCAGAACTTTTTTCAGACACTGTTATTGACTAGAAATTCTTTTTAACCATAAATAGTCAAACCAAAGATCTGGGACAGAGCTGGGATAGATCTGGGACAGAGGACTGCCCACTGGAAGTTGGAGCAGCAAGTTTCTCAGAGAACCCCTTTTTCCCAATTTAAGTGACTGTACTATTTTATTTTATTTTATATTTTATTTTTTTTTAGGATGGAAGGCCAACTTTGTTCTGAGCTGTTCAGAATAGATACTTAGGAAGACAGAATGTAGTTGCACTATGCTCACTGAGGTTATTTCTTTGTGAATACTGAGAAAGCTATCTGGCCTGCTGGTTTTGGATCTTATCAGAGTGGATTTGGACCAATCTGTAATGAAAACCAGCCTATTCATATGTTTTTAAAGCAATGCATGGGCTCTTCTAACCTAGAAAAAAATCTAGGTAAAGTATATAATGACTTCTCTGCTTCTGGTTTCTCATGACCTGGAACACCTAGGTCAACTTTTACTAAGGATAACTGAGATTTACCAGGGAGAAACACCATCTCAAGGTCTACCCTAAATGCTATGGACTTCTTCCAGATTCTATTCAGGATATAACATCTGCAACCTATCACTTCTTTATTTCACTTGTCTCTTGTTGTGCCTGATTCACAGAGATGCAGTTTTAAGGTATGGAATCTGGCTTTATATTAAAGTCTATAGGAACATCTTCATTTAAATAGAGGAACCCTGGTTTGCCTTAACTTACAGGGGCCTCCAGACTGAACCGTATAGAAGCAACATTTTTATTCTTGATAGAACATAGCCCAACTATTTTCTCTATTGGTGCTCCATATCACAGTGAATAGTCTATTCATTTCATTCAGAGAGCTATTTCAATGCAATGGTTTAGGGAGCAGGAAGTTTCTCTTTTTGCCAAAGTAGAAACTTAGGCAACATCCTAAAATGATAAAGAAATAAATGGAACTTTCTCTTCATCTCTGCAGAACAAGATGATTTTCATCCCAATGGATGTCTTCCCATACATTTCATGTAGCACATATCATGAATGCTTCCAATAAGCTAGCTATTTTTCTGCTAGAAAAATACTTGTCACAATTTATATGGTTCAAATAAGAGGTAGACTTGGCTAGGGCATAGCAATCCAATTTTAGCCACAGGTAGCTGTAACTCTGGAAATGTATGTTTTTTCATTAAATGACCTTGAGGGTCAAAGTCATGACTGAACAGCTCAAGACTTGCTAAGATACAACTTGAGATAATAATAGAAACATTCTTTGGTGTACCATGATCTCTGATGTTAATGGGACATAGATCATAGGTAAAAGAGTAAACCCTGAAGAATCAATACATGGATATGAGCTGATGTGCTGGATAAAATGATATATATATATTTTTTCTTTCTCCAATATTCGCACTTGAAGGGACTGTAAATAGATTTGTCATTTTTTTATTTCATGTTTTCTAAATAGTTAAAGAAATGGAATTATAACAGGTCTCCTAATATTAACTTAATTTGTGTTGTTAAAACATCTTTCAATAAAGATAAGGAAATCCATTCCCAGGAATAAGACAATATTTTATCCCTACTTAGATATAGTCACAAACTTAAAGTACATTTCTGCAGATGTCCATTTGAAAGTATATTAATAACTCTGAGGAAAAATATAGTTTCTTTTCCTACAGAATATGTTATTAACTTCCACTGTGGAATCTGAAATGTGATTTAAACAAAAAATAGCAGAACTTAGTAGCTGCCCATGATAAAAGCCTAAAAGATACCCATTCTCTCTCTTTTTACTAGTATACAGAAGGCTGATGAGGCCACAAAGAAAAGCAAGAACTGCTTCTCCTACACTCACTGCATTTTCCTTTGCATAAACATCGCTGGGATATACATGTATTTACTTCCAATAATTAATTTCAAACCCCAAAACCACTAGGAAAAAAATACTACAGCATCAAACATCAAGACCCTGGGGAAAACAACAGAAAACAAACAACAATAACAACAACAACCACATCAGAACATGAAAACAAGGAGTGATACTGGGTTCAAGGTGACTAAAAAAATGTGCTAAAAAAAAGTTGTTTTGTTTTCTGAAATAACATCACAATTTTAATCTTCAATTTGAAAAAATAACCTTTCATAATCATGCTGATTTAACACTTATGTAGAAGAAGATGTAAATTTCTGGAGAAGGCAGAAATCCTAACTCCATACTCCGCTAAGACCCTAATAAAGAAATCCAACTGATTGAGGAACAGACATGATATTAATTCTAAATTAAAGCAATTTTTTCAATGTCTTTCACCTTGAACAGAATTCTTAATCGGCTCAAGTTACTGAGGGAAACAAATTAAATAGCTAGGACTTAAAACTCATCTGTCCTTTGTATTGTTATAGAGTTTAACAGTGTTTCTAAGACAGTATGGTTCTTCATTTAAAGCTGAGAATATATTTACTTGCCTGTGCTTAAATAAATATGAACCTACAAAACCTTTCAATCAGGCATTGCTACATGCTTTTTTTGAAAATCAGGCCTTTCACTGCTAAATTTGCCTCTTGCCTGTGACACTGGAAAAAATGCCAAACACAGATCATTCAAATAAAAATAAAATAAATGAATATTTCAAGGACGGTTTTCAGGGATTATCAGGAGGTTGCAATAAAATATTTGTCATGATCTGCAGTTACTAAGAGGTATATTATGATTGTTAACATAACATAAACACTACTGTTGTGTTTGTTAATAATGCTTATTAACAATAAAATCCTAAATTATTGTTAGTAATTTGACCTATAAAGGAGATAAAAGCATACAGCTACAGCAAGCATCTTGGTACTTACAATGATGTTTAAGATGAAACATGTTTAACATTTCCTTTAAATCAAGTGAATAACCATTTAACTTGAAGCAAAATAATATCAAATCACAAAAGAAATCTCAAAATACAAAAGGCTTGTCATACTATATAGTTAACTTTGACCAAGCACACGTATGGAAACATTTTGAACTGAATTACACCCTAATTTTAATCAAATTGCATGGGAATAACCTAACATTTTTTTTCCTCAGTATGAAATATGAATATTCTTAAATTGCTTCTTGTCCTAATCTGTTTTAGAAGTGTATATTTGTATTTTCTAAACAGATTCCCTCCTGCATATCCCCCAAATGACTATATTTTAGAGACAGTTAATGTGCATGCATGAATTAGTGCGCGTATATGAATTACTCACTATCACACATTTGCTAGTTCAGAATTGTCCAAATTTAAGCTTTGAATCCAATCTGACACTCATTGGCACCTGGACAACCATACTAAAGCACATGTTCTGTGTTAACACCCAATTTGACTTTAACTTTGCATATGTCTCCTCCTATAAATTTCCTTCTATGGATCAGTTTCTATGAACACAGATAAAAGAGCATAGCAATGATATTTCTTTGTTAACAAAATACAGCAATGTGAATATAGATTATTAAATAAAATACAGGATAGATAACTTGCTTAGCTTTACTTGCTAATGTACAATATATTTTCCCATCTCCTCCCATTTAGTGAAATTACTCCAAAAGAAAAATATCCCTTTTTATTGAAGTATACTGGATTAAAGTGAATTATTAAAATGCATAAAACAAGACAGTAATGTATAATGTGGTTTGTGACAAAATGTACTGTAACCTTAACTGTAATTATATCAAATATATTGATTTAAATTTCATAATCAAATTGTGCAGGTAACGATCCATATCTTTGGTAATTGAGTTGTGTGTGCAAATGTAATTATAGTAATGGTATAAAAATTTGATGATGCCATCTAGATTAGATTGAACTTTGGGTGTACTTTAAAGAATATGCAGGGATTCATAAAAAATCAGTTTATGTGAAACTATATTGTAACACAGGACTGATGTTTTCCTGAGAATGGAGCTTAATCCCTGTTAAAAATATGGCCGAAAAAGTTCTAACCAGAAAAACATCTTAGAGTTTTATGTTTCTATTAACATATAGGACATAGCTGATGCATGCCTCTGTGGAACACAGCAAGTTTTTTTTGCACAGAGACAGTATTAAGTTGTTTCTGGGTGGATTTTTGAAGCTAACAGCATTTTCTACAGATGCCAAGAGCTTCAGTGTTCAAAAGTATTCTGAAATCAAAAACTAAAAAAAAAAAAAAAAAAAAAAAAAAGACCGGTAAGATTACATCTTGGAGCATAGGCGGGGGATGCATTTTGTTGTTGATGAAATTCTTTAAATTATTAAAAATAAAAATAAAAAGCTACTGCTCGTGATATTACCAAGTGGCCAGTCATCTGAAATGATATACATACGCTGTCACTAGCATGAAATTCTCTCCTGTGATTGCTGTAGTAATGGTAAGCAGTGCCTGTAGATTTGTTATAGTCACACATCTTTGCTTCAAAGTGAAAGATAAAGGCCCTAAACACATTTTTAAGGATACACAAAAAAATATATATAAAGAATTGAAACATCTCACCATTTCTGGGAAAAATTCTTCCCTTAGTTATGTTTTCATCTAATACAGAAATTATTTATCTCAATAGACTCTATATGTACGTTTTAAAGAGCAGATAGTGGCTCAAAAATTAGATTACGTTTTTATGAAGGCACATGAGTTTTCATTTACTTAATGGGACTTGGTAGGAAGTATGAGACAAGAAATATTTTCTAGAATAAAATTATCTCAACTAAAGAAATACCATGATAGAATTTTCCTTACTGAAATTTATGTGAGTGCATAAAATCCAGAAATGTATGTAAATGATGTCATAGTTATTATGTTACTTTTCTAAAGCACTTACTTTTTCTTACTTTTTTCTTACTTTCCTTACCTTTTCATAATTCTCAGACTGAAATCCTATATCACATTTGCTGTTGGTAGAGTCACGTATCAAGCAGAATTTTAGTTGCAGTATTGAAAATGTAAGTAAGTCTGGTTTATCTCAGTACTTGAGGATGTGGATAAAAAAAAAATAGGCCATAAAAACTTTCAGATTAATAAAATGTGTTTCTTTGAGGCTTGGGGATTCAGAAGATGTAGACAAAAATTTGAATAAGTGTTTGGATAGCAATGTGTAGTTATTGGAGTTTCAGCTAATTAGAGTTTTCTTGTATCAAACATAGGCAGAAAAATTGTATGTTTCTGTCACATCTGATCATGCATAAAATTCAAAATTGTCAATGAGAACTATTCTTCAGAATTAAGAACAAAATCATGGAACATATTTCCACTTTGTAAGACAAAAAATGGCTATACCAATGGTAAGACATGAGGAAACTAAAAAAAAAAAAAAAGCTTAAGGTTATTTTATTTATTTATTTATTCTGATTTTCTATATTTATTGGGAGAAGATATTTTGAGTATAGGAGGTATGAATTCTTCATATCATTTCCTTATATCTCTAGAGTATATTCTCCATAATATATTCTCTATATCTGAAAGAAAGGTAAATAAAGAAGTTCAGTAGAAAAGTCACTGCTCTATAAGGACAAAGTGTTACTTTTATGAAAGAGTTTAATGATGAAAAACAAACAAACAAACAAATAAAAACGACCTTTTTCTGAACACAGTACTGGAAGGGAAAGTGACAAGAAACCACATCACATATTATTTTGCTCAAAACTGCAACTGTATTTTACATGTTTTTTTTTTTTTTTTTTTTTTTTAAAGATTCTATTCATGTCACCCAGCAAACCACTAATATTGATTTCTGCTAATACAACATAATGCTTCCCATATAAATTAAAGTTTGTGACACATAGTTTAGCAAGGCATGGCGGCATATATACTCAATTGCAAGTAAGAACGTACTTTAACTACACCAATCTACCTGTGACAAGAGGGCAAATTCTATCATAATGATGGCCAGCCTCTCAAAAATATCCCTGAATAAGTTGGAGTGTATATACCTGTTTACTTCAGGTCCTTGGGTTCAAGGTCATGGCTACAGGTTTCAGCCAGGGAAAGAAAATAGCTCACAGTGCCTGTTTCCCCAGCTCCTGGCTCCCAGTAGCTAAAAAATGGGGCTAAGGAGCCAGATGCAATCCCTGAGCTACCCAGGGAGCAGAGCAGATGACACAGATGTCATAGTGCATGCTGATTCCTGCTCCCATCAGAAGCAGCAGTGCTGACAGCTCAGCACTGCCTGCGGACTTTGCAGAGAGATGCAAGGCTTTTTTGTTGAGTCACTTGGTTGCCAAAACCTTTAGATCATCATGAAAATGCTCTATTGTTGCTATTAGATTTTGTGGTAGAAATTTTAAACCAATCCGGTTGGATATAAAATAGATTGCTCCTCCACTTTCACTTTGGGTTGTTTAGTGTCTTGGTCAGGGAAACCACAAGGAGACTACTAAGGAGAAAATTCAGATGATGCACTCACTTTTATCGCTATCATTGTCAGCCCAATTGTAAAGCCCAATTCCAGGAACAGAATGTATCTTAGCCATATGCAAATTATGCAGTTGGTAGTTATGCTGTGGTGCTTTGCTTTTTTCGTTGTTGGTGTGTGTGTGTGTGTGTTAATGATACCAATTATTTTGATACCTCATAATAATTTCCAGTTCAAACCATGCAAAAGAGGAAAAACTCCTTCCCAGTTACAGTCCCCCGAAGTTTTGATCCAGAAAATCTAAGCTCATGTCTCATATTTCACATAGAGTAGGTCCAAATCATCAGAAGTCTGGCTTGCTTGAATCTTACCATAGCTGATTCTCCTCACCACAGCACACACACGGAGGAGTTACTGATTCACCTGCTAATACTACCTGTTTATATCAGTACATATTCAAAATCTGTAACTGTTAATGTAAATATAAAAGCTTAATCATATCACTTGATAAATACCATAAAACAACAAAAATTATGTACTTAATAAACTCAAACACAGCTCTTAAATGTTTCATAAAGAAATGAAAAAGGAATGATTAATGACTTTTCTAGGTACACAAAAATTCTAGAGAATAAATGTGCTTTTTAGTATTTGAAATAAAACTTTAATGAATGGAAATGGTTTTAGTTTTGAAGGTGAACAGAAAGCAAGTATATTTTTTAATGGGCATTTATAATTAGTTTTTTAAGTTCATGTTTAGCCACTGCTGTGTTTTCAGATGTGTTGAGAACTCAGGCATTATAACAGAGGTCAATGCAGTTACACAATGACATAGTGTTGAATGTGAAAAAAAAAAAATTAATAGTTGTCTTATTTCTTTGATATGCCCCTGAACAAAATATATTTTTACCTTCGATATTTCTTAAACATTATGTCCAGCTCTATGCTAAGAAAATAAACATCTCATGAATGTTTGTGAATAAATGCCACTGTTTTTTAAATTTATGTTAACAATCAGAATAAATTTGTCAATTAAGATCATAGGACCAGTATTAGCAATTCAACAGGAATGATAACATTCAGAAGATCATCTTATTCTGATTATAAAAATAATTTTGTTGCTGAATTGATTTTTCAGCAAAACTAATGTATTTGGCCAGAATTTCCTTTTAAATTATACCAGTTCATTTAATCTTTTCCACCTCCATAAGTCAGCAGTTGTCAGAAGCATAATGTATTTGTCTTGTGACATATTACATTTGAATTTATTTATTTCTCTTTATTGATCTACTTATTAACCTTAATAATGTAGAATTATCTGAATTACTTTGTGAAGTAAAAAGTGGTTTTTGTTTCATTTGATTTGTTGTTTGTTGCATTTTTTGGGGGTAGAAAGGCATTTATTTTGTGAGCCAGATGCACAGACACTAAGAATACCAGTAATCAAAACTTAAAGGTATAAGAGAAAAGAATTATGAAAGGCAGAAGGCTGGACCTCAAATGTTCAGAGGGAAGAAAGGAAATTTAAACATAAAAATTTATAATTTTTTTATATAATTTTTATATAATGTAAAAATATTGATCTCTTTTTTACCCTTTTTATTCAATACGTTTCGTGTGCAAAGCAATTGTGCAAGTCGATGTAAGGTTTTCTGTAGCTTATCCCAGAAAGAAAACTTTTGTTTAGGAATAAAAGTACAGCCCTCAAAAGCTTTCTGAATGAAATTCAAGATTAGCCTTTTTTTTTTTTTTTCCTGAAGCAGTTAAATGATTTATCTCCTCATGGTGTGGTTGTCTCCTAATTATACTTTAGATAAAAGAATATTTTAACAGGCTTGCGCATACTGAAAGCAAATAAAAACAGACCAAAGTTCTTGCTGATCATTCAGTTTCATGAGCATTTTTACAGTAAGCTAAAACAGAAGTTATGAATACTCTCCTTTCATTTCTGAGAGATGTTTAACTTGCTTAGTATAAAGCTGTTATTGCCCATTCAGTAGAAATAATTTGCTGCTTTGCACACCTTGTAAGCATAAAGCTGTTGCAGAAGCTATTCTTCAGAATACTGTAATCACTTAAAAGACCTGGTTTCTAAAATCCACAGGTGCCTTTCTCAGGTACAAATCCTACTTTTCAAAAGACTAATCAAAATTATTTAAAGAAGTCAGTAGATATACTTACTATTCAGTGGTACTCGTTTCTTTCTACCTTTGACCTCTGTAGCCCCAGTTCAATAGTTCAATACAATATGTAAGCACAAAAGTGGCCATCAACTTAGTGAACAAACAAACAAACAAACAAAGGGAGAGCATGCATAAGCACCAGAAATATATTGGTATGAGAGCACTTACATAAGGAAAGGTGCTCCTGATTTAAACTTGTGCAGGCTGAGTCAAGAATCTGGACAGTAAAAGAAAGTTTAATTCACACTGGATGTTTTGTGTTTAGGGCTGTCAGTATAATGTCTCAACTAAAATGTGAAACATTCTGTTGCTCTATACACAGTCGCAAGCATTTTTACAGCTCACAAAATGTGATTGCATATGAAATATTAACACCCTAAGAGAGTCTGGAAACAACTGAGGGTCATTACAATGCTATCAACAAAAATTATCTAATGTACTTTCTGAAAATAGTGAGAGGAGATAAACCTAAAATGTGAACATCGAGTTGTTACTTGTTCAGAGCCACGTACATGCTTACACAGTCCTGGGAAAACGAAGTGCAGTAGACATTTACTAAACCATTAACTTAATAATAGATATGTATGCTTACATCCACAAGTTATTTTGCAGGATATGCCTACTGTAGAGTGATTTAAGATTGCTGTTTATAACCATTTTGGGTTTTGTTCCCATTTACAGACTTGACTTTCATCCACGAGTAAGAAAAAGCCTCTTTCATAACAGCTTTAGTCAGTTACTAATTTGGTTCGAGCTACTGCTACGGGAGAGTCCCTACTCATGACTAGTGGGAGTTCCCTGATAATTAGGGGTAATAGCCACTATAAAAGTGTTGAAATTACAAGTACAGAAATGGAAGCTTGGGTTTTAAATATTATTCCCAAATGCATGTGTTCCAAATTTTTTTTAAACTGACTTACAATTCAGAAAATTCTTTATAGCACTAATCAGAATCCTCACATACTCGGCCCAATTTCTACATCATACTGTGTGTCCACAGTTCATAGTAAAGGAATACTCAATACATTCATAGTAAAGAAGTACACCCAACTGGAATTATTCTGAAGCTCAAAGGATTAAGAATTTATGTTTATTTTGGCGTTTCGCTTTTTTCTTTTCTTTTTTTTTTTTTTTATTGAGACACTGTTTTATGATGACAAAACACAGATAAAGATAGATTAAGTAGTTGTGACACAATATCACATTTTGCTAGCTAATTGCATATTGGAAAATAGCATAAATAACAGCAACTGTCTTGATAAAAAAAAGACAGAAATAGAAAAGTTCGATCATACGATCACATGGAATGACCAAATCCACCTATTTAAAAATCTGGCCCACAAAATTCCATCAGGAGGTTTTAATGTTTTACAATATACTGATGCAACAGGAAAACAGAAAATTTCTGTTATACTTTTATAGCATGAGATTTATCTGCCTCTTCCAATAGATTTATGAAAAGAAAATCCTTGGTTACAAAATTCAGATTTCAAATATCTTCAGCAGTTGAGTATTGTTTGGATTTATTATTCAGATTAGATCTTTAATTTTAATATTTATTTATTTGTTTATTTATTTATTTTTATTACCTGAAAGATGCTGCTGGGAGTTGAGATGGGTGGAATTTTACCATACATGTCAGAGAGAAGTATTTGCTTTGCTTCCACTTCTGCAGTGCTTTCTCAGGGTCAAAGGTATAGATATTATATTTACTTATTTATTCAACGAGTCTTGTTATGGAATTCTGTAAATGAGAGCTGTACAACATGAACAACTCAGAAATTGGTTTGTCTACTGAAAATCATGTTATATGAAAGTACAAATCTGAGTTTCTCATTACACAGAAAATAACTAAATATTTTTTAAAAATTGTAAGGCTCTACACTTTGAAAGTGACGGAATATTTAGTTTCTGCTTAGGACTGAAAGAAGGAAAAAATAATATGATTACACCTTGATTCCCAATAAATGGAAATAAATATTTTTTGTTTTGGCATTGCCACGAAACAAAAATAATATATTTTATCATTGTAATTTTCTTTTAAAATATGATATGCTTTTAAAAATAGAAGGTCTTATGGATGAAAATATAAATTGATTAAATGAATCCACTCTAGTACCATCTTTCAAATACCTGGATAAGTAAAACACAATTTTGTTATGGAAATGGGAATTACTGCTGTAGGAACACTATCGTTTCAGCAGAAACCTACCAATAAGTTACCATAGAGTTTAATTCACTGGTAAGTATTTTGAGGCTTTTTTAGAATGAAAAGCTGAGACAGCTGTAAAAATTGAGTCTCCACCAGTCTAGCTGATTCAGCAAGGAATTAGCCATGCTCAGGAAGTCCTTTATAAAATACTCTATTCTGAGGCATCAAACCATGAAAGTATGTGGAGCTACTGTAATTGAGCAGTGCAGAACACATGTCCACATATTAAATACTGTGGGTTAAACAGTAGCACAAAATCTCTGCCTCACAGTGGTGGCTTGTGGACAATGTTCCAATTGCCTTTAATATTTCTGTCTTCATAGGCCAGTGAAAAGAAAGGATAAGGTCATGATTTTTAAACTTTACGTTCAATCTGTCAAAAAGATGTTCACAGCTATTTTGAGAACACACCAGAAGGGCATTTTCTGGCCCTCCAATGGTACAAAGAGTGGGACGACCCTTCTCCAGGGTGTTTGTAGAGAAATTGCAAATCTTGTATTTCTTCTTTTCCTCTTGAAGTGCTTAACCTTCTCTTCACAGTTTGGCTCCAATATGTAATTATATACAATTATCAGCTCTTTGATTGTAGTGTCCTCAATTATTGTAAGAAAAAATTCTAACCTTCATCATTCTGGGGTATAAAAGTTGAAAGTGTGAATGCTAAATCAAAAGAAAAGCAGATGAAAAGAAATTAAATGCTATTTAATTCATTATTGTTTACCTAATTTCAGAGATTATGTAGGTATGGACTCATGCTTTCTGATATTTTGAAAGGTAATAGCTAATAGGCCTTCAATCAAGTCATTGCTGTTAACACTAAGACGTTGCTTTCCTGTGCAATACTGCAGCAGAAAGGAAATTTAAAGCCCCTAGGGCACTGTCCAGGGATCTAGAAATCATAGGCTTTATTCTCTAGTCTATATGACAAATTTGGAAGGTGGAAGGTCATTTTACTATGATCAGCTGTATTATAGTCTTCATACTTTCAGAACTGTCAACGTTTTGACATCATCTATGTAAAAGGCAGTGAACATCCAATTCTAACAATAATTATTTCATCACTATTTTAGTCTTTATTATTCAATGATCTCCTCAATGCAGATCATGTGTACTTAAGATATAGGGTGGGTGTTTGTAGGTAAAATAGTTATACATTCAGTAACGCAGTGGCATAAACTGCACTCTCATTTTTATGAACTGAGGGCTACTTTCACTTTTGTATAACAGTGCTATAAAAGACAGTGTGCCTTATAAGTCCTGAAGTAGATTTCCACATAGGTATGAACATAACCTGAAGACATCAAATGCACTGTATATAAAAATACCAAAAATAATTAGAATATATTAGGTAAATATTGCTGCAATCTGGTTTAAATGATGTGGAAATATGCAGTCATGGTATAGCTATGTAGACATTAATTTGCTAAGAAGTGGCTTTGATTTGGGGAGTCATTGATAGCATAAGCACATGTTTTGTTCTGATCACAGCATCTCAATTGTCTGGGTGGGCTGAGCTAACCTGGAAGGTATTTGAGAACATAAAGCATTTTCTGTCCTTTGCAGTAATTCTATTTCCATGGGATTACTTTCAAAATGGCATTTTACATGAATTTTCAAATCAGTCTGTATGGCTTTAAAAAAAGAGTAAAAACTATTTTTTCTAACATCTCTTATCCTCTGAAATTTGTAGGCATTAATAATTGCTGTTTCAAACACTCAATTATTCTTACTGTTTTTAATTTAAACATTTTTAAAGGGGCATTTTAATTTGTATGTTTACAGAATGTATTCTGGCACTATCTAGCACTTCCGACATAGACTATACTCTGTTCACAAGAGGACATAGATAGACCCAAATTTACTCCCATTTCAGATTGGTCAAATATCAGGCAGCTTCAGCTAGAAGCTGCATAACTTTAGTGGTATTGCTCTGGGCTAAAAAGATCCATTTCTTTTGCATTTAAGGAAAATGAAAGGATGAAAGTATACAAATATGTTTTTTTGTTTTGAAAATTTGTCTTAGATTTGTACTCCCTATGTATGGGCATCTATGGATTTAAAACTATTTGGAAACAACAGCAGATTTGTGATGATATTCTGTTCCTCTTTAATCTACTGCCACCCATTACCTAAAAAAAAAAAAAAAAAAAAAAAAGAGATCTCACTTTTCTTTTCTTTTCTTCCAAGATGTGAGTGGATAACAACTTCAGATTTTCTGTGAATTTTTCCTTTAATAAATAATGTCAAATTTACATTAGGCTATATCACAATCACAGCTGGAGATGTCTAAGGTCTACACATTGCTCACCTGGGCCATTCTTCAGCATGTTATTCGTTGTTATTCTTTATGTTGATATATATATGCTATTAAGGCTGTCTAATTTCACCTAATCTGAATTAAATGCCATCTGAAATACCTAACTCATATCCCCCTGAATTTTCTTTATTCTGAGGAATTACAATAATGCATCTTTAGAGTGGTTTTCAGTCTTCTTTTCCTGACTTTTTCTAATGCTTCTGGTAAGTTGATGTTTAGTACTTTGCCATTCAGCTACTTCACAGTTCTTGGCTTCTGTCTCCATGAGAGGCCTTGAAACAGGTCTAAATTTTCACTTCATTTCCTGACCAGCCATATTAATTTATTTCACCTTGATTGCCCATTTCTCCAAACTAGTAAACCCGAGTCCTGCATTTTCAGTTCATGAACCCCTTGACTTTATTATTGGCACAATGCCCTGTTTTCACTACAAACTTTACCTCAAACCACATGAAATAGAAAGGCTCAACAGTCAGTAGCCATGTTAGATATCTGTACAGTTGCAGACATTTTCCTCTGGAACCATATTTCCATCTTCCTCTATCCATCATAACTGTCTTTCTGACAAAACTGTCATGACAGATTGCCAGGAATCCATTTAGTTTTCATCAGAACTTTTATGTCTGCTAGGCTTGCTTCTTAATTCAGTAATGTTCTATAGGCTTTGAGTCAGAAAGTTAAGTATCTTATTTCTCCTTGGATGTTTGCTTATATTTTCTCTTTCCATATGATTGTGGATGATGATTCTTTTCAGCTTTATTTCCCTACTTTGTAATGGATGTACACTATTGAAGCTTTAAACTTTTTGATCTCATATTTTATTAAGAAAAAAAAAGTCATAGTAAACTTAGCTAGAATAAGATTATCTTGACAAGTGGATTATCTTATTATTTTTCCATCTTCATCTCCCCATTTCCAACTTCTTCAAGAGATGCTAAAACAATGTTATAGAAAAAGAACATAGATCATAGTTACTGTATAGGAAATTTTGGGTGGTCCCTCAGGTTCTTTCCTATATGTGTTTCCTCCCCTCAGGTTCTTTCGTATATGTGTTTCCTCTTCTTTGGTCATATTTGTGTCAGTTAGAACTTTCTTTGTACCCTCCTAGAGCTTTTCTGTGTATTTAATTTAGAGGAAAATTAAATCAGGAACATGCATAATTTCTGGAATGTCATAATTATTATGTTGCTAATGAAACTTGTTTGAAGACAAGATATAGTAAATTGTCACTTTCTCAAATCATTTAGGCTGGCTGAAGTCTAAGTGAATTAGAACCCTTCCAATTCAATATTTAATTCAATGCAATACATTTTAGTGTTCAATAAAGCTTAAATAATAAATATTATGACATCATGTTTGTTCATTTAATAAATGTGTATGGTCCTTGGACTATCAGTATTGCAACAGTGGTAATCATGATAGCGTGTTCTCAGCAGGTCCAATTAAAACTGGAGATTAGAATGAAATCCATCAATAGGGCATATTTAACATATACATAATTCAAGCAAATAACTACAGTCTATTCAACTTGGTTTTGCACATATACACACAGCTTTGCTAGAGGAACAATAAGACTTTGTTTCATAATAACGTTCTTGTACAGTTGTACATGGGAGTGTCATTCTGTTTTTCCACAGCTTGTTAATACACACGATTTAGGCTATGCAAATTAGTTAAAACAGATTTTTTCCCCCCACTTGTTTAAATACTAGGCATGCACCAGTTCAAGGTATCACTGCCTTTTGATTTTTTTTCTCAAAGATACCACTTTTACAGTATCCTGGGTTCTCTGAATTCAGCAGAATTACTTTTAATTTATATGATGTGAGAGAATAAGGCCTTTAGTCACAGATTTCCCACCCAGCAGTATATTACTGTCATATTCACATGCATATGTAAACACATAGATGTTAATGTGAGAATGTAAAGAGTCCATTTTACTTTTTCTCAGTTTTGATTATGCAGATGTTAATTTGCATATTTGGAAAAGGTAGCTTTCATCCAAGAGAAGCAGGGAGAAAAATCATAAAACAAATTTTATAACTCATAAAGCATTTATTCTACATGTTTTTGTTCTACAGCTGAAATAAGATGAAAAAAAAAAATCCCTTTCTCATCTTTCTCTGACATCAGTGCAGAACTGTTCACAAAATAAATGTTATTCCTGCATGTTAGCAGGCTGTGAAAGTAATGCTTGAAATGGCTGCCTGATTACAACCTTAACACTAACACCTCCTTAATCAGCACTCCTTAACTCCCTCCAAATAAGCTCTGTATGATGTTACGATTTATTATATTGACTATGGCTTTTTTCCATTTTGCTTTTTAGGATCTCTTAGAAAGTTGTAATTTAGTTCCTCCCCACCCCCTGCTTCCGCTTAGTGAAGTGGCTGCCTTTGATTAGATTTGCTAGGATTTAGTTCAGAGAGAATTCATATTTTTTTAACTCCAGGAAAAAAAAAAAAAAAGTGTCTAAAAGAATAGGTATTAATACGTTCACTGCCAAAATAAACCAAAACAGAATCCACAGTATTAGATCTTTGATATAATTTACTTTAATATTTTGCTTTCTACATAAAAGATAGGAATAAAATTTTCTTCTCTCATAGTCTCTCAATTTACTTTTTGAGGAAAACGTTGAATCAAAAAGATAAGACTTTCCAGAGTTTTGAAGCAGAAGAGGCAATTTATCCACTACAGAACCTTTCAGAATGAACAACTATTTCTTGGGAGTTTTCAACCAATTATAAAATGAAACATGTCTTCTTATTTTGAACAATATATTCTCCCTATGTGGAAGAGATTACTTCTACTAAAGGACATGTTTCTATTAATACCTAGCAGAGCCTAAGATGAGCTACAGCACATCAAAATAGTATTTCAGAAATCAGAACATAATCAGAAAATATTCCGTACAATTACAGTCTTCTGCAATACATTATTAGCTCTAACCTTGATCTCTAACCCTGTCATATAAAAAGTTTAACTAGTGGGCACATTATCATCTATCATTTTACAATGTGATTTTTTCCACCCTCAGATTCCATTGCATATATTGTTTTGATGCTTTTGAAACAGACACACAGTCAAAAAATCAATTATCTTACTCCTTGCCTGCTAAGGATAAAAAATATATTATGAATCTTAGCCCATAGGTGACTTACATGGCTATCGAAGGATGGGAAAGAGGTTTTAAAATCTTTTTTACTTCATGTTATCTTTGTGACAATCAGCATGATAAAAATTTTAATTTATCATTTTCTGAAAAAATCTCTGGTGCTGTATTGTAGTTATACTTAAAAATGGTACTTTACTTGAGAAATCAGTTTTACATCAATCTATTAAAATTTGGAGTAAATGTGACAAATACAGTTGAGGATACAATTAATGTAAAGTATATAACATGATTTAAGTGTGCAGTTCTGTTGAAACAATGTTTATTAAAAGATGGCATTATGATGTCAAAAAAAATGTGTTATTTGAAAAAACCTCCAAAGAATACTACATTTAAACATTTTCACACTTTCCGTGTTCTCTTAAGTGTTTGATTGTGTAGCTTTAGGGAAACAGAAGGGTGAAAATTTCAACAAGATGCACAAACCTTACATAATGCAGTAATTCAACAAACTACTTGAATTTGATTTAGGATTCACATTTGCGTTGACTGTGATAAGATACAGCCTCTAAGAAGGTCTGTTTATGAGAGATATACAAATTAATATATACAATACCTCCATGTTATTTTAGGTATGAAAAGGAAACTGTTCCAAATGAGTTCTAAGTCTCTGAACTGCTTCCAGTAATATTAGTCTGATAATTGAAACCTACTTTAATTACCTGTGAATGACAACTTCATCTCCATCCGGTCATCAACATTCAGTATTTTTTCCACAGAAGGGGGAAATGCAAAATTCCAGAAACTTATAGAGAGGAGATCAAAATACAACAGATTTTTTTTCCCCCTTTTCCATAACTTTTTGAGTGAGCCAGATTAACATTATCAAGTCTTGGAACGTTTCAGCATCAATCCACTTTAACTGCTTTGAGCTCAGTTTAATCATTCTTCTTAGTCATTGCTGAAGTTCTTATAAATGTAGAAGTCTGAGCCTAACTGAATCTAACAGCCAGCACTTCTCCACAAGGGGTGGACTTTCTAACTTGAAGCTAGGCTGCTGATCAGTCATCATGTGGGCCTGAAATCTGGCCATCAGAAATTCAGCCACTTTCATGACATTTCACATTCTTTGACTAATCTAATGTGCAAGAAAATAATCTTAGCCTTGTAAATTGACAACAAGTTCTTTCCTGTGCAATAGGTTGTAGGTCAATGGGAACTAGCCTGCTCCCGTTGTTTTCAGCATTATTTTCACAGAATCACAGAATCACAGAATCGTCTAGGTTGGAAGAGACCTCCAAGATCACCTAGTCCAACCTCTGACCTAACACTAACAAGTCCTCCACTAAACCGTATCACTAAGTTCAACATATAAACGTCTCTTAAAGACCTCCAGGGATGGTGACTCAACCACTTCCCTGGGCAGCCCATTCCAAAGCCTAACAACCCTTTCAGTAAAGAAGTTCTTCCTAATATCCAACCTAAACCTCCCCTGGCGCAACTTTAGCCCATTCCCCCTCGTCCTGTCACCAGGCATGTGGGAGAATAGACCAACCCCTACCTCGCTGCAGCCTCCTTTAAGGTACCTATAGAGAGCGATAAGGTCGCCCCTGAGCCTCCTCTTCTCCAGGCTGAACAATCCCAGCTCCCTCAGCTGCTCCTCATAAGACTTGTTCTCCAGACCCCTCACCAGCTTTGTTGCCCTTCTCTGGACTCTCTCGAGCACCTCCACGTCCTTCCTGTAGCGAGGGGCCCAAAACTGAACACAGTACTCGAGGTGCGGCCTCACCAGAGCCGAGTACAAGGGGACAATCACTTCCCTAGACCTGCTGGCCACACTGCTTCTTATACAAGCCAGGATGCTGTTGGCCTTCTTGGCCATCTGAGCACACTGCTGGCTCATATTCAGCCGACTATCAACCAATACTCCCAGATCCTTCTCTACCAGGTAGCTTTCCAACCACTCATCTCCCAGCCTGTAGCTCTGCTTGGGGTTGTTGCGCCCCAGGTGCAGGACCCGGCACTTGGCCTTGTTGATCTTCATACAGTTGGCCTCAGCCCATCGGTCCAGCCTATCCAGATCCTCCTGCAGAGCCTTCCTACCCTCGAGCAGATCGACACACGCACCTAACTTGGTGTCATCTGCAAACGTACTGAGGGTGCACTCGATCCCCTCAACCAGATCATCGATAAAGATATTAAAGAGGACTGGCCCCAGTATTGAGCCCTGGGGGACGCCGCTAGTGACCGGCCTCTGACTGGATTTGACTCCATTCACCACAACTCTTTGGGCCTGGCTATCCGGCCAGTTTTTAACCCGAAAAAGCATACATCAGTCCAAGCCATGAGCAGCCAGTTTCTTGAGGAGAATATTGTGGGAAACGATGTCAAAAGCCTTACTGAAATCAAGGTAGACCACATCCACAGCCTTTCCCTCATCCACTAAGTGTGTCACTTTGTCATAGAAGGAGATCAGGTTCGTCAGGCAGGACCTGCCCTTCATAAACCCATGCCGACTGGGCCTGATCGCCTGGTTGCCCTGTAAGTGCCGCGTGATGACACTCAAGATAATCTGCTCCATGAGCTTCCCTGGCACTGAGGTCAAACTGACAGGCCTACAGTTCCCCGGGTCTACCCTCCAGCCCTTCTTGTAGATGGGTGTCATGTTTGCTAGCCGTCAGTTGACTGGGACCTCCCCTGATAGCCAGGATTGCAGATAAATGATGGAAAGGGGCTTGGCCAGCTCCTCCGCCAGTTCTCTCAGTACCCTCAGGTGGATCCCATCCGGCCCCATCGACTTGCGTACATCCAAGTGCTGTAGCATGTCGCCAACCATTTCCTCGTGGATAGTGAGGGCCACATCCTGCTCCCCATCCCCTTCCACCAGCTCAGGGTACTGGGTATCCACAAAACAACTGGTTTTGCTGCTAAAGACTGAGGCAAAGAAGGCATTAAGCACCTCAGCCTTTTCCTCATCTTTTGTAACTAAGTTTCCCCCTGCATCCAGTAAAGGATGGAGATTCTCCTTAGTCCTCCTTTCTGTGTTGATGTATTTATAAAAACATTTTTTGTTATCTTTAACGGCAGTAGCCAGATTGAGATCCAGATGAGCTTTGGCCTTTCTAATTTTATCCCTGCACAGCCTCACAACATCCTTGAAGTCCTCCTGAGTGGCCCGCCCTCTTCTCCAAAGATCATAAACCCTCTTTTTTCTCCTAAGCTCGAGCCACAGCTCTCTGTTCAGCCAGGCCGGTCTTCCGCGCCAGCTCATCTTTGGGCACGTGGGGACAGACCGCTCCTGAGCCATTAAGATTTCCTTCTTGAAGAGTGCCCAGCCTTCCTGGACTACTCTGCCCTTCAGAACCACCTCCCAAGGGACTCTGCCAACCAGTGTCCTGAACAGCTCAAAGTCAGCCCTCCGGAAGTCCAATACAGTGGTTTTATTGGTCCCCTTCCTGACTTTGCCAAGAATAGAGAACTCTACCATTTCATGGTCACTCTGCTCAAGACAGCTCCCGACCACCACATCTCCCACCAGTCCGTCACTGTTTGTCAACAGAAGGTCTAGTGGGGCACCTCCCCTGGTAGGCTCACTAACCAGCTGTGTCAGGAAGCTATCTTCCACGCTCTCCAGAAACCTCCTAGACTGCTTTCTCTGGGCTGTGTTGTGCTTCCAGGATATGCCTGGGAAGTTGAAGTCCCCCACGAGAACGAGCGCTGACGATTTCGCAACTTCTGCCAGCTGCCTGTAAAACTCCTCATCTGTCTCCTCATCCTGGTTTGGCGGTTTATAACAGACCCCCACCAGGATGCTTGCCTTGTTGGCCTTCCCGCTGATCCTAACCCATAGGGACTCAACCTTATCATTCCCAGCCTCAAGTTCCACAACATCAAAACACTCTCTAATACAGAGAGCCACACCACCACCCCTTCTGTGCTGCCTGTCCCTTCTGAAGAGCCTATAGCCAGACATTGCAGCACTCCAGTCATGAGAGTGGTCCCACCACGTTTCCGTGATGGCAACCAAGTCATAGCCTGCCTGCTGCACGATGGCTTCCAGCTCCTCTTGTTTGTTACCCATGCTGCATGCATTAGTGTAGATGCACTTCAGTTGGGCCATTGCCTTCTCCCCCGGCCTTGACATTGTTCCACCTGGCACAGCTCCAACAAGCCTTATTTCAGCCCCATCCCCCTTCTTACCTAGTTTAAAGCCCTCTCAATGAGCCCTGCCAGCTCCTGGGCTAGGATCCGTTTTCCCCTTAGAGATAGGGACCCGTCTGTGGCCATCAGGCTGGGTGCCAAGTAAAGCACCCCATGGTCAAAAAAAACCAAAATTTCTGTGTTGGCACCAGCCTCTGAGCCACGTGTTGATCAGGTGGGCTTTCCGTGTCCTCTCTGTACCCCTCCCTGCCACTGTAGGGATAGACGAAAACACCACCTGTACTCCCGCTCCATCCACTAACTGTCCCAGTCCCCTAAAGTCCCGTTTGATAGCCTTCAGGCTTCTGTCTTCAATATTATCACTGCCAGCCTGGACTATCAAAAGAGGATAGTAGTCAGAGGGGCGAACCAGGTTGGGAAGCTTTCTGGCAACATCCCTGACCCTGGCCCCAGAGAGGCAGCAGACTTCCCTATGGGTAGGGTCAGGCTGACAAATAGGGCCCTCTGTTCCCCTGAGAAGGGAGTCGCCTACAACAATTACCCTTCTATCTTTCTTGGTGGAGGCAGTCTTGAGGCGTGGAGTTGACTTCCTCACCCTAGGCATCCTCCTGGGTAGACTTTCTACCTCATCCTCACCCACTGGTCGCTCAAGCTCCAGGGCCTCAAATCTGTTGTGTAAGGGCACCTGGGAAGGTGGGGCCGGTAGGGGGTGGTTGTCGCCTGCGAGGTCGAGCAGGGACCTGTCTCCATTCCTCCTCAACTCCTAGGTCCCCTCCCTCTGCCCAACAGCAATAGGGCAGGGGGTCCACCCCCATTTGGGGTGTCTTACCACGGTACCTCTCCTTCAGGCCCTTCAGGGAGTTGCTCCACCAGTCTTTCTCCAGCTCACACTCCCTGATAACCCTCAACCACTCCACCTCCTCCTTGAGTTCTGCCACCAGGCGGACCAGGTCATCCACCTGCTCGCACCTCACACACACAGTCTCTCTGCCTCCCTCAGATGGCAGCAACAGGCTCAGACACTCCCTGCATCCAGAGACCTGAACTGCCGCATTTTTGAGCAGGCAGTCAGTCTGGGTGGTTACAGACTTTCTAGAGAGAGCACTCTGCCTGGTGTAGACCATTGCAGCCTAGCTAGCGGTCGACAGCCGTTGGAGGAGTTGTTCGTATGGGCGGGGGGGAACGCTCTGTCCTCTCTGTTTTAAATTATTTGCTTTGGTAATTATTCTATACATGAAGCCATCCCTGAAGTCTTTTGGCTTCAAAGGCATATTTGAACAGAGCAATGAATTAGAAAGAGATTTACTTCCCTGCGGGTCTCCGACTTGACCTGGCTAACTACACTGGCAACCTTCAAAACTCCTTTTGAATAAAGGGTCTTCTACAGTAACTTCTCTTAACAAAACTGGAAATTTTGCTTGAGGACATCAGTTCAAATCCATAAGGAGAAAAACAAAACAGTACCACTCTTATTTTTATAAAAATTTCTTCTTGGCAGAAAGCAATGCAAGAACTAGGTCAAATAGGCAACTGTTTCTTCTCACAACAGTCTTCAGTTAGTAAGTTCTTCTAAACAGAAAAAGAAATCTCACCTAATTCAAGTACCTATTTTGACCATTTATCAAATAGTGGTTACAATCCTTCCTGTAGATAACCTTCCTACATAAACATTTGTATTCATTGTCCTATTTGCAGTTATTAACACTTCTTCTAACATTCATGTGAAATACTTACATTCTTGGTCCATTTTCATTCTCTAACAGATTGTGATACAAGGTGTCAAAGTAACAAAAGCTAGAAAATTGAAAGGTGCAGCACAGTCAAGATACAGTCAAGATAAAACCATCCATGTTAGGATTAAATTCCAACTATGTGTCTTCTTTTTCAAATCACTCAGAATTCCTAGTCATCTACTTTTATGAACTCCCTAGCATTAAGCCATTATAACAAGGACTGGTTCTTTTTCATAACAAATCCATTTTCAACTTGTTAACAGACTTTTCAATGGTGGAGTTGAATTTCCTTGTCAAATGCAAAGATTGCAGTCTACGATCTAAGCTTTAATTACAAATAGATAAAAAATATTAAATAAAGATGTTCAATTAAACTATTGCATAAGTATGAATGATATAAAATTCTATCTTGGGTGGGATGATCCTCAGAATAGCAGTCACAGTGCAAGTAAAAATGGGAGTAGCATACATATTAAGATTCTAACCCCATAAAGGAGTGCTTCAAAACCTTTATATTTATGAAAAGGAGGAGACAAAAGATAGGAGATTGCTTTTCCAAATAAAAGGTTAATGTTATTATAAGATTATCATTTATGCTTGAACAAACCAACATTTCTTTGCTTATGCTAGAGAAAGGGAATTCCTCTGCTTCCTCCTCTCCTCTTACTGGAAAACAGATTCAAAATAGGAATTAACCAGAATAAATACTGGAACGTTTTTGGAATATCAAAGTGAATTATAGTCAATAGTGGATACTGAAAATAACTTTTTTTGGTAGGAAAATCTGTTTTTTGTTTGTTTTGTTTTGTTTTTGTTTTTGTCTTTGAAAACTTAAAGGGAAAGGAAAAAAAAAAAAAAAGATGCAAAACTAAATTAGCTTACCTGAATGCACAACTAATGAATTTGCCTTAAAATGGCAAACACAGTATGCCATTGTCTTTGTCCCTGACTTATTATATCTACAAATCAGGTAATATTTGCACTGGCTTGTTAATCGTAGTAAGTACGTAGATGGGGAAAGATATAGAAATTTTGTGTTACTATCTTATATCTGCTGGGAGGGAAACGTAAAGCTTAAACTATTTTTCACTGGTATAACAAACTAATGATTTCTATATGCTAACCATTATCAATAGGATTACAAAGTCACATGGTAAATAATGCCATGTCATATAAGAGCTAAAGATCCAAATACACTTATTGAGAGAATGTGATATCCTACTTATCATTCATTCACTTAGTAAATCAGATTGCAGTGCTGAAGGCTGTATATGTGACCTATTACATATGTAATGACCATCATTTCTGTTCTGCACAGCTAATGAATCAAGCCTTAAATAATTTTTTTACAAAGCTGAATGGAAAGCATGGCATACAATAAAAACCTGTCTTTCATCAATTTCAGATGATGTGTGTGTGTGTGTGCACATTCACATTGTTAGTTGGATTGGCAAGGAAGCCTTTGGTATTTACAATGCCACTGCAAGTACTCCAGGTGGTCCCTATAAATTATTTGCATGTGGTTGTTCTTCAGGATGCAAAGTGGCAGTGTGCCAGAACCTAAGTCAGCACATTCTAACAAATATGCCAGAATTGGCACATCACCATATTTTCAACAGTGCATTGCTGCCATTCTGTCAGTGGTACCAAGGGCCTTTGGCTTCTCAGCCCCATGCATCAGCCCTAGAGAGCCACTCACAGCTTTTGGCACTGCTGAAGAAAAAGAGTCTGGGTAGTGATAAAATTTTCCCTCTGACAACCTACCCAACACATGACTTCTATGTAATCATTTTTGGTTCTATGTAATCATTTTTAGGCATCCAACATAAAGTCGTTCCCCATCATCGTACTAGATGGAAGGTGATCTATTTTTTCTAAACCATTGACATTTTCAATGTCTGTCAGAGGGTTTACTCAGATGATGCACTAGTGTAGTCTTTTATAGATTTTCCTAGTTTGTAGATGTATAGGAAAATGAAGACTATATAGTACCGGTTAGGAAACAGACATGGAACCCATTGCCACAAGATTAATTATAGTGTGAATTTACTTAGAGCATGAGCTACTTAATTTTAAGTTTTAGCTCTCTGTATACTTTTAGTTTTATATTAAGATCCTTGGTTTTATCATTCGTATATTAATGTTAGCCATCACAGTTCTCCTCTTTAACAAGGCTTGAATAGATTTGATGTTTAATTTTCAAACATTTGGAAATTTGTACTAGCTGAAAAAAAATTTGATGGTACAGACTATGTTTACCAATAATGCTGTAAATATTCTGGACACCAAAACAAGGCTGCAAATTCAGCACTGTTCTGAGAAAATGAACTTGTTCAATGGCAAACACAATAGTCAAATGTAGTTTAGAGTAGTCAAACTTATTAAAAAAAAAAAAAAAAGCCCACGATACCTGAAACTTTGTGCACTCAGATTTTCAGATTTAGCCTGAAGTAAATTTTTACAGCTAAGTTATAAACAACCCTTAATAGGAAGTTATATAATAAAAGTGCTGACACCATCTTAACTACATCCTAGAGTTGTAAACAGCAATGCTATAATGAGTCAGATTCATTGTGTCTTTCAAAAACCTGGTTCCATTTTTAGAACTACTTCACCACTGATGGCCCACATTTGCATTACATAAACTTTCATGATGAAACATCTTACCAGTTCATCTGAACAGCATGGAATAGAGATCATCTCTGTTTAATGAGTTCCGAGTTTGCCTAAAGGCTTTAGGAACTACAAAATTTGCAAGCTTGTTTTTACAAATTAGTTGTGAAGTAGCATCTATCTTTTCTGTTTCTCCATCAAGGTAATATGCTTTGCTCACATTTATCTTTTTTTCTTTTTTTCCCCCTAATGAGCTGTTTCTGATAGTCAGCTGCTTTTGCTGCTCTGTAGTTCACTGAGGGCACCATGTTATCTTCACTATTCATTACTGAAGCTATGGTATACCTTGGTTAGATTCTAAACACAAAACAGTTTCTAGGCATAACTTTATGTCTTCCACAAAAATCATGAATTATGTAATGCACAAATCTCTCCACAATAACCTCACTTCTTTCTCTGGCAAGTCAGTTGGCTATTTTTATTAAATATTGCTCATCTGCCATATGGACTCCAGTATTCAAGTTAATTATGAAATTGAAATATGGCAATGCCCTCTGAATCTGTAAAATCCTTTTCCAATTAAAACTATTTTAGAACATCACATATACAGAATAATTTTATATAATTATGCACGTCAAGAATAAGGGATTTTTTAATCACCTAAACATTACAAAAATACTTCCGTTTGTGCTCATTGTGCTCTGTATAGAATTTAACATGCCTAAGTGAACAAATGCTCTAATTGTTTGAGAAAGCTAGAGTAACTGAAGCAAATGAAAAACAACCATCAATAAAGAAACAACTACAAATCTTTTTATTTCTGATTTCTAGTTCTGCTGTTCCTGGATTATTCTTAATGTTACATATTTATGCTTTATACAATTGAAATGGGTAGTTTGTGGAAAAATTTTCTGAACTTTACTTTTAGACTTGTTCTATCAACATTGATGAAATTAAGGAAGAAATTAATTCCTTTCATATGAGTAGGGTAATTTGCCTACAGGAGGAAAATATTTATATGTTTAGACAGGTATTTGGTATGATGAACTAGAGAAATCCTTCATGATGGCATCTAGCACGCTTTATGCTGAAGCAGGAATGCACAATATGTAGAGTATTGAAGATCAGGTTAAACAATAGTTGCTAAATAGTTATTGCTTGCTGTTTTTCCATTCTTTTGTTGAATTGTATATATACTTCTGTGTATTTTAATAGTGTTCCTCAATATTAAAAAAGCAGGGTTTCCTTCAGAATCTTTCTCCATGGGGCACTATCATATGTAAAATTCAGTTAAATGGGATAACTTCCTGTCATGGGAATCCAATGAAGAATGTAATTGGAAAGTATCTTGTAGGATACTTGATCTTATGAGTGAAGGAAGGTAGAAGACTGATGAACTGAGAAATGTATGAAATCAATAGTGCTGATGTAATGCATGTGGTCATTTATAAGACTTGGTTCTGTCACTTTGATTAAAAGGTACAGAATGAATAGATTTAAATGTTGCTGTAAGGCTGCAAGCATCATCATATACTTCTAGTGAGATGTTTATCACTCTTATTAAAACATTTGACCAATGAACTAATAAAAATGTACAAAAAAGCTACAACAAATGATCCAAAGACTGAGAGAAGTTTTAAATAAAAAAAAAAAAAAGAGAAGAAACTGCTACCACGTGATCACTTTTGTTTTGGAAACCAGGTATAAATAGATAACACATTTGAATAATGCTACATATTGACAAAGACACATATTTTACAGAAAGATTAACTATCCTAGAAGAAGTGACTATAAAAAAAAAAAAAGAATAAAATAAAATAAAATAAAATAAAATAAAATAAAATAAAATAAAATAAAAGAATGGACATTAGGAGAGATAACAGCTGTACTTGATTTCACGTAACGAAAAACAAGTGCCGTACATACAGAAAGGAGATCCTTTGGAGAGCATAAGAAGTTATTTGGTGATAGCCTCACACCTTCAGAAACACTTTTTCTATTGTCAGCATCCACAGCTAAAGGAAGGATGTTAAAGACTGCAAATAGCATTGAGAAAACACATGAACACATGTAAATATTTTTTTACTGTGGTAAATAGATGAGGTAGATAGTTTAATGTCTTTACTAAAGATGAGTCAGAATGCATTTTCATTAAGTACAGAGGCATCAAATTGCAAAGAGCTGGCAATACACTGAAGGCAAAGCTGCTATAGACAGGGACCTTGACACACTGAAGTGGGCTGACACAGGCTTCGTAAAGGTAAACGCAAAGACCTGCACCAGGAACAGAATGAACCATGTCGCAGTATGTGCTGGATGCCGACTAGATAGAAAGCAGCTTTGGAGGTTTGTAGGAAAGGAGGTGGCGATCTCTGTAGACAACAAAATGGATATTAATCTGTAGCATGACGTCATTATGAAGAATTCCTTCCACATACTGTGATATATTAGCAAAAGCATTGCCAGTAGGTAAAGGGAAGTGAATGTTTCCCCTACTCAATACTTGTGAGACTGCATCTGGAGCCTTATGTCCAATTTTGGGCTCCAGCTAAGTGCCATAAAAATATTTGAGGTACTGGAGCACATGATAAGTAGAGGAGAGATTGAGAGAGTCCAGCTCAGATGGTGAAAGGGGAATCTGTCTTCAGCTACACAGCAGAAGGCCATAGAGAAGATAAAGCCAGATTCCTCTCAGAAGTGCACAGTGACAGAGTGAGAAAGATGGACACAAATATAAAGTGGAAAATTCTGATATTAGGGAAAAAAAAAAAAAAAGTATGTCATCAAAACCTGGAGCAGGGGTTCAGAGAGGTTTTAGAATCTTCGTCCCTGAATATTTTCAAAACTCATGTGAGGCAACCTGATATAAGTTGCCTTGACTTTTTGCTGGGAGATCAGGCCAAATGATTCCACAGGTCTCAGCGAATTTATATTATGTTATAAAATTATTCCAATACTGGAAAACAGTCATAACTGTTTCTCTCAAGAACTCAGTCTGACTCTACAAGGCCCTTTACCTCAGAACTACCATAATGTATAAATACTTACACAAGAAACCAAATGTTGATAGTTGGAAGACAATTGATCTGAGGAATGTATAGTAAGATCCAGCTTCTGGAAGCTGGAGATAGAAATTCAGTTTAAATAAAACGTCTACATTTTAAGCAGCACAGATAATTAACAAGTAGAACAAGAGTTGTGAGGAACACAGTTAATGGAAGTCTTTGAATCAAGATTAGATTTATTTATTTATTTATTTATTTATTTTCCTAAAGATTTCCTGTTCTTCAAATGGGATTTAATTCAGGGAAATCCTATGGTTTGCTTTAAACAAGAGGCCAGATTAGGTGATCACAGGGGTTCATTCTGGTTTTACAGAAAATGAATCTGTGAACTGTAAGTCCTTCTTTAACATCATAATGTGTGTGATATACACGTTCCAGTTGAGCTCACACTTTTTCAAAGTGCTCCCCTATGGATTGTCTCAGGACAAAGATAAAGGCAAAGAAAGCTTTTGAGCATGTCTGAATTGGAGCTGTCTCCTCTATCTTTTAATACAAAGGGAAATAATTTATCAAACAGGTAGATCTGAGGTCAGAGACTTTCTAGAAGCTAACAGTGCAGATATTCTCCCTAAATCTGAGACACTGGCATCTTCAGTTATAATTACCAGCAAGGTTATTATGCATCCAAAATGACAAGTCTGTATTTCTACCAACAAATACTTAAGCTTTAGGGGTATCCTAAATTAGCTTTTCTTTTCCCTCAAAACTTTGAGAAGCAGAAAACACTTTGGCTGATGAATGAAACATCCAGCCCAGAAAAATGTAACAGAAGCAGTGAAAATATTTCTGTCGAGAACGGAGTGACAGACCTATTATAAAAATCTAAATATAATTCTGGACCATATTCTGTTGAGCTTTTAAGCATCTGATATTTGGACTGAAGACCCAGAATATTTTAGATGTTCAGAAGACTTTCTCCAGCTCTTCTTTCAGAAAATACAGAAATCAATGTATAATGTATATGTATAATATGCTAGAATTCTTACTGATGTACTGACTGTCTTTTTAGTGACTACTATCTTTCTGTAATATGGAATGTGAATTCATCACACGTACACCTTTTATCTTTTACTACCTGACATGCTTTTGTACAGATATTGCCCATACGTAGTAATGTATTTTAAACACTAAGCCATTAACCTATTGCGGTAGAGTATTATCCAGCACTCTGTACTAACATGAGTAGTATTATATTATTGTAATAGCTTACCTCAGTATGTTGTTTTATACAGAAAAGTTATTCTGTATAACTATATTTCATAATAAACTATTTCTTCTTAGCAGATGATACATGCAACAAGGGACTGATCTGGAAATAGTTGTTGAGGGCCTCTTTCATCTCCTGTAAAACTTAAAAGAGGGCGTAATGAAAAAGGGATAAGATTCAACTTAGAAAAGGATGGCTTATAACAACAAAATGCATCTCTGTTTACAAATTAATAGTTAAAATTTTAATTTGTCTGTTTCTTGTCTAAATCCAATGAACACAATATTAATAGTTGTTGGTGGTAGTGATTTTTATACACAAAAAGAGAAATTGTGTAGAACTGATGCAGTGTGATGTCAAGTAAATAACACTGCAGGTCCACCAAGCTGGAACTACCTTTGTTAATCTTAGCCATTCCAAAGAGGCTTGCATTATCATGTCTTTATATTTGGAGCTAATAAAAGCATAATACTAGAGCAAAGCAACCATGGAAGAATGTAGAGTCCCTTGTGGCTGCAATTGAAGCTCTAAAAGCCTGTTTTTCATTTTTAAACTGTTCCTCTGGGCATAGGTAATGTTCAAAGAAGCATTTTAAAGAGAAAATGAAACTTTAAAAGCTTCAAAATGTGGTTGTAGGAAATCCAAGATGTCGTCTGTGACATCTCCTGTCTTACTGATAGTCTTATGGGAAACAGCATGATTCAGTGCTTCTCTTGCTGCATCATAACATTTTCGAAAATGTTGACTATGTTTTTCTCGAGGATCGCTGAAAATTTGCAAAATCAAAATCCTTACCATGAAATACAAAGAGATGGACGCTGTGTTTGAAATAATTACATTTCAACTGAAAGACTAGAGTTTTCTGAAGAAAAAAAAAATAATCTGGTGGTATGGAACATGTAAAGGAGCAAGTGAAAACAGAAAAAAAAAGGGTTCTGACTTGCAATATGATATTCTTACAATGTCAGTGACTGTATCAATGCATATTCCCAGAATTGAGTGAAGAGCTAGTGTCAGGGACTATACGATGGCAGATGTCTGATTGAACATGGAAAGAAAGTGGAAAGGGATACAGACAAACCTTTCAGATTTTATAGATATTTCTGGTATATATCAGACCAAACCAAATGTTGCCAGATTTTGAATTTGCATTGGCTATTTCTATCTTAAACTTTATTTTTTGATTAATAAGGGAAAAGGAACCTTGAAATTTTTTGAAGAATGTTCTTGGGTTTTTGGTAGCCTGCCTATCTATCTATCTATTTATCATCTATCTATCTATCTATCTACCTATCTATCTATCTATTTATTTTAAAAATTGTTGAAATACATGACAACCTGAGAAATTAGAAACTTCTACCATTTCTAAATGACCAGATTCTGGGCCCATCCAGATTCTGCTGTGAACTTTCATGGTATGACAGCCTTGTCTTTTTCCTTTAGCACAGTACTTTAGTCTTCCAAATCAACGCTAAAAAAACAATGTGTCAGTTTTTTTCTTTCTCTTTCTCTCTCTCTCTTAATTTTATTTTTTTCCCTTCATCTTTATAAAGACTTACTTCTTTTTGGACATTCTTTCCAACTTTCTTTCCAGTGCTGCAACACAAAATTCATTTGAAGGGGAACAGAGAGACAGATATAATAATAGTAGGATCATAGATGCCTCATTTTTCTCACTTTATTTCTACCACCAACAACAAAAACTGGAACTTTCAGGCAAATTCTGTTTAAAAAAAACTCTAAAATTCTTTATGAAGTGATTTTTGAAGTCTTTTTCTTCCTAAATAAATCCTAATCTGTACAACTATACCTATACAACTGTAGGCATGCAAATGAAAGAAGTTAGTCATATGTGTTCGAAATAGGAAGTTACTGGTGAGACTAGGCACAAAGAAATAGAAAGTTTGGAGTCAAAAGCATTTTCTGCAAGGATACACCACTATAGGATAAGAATTTCAAACTGAGATAGAGGGGAAAAATCCTCTGAAATACGTTTATCAGCAAATGACCCTGATCAGCTGTGTTCCATCTGAGGAAGATCATTACTGTAGACGTCAGAGTGGTGCAGGAGACAGGTTAAAAATGGGTTTCAGATTATTGACACTTTTTATTAAAGTTTATTTACAGCTAGGGATAAGAGAGTATAGGCCCAGAATTATGGAACTTTTTAAAACTCCAGAGATGATATCTTTGAAAACCTTTGCAAAATTTGTAAAGTTTCTATTTCTTGCATTAATCCTACCTGAATGAATGTCTTTCAAATGCAACACTCTAATTCTTTCAAGTTTTTATATTTTAATGTATTTTTTATGATTTGTTTTCTGCTAATTTTCTATCAAAAGCCGAACCTTTCTTGAGTAAAGCACATGCTTAAAAGCTTTGCTGAATAGGGAGAGGATTAAATAAGTGTAAAGATTTAAGTTTTCTGTCCAGTCAGGATTTAAAGGTCATATATAGCATATAGCTGCCTGACAAAAGGACAGACTATATCGAAAGTATACATTTAAACTTACAGGTCACCTGCAACTATTTTCTGTTCCTTTATAAATCTGAGATTTTCACAGAACAGACACTGATGATTGATGCTTAAAGATGTGCATACAATTACAATGCACTCTTGTGTTCCTGAAGGGACAAATACTTCTCTAAACAATTAGAGAAGATAAAAGAAATCTGTAAAGCTTCAGCTCCTTCACTGTGGAAATTTCTTTAGGAGAGAAAGTGGAGTTTATTTACCCATAGACTGAGCTCTGAGAAACAGAAAAGATCATTGGTGATGGTCAGCTACTTTTAATAATGAATTAAAAAGGAAAGTTTTAAATACTTATTTCTGGTGAAATTTCTCTGCCAGCTGCAGCTGAGAATTATGTCCCAAACTTGTTTTCTTCATTAATGAAAATTCAATAGAAAAAAAGTCCAAGTACAGAAACAATTTTTTTCTGAAGAACTGATATAAGAATATATACATTTTTGATAGTTTCTGAAGGCTATCTAGAGCTAATGATAGTAATAAAAGATCACTCATCATCAGATGTAGTAATTCAATACAGTTAATCATAGTAATTCACTTATATCACTGACCTTGTCCTGAGCAGTCCTGATGTACCTCCTTTTACAATAAATAATGCTGTTTTATTACTTGCATACACTTTTTTTCTAAAGATATGAAGATATGAAGTAAGCAGGCAAGATGTGTGGCACAATGAGGCTCAGAATGCTGCAGGGAACAACTTTTTGTTACTGTCTTCCATCAGTTATAAGTGTGGAAAGAAGTTATCAAGTCTGTCACAAAATGCTACAACACAGACAGGCAAGAAGATGTAGAGTATGTCCGGATATAGGCAATATTTCAGTTCTGAGTTTTCAGACTAGGATTCCTAGACAAGGCAGATACCTTCTTTACATGTCTATGTCATTTTCTTGATGAGTGTAGATTCTCCATTCAAAGCATACATGTAACTGCAAGAACTTTTGCAAATACTGAAAGAATAAATAAATAACTCCATAAATATTAGACAACTCATTACTGAGTTCCAGCTTCTGTGCTCCTTCCACTGGAAGGCAGTTCCAGAAACACATTATTTTAATAGCTTAGAACTGTCTCATTTCCAGCTAAATACATTTACAGCCATCACCATTTTTTCCTAGTGACAGCATTGTCCTTTAGCTTACAATATCACTGCTCAATATTTACTCCTGCAATGTGTTTTTTAGACAGCAATCATATATGCTCACAGATTCAATAGTTTTGCTTAGCTAAACAATTCAGGCTCTTTAAATTTCTTCTTGCAAAACAGGTTCCCCAGTCCCTTGATCATCCTAGAAGCTCTGCTTTGTACTTTTTCACCTTTGAGGTTACATTTCTTGTATATCGGTCCTTGTACAGAGCCCAATGTTGAACTGATATATCCCCAGATTCTCATGGTACAGCAACAGTATCTCAATGGGTGTGGAAACTCCCACTTAAGCTCCACCATTTACAGATTCCTCAAGTTGTTGATGTGAGGCTATCAGTGGAGATATCACAAAGAGAACATGCTTATAATTTTAAAGAGATGTTATATCAGTAGCTTTACATACGAGGAGCCTCAGCATGGAGAACACAGCATCATTGCTGAAGTCATACCTGAGCTGGGCTTTATGTTTAGAATTTGAAGCAACATTTCAAAACATTTTGTTTCAACATATGCAGCAGGGCCTATATGATATTTTATGTCCTCATCCCAGTACAGTGGAACCCAATTATTGTCAGTCTGGAGACTCTAGTCTAATAAATATAATTTGGAAATTTCAGAAAATCAGATTTAATTTCAGATCAACTGTAGTCTTTATTCTATTATAGTATAACAAATGTTTGTCCTGTAAATTTAAAAGGAGAATCCATTTGGCAAGATAAAAAGTAAAACAACATAAACAACAAAAATCTGACACTCATTTCAGTGGATTTACTTTGCCAGGAAGAAAATCTTTTTGTTCTGTTACAGGCAAGAAGACGCAGTAGTAGTGTAGATCAGGCCCATATGCAGTGATCTGCTGTCTGACAAAGCATATCTACCTGCAGTAGACAAATATTTTTGAAGCAATACAGTGTGGAACACATGGTACGACAGGTAAACTTAGAAATTACCTTTTGTTACTGAATCCAGAGAGAATTTCATGTTAAAAATTAATCAGTGGCTAATGGAGAAGATATTGCAACTATTGGAGCACAGCAATATTGTGTTTCTTTTCCTTAAAAAATACAATATTCTTTTCACAAATGCTGGAGGGTACTGATTTGGCACATTACCTAATGATCTGTCTTTTAAGACAAACCACTTCAGCAGTTCATTAAACAATGCTGCTGAGACTAGGACATTTTTTGCAGAGAGGTGAAGGGAATACTCTTGATCCATTTCAAGCATTACTTGACACATTTCTGAATCAAAGAAGAGGCAGCTGAGTTCTAAACCTTCTCAGCTCATGCTTCCTATCAAACGAGAAGAGGTAATTACTTTTTTTTTTTTTTTTTTCTTGCATGTCTTTTCATAACCAACTATTTAGCTTATCTGGTAGGACACACAAATCAATATTTTTCATGATGATAATGTATCAACCATCTTCTGTTGATATTATCTTGCTCTTTTATTTATTTTTTTCTTTCTAGTTTCAGCATGTTTTTGCCCTAAGTATACTCCTTTTATTAATTTCATTGACTTTCATGTTGTTTTTTAAAGCTTTTTAATTGCAGAATCTTGTTTGGAGAGCACTGTTTGTTTATTTACTTGGTAAACTAGGTGGCGAGCATAGATACTGTGGCAATAAAAGCCAAGAATGCTTTCCTGGTATACTGGCTCAGCATTGTGCAAAAACATTTGAGTTGCTGGGGGCAGATCTTCAGCTTGAATAAATTGTCATAGCTCCATTTATATGTGTTGCAGTGATAACATCTGAGGCTTTGTCCCTTAAGCCTGAGATGAATTCAGTGATGCCATCATCTGAAATAATCACTATTATTTTTATATTTATTTTTTTCAGTTGTTATACTGCCTGAACTTTATTGATCATTCTCTATATACATCATGCCATGTATCTAGCATTATTTCCTACACTGCAACTCTTTCTTGTCTTCCTACTGCCCCCAGGGTTGCAGCCTACTTAGAAGTATTCACAGAATCAAGACCATTACATATCTATATTCCACTTAGGTTTGCATCATTTCTGATTACTTTTACTTTTAGTTCTACTTGGCTGCTAATCACAAGGTGAGGTTCATTGTGGATCCTCAAGTTGCACATTACCAAACAACAAGGACAGGTCAGAATGAAGGGAAGAACAAAAATTCTTTGGAATCTAACAAAGCCATTAAGGAATCTTTTGTGAGGAGTCCTTCTGTTGCTGAATGTATTTCTCTTCCACAGCTATCACTCGCTCTTGTGAATCATGCAGATACCCATGGCCAGATGATATAGGACTCTGACATCTAACAGATTTCACTAAACAGCTTGAAGGACTTCTTTGTTATTCAAACCATGAGGTGAAAGACAGCGGCAAACCACCTGCCCACCAGTCACAGTCAACTTCAAGTGACAATGGGCTGGTGTCAAAGGCTGCAGCTACAAAATGACCCATGTGAATTCAGGAGGGTACTTTCACAAATTAATCAACACCTGCCAAAACCAAGCCCTCTAAAAGCTATATGCCATTTCAAGGCTTTCTAGATGATACTCAATTTTGGAGACTTAAATTGTATCGTAGATATTAAAAACAGACTCGTAACTCACCAGAATGAATTGCATTGAACTAAAGGAGTTGAAATAAAAAATGTAAACAGCTTTCTCATTACTTTCTCATAAAATTTCAAAAATAATAATGCATTTGGAAAGATTCTGTTGGAAGAATGGTAATGGAAAGGCTAATTATTTTCAGTTAATAGTGTTCTTAATTTTGTTTTTGCCTGGCTTTGAAGGGTAACGAATCATTCTCATACTAATGAATATAGATGGAATGAAGTTTTTAGAGTAAAATTCAATCAGTAACAATAAATTACTCAAAGTAAAAATGATTAATTTGTTTTTTCTAACTTGGTTTAGAAGAATTAGTCAGAAGTATGGTTATTCTCATACAAGTATGGAGAAGCAATTCTGGTGGCTGAAATAAGCATCAGTGTTGCGTGATTCAGGGAAAAAAATCATTTTCTTGTAACTATGTGATCACATGGCTATTATTTCCCATTGAATAAAGTCAGTGATGTGAATTCAATGATGTGTTATTTTAGTGCAACATTTATATGCATTGTGTTCACTAATACTGAACAGTCACAGTCATAAAAGCACTTATTTCTTTCAGAAATCCAAACCCAAACACCAGTGCCTGCTTTATTAGTGCTATTCTTCATTAATAATTGTTAATAGATTAATTAAAGCAAACACACAATTTACTGTGGATACTCCCAAAATTATTGGATTATAAAAGTGTCTTCAAAGACTGTGTATTTTTCACAAAGATAAAGAATCACAGAATCATAGAATCATAGAATAGCTCAAGTTGGAAGGGACCCATAAGGATCATCAAGTCCAACTCCTGGCACCGCACAGGTCTACCCAAAAGTTTAGGCCATGTGACTAAGTGCACAGAATTTATAATACTATCTATAAGAATGATATCTGCACTGATATATATATATATATCAATTGTAATAATAGCTTCAGATTAATGAAGTACCCAGAGGTTTGCTACCAACAAAGATAATGTAAGTTGGCATGTATATGGTCAGCAGTTCTTCCACTTTTATCAGGCAAAAATGCTCACTTGCCTTGACCATTACCTTGTAATTTTACCTTAAATTTAAAGAATGTTTCTATGGTTAATTGCAGTATTTAATCATCAAACCCATATGTTTTAATATTTAAAAAGCCAAAAATAAAATATGTACCAGCAAAACTAGTATAAAAATCAAAAACAAAGACAAGGTTTGCTTTCATTAACTGAAGTCAACTAAAGCTCTTTTATCCTTTTCTTCCTACTGCAATAAAAACCAGCCTAAGCCCCCTTTGAAACCAGCACAGTGTGATCTGAAGAATGAAAAATGTTGAATGACTGGCACTGCATGCAATAATTTGAAATGAGCATAATCTTTTCAGGTAGAAATGGAACAGTGCACCGTTGATACATGTATGAACGAGGTCCCTCCCCACTGCCTAGGGCAGGCAGCAGAGTGGAGATGGTCTGTAATGAAGGCCTGGCAAACATGACAGAATCATTTTTTTCACACACTTTTCATCTAATCTGTAATGTCAGACTCACACCACTACAGTTTCTGCAGCTTTGCTAGATCTGCTGCTGCTTCTGCAGCTATGGGGCTTGTCCCTAACACTTTGCTGTTGGAGTCCTGGGGGAGGCAGTTCTCATGGGCACAGGGCACCATGCCGGCTCCTCCTGGGCTCCAGCCTCAGCCGCCAGCCAGGTCCTTCAGGATGCCTGCGGCCAAGTGTGTCATCATCGGCACAGCTGAGTGATGCTGTACTGCAGCTGCTGTATTTTGGTAGAAGTACAGATTTTAGGTTTAACAGTCCCGGCTGCTTTCATGCTTTCTCCCATATTAATATTACAGAAAAATAATCTGAAGGCCAATACCAGACATGGGTGAGATCCCTCACATGGACTGCATGGCTGTGCCTGTGGTTTTGGCAGCTGCAGTAGCTAATGTCCCAGCTTTTATGCAGATCTTAAAAACTGGAGAATGGCTCTTCTATTTACCCAGTCAATCACTGAAATTATCACGTGACATAAGCTGTTAGGTCTATGTACTATGAGACTTTTCTTTCACAGGGTTTCATTATTGTACTGTAGAAACAATGCAGTTTTGTTTCTTACTGTTAAAAATGTTGCTTGGGTTGAACCAATATATATATATATATAATTTTCAGTGAAGCAAAAGTTTGAAAACTGCTTGAATAAATAAGTCTTTTAACACAGTATTTTGTTTTAATACAAACATAAAACATGATGCAATTACTTTTCAATATTATGTTTTAAACTTGAAAAATGATTTTTTTCAGTTAGGAATTGTAAAAAAAATTATTTTCATAGCTGAAAGGATTTGAAGCTAATTTGGGTTTACAAATCCTTTTTGTAACCCAAATGTTTCAAATTTTTATTTTATTATTATTATTTTTTTGCTTAGCTCAGTAACTTTTTGCTTGTAATAGTAGAAACTTGATTGACACAGCCCTACACCCTTTGTTTTCATTTTCTTTTTGCCAATTAAATTTCACAGGTTTTGGTTTTATGTTTTTGCACACTAATGTTAGGTTTCCAGACTAATTTAAGCAGTTGCTAAATGACTGCCTAAATCTTATTCATTGCTGCTTATGTTCTTGGACGTTTTATTTTGTCCTCTATCCTGTTTCCCACTTCTCTGCTAAGAATATGTACTTCTTGCTACTGTTTAACTGTTGTAAGACCTGTGTCAGTATAGTTGATTTATTAGAAGGTAACTATTGAAAACTTGGTATTTAACAATGTGGATATAGAGGTATAGGACAGGTTAGTTAGAAAGAAACATAATACAAAAATATTATACTAAAATAAGGGGCTGCTAGTTTCAGCAACATCTGACTCTATCTCTTAGCTGTGAACCAGTAGTCCAGCCAGAGATAACATTTCTTGCAAGAAAAAACATGATTTCATGACAAGGAAAATGTTTGTTCTGTTAAACTCTGTAAAGTTCATTATATAACAGGGAAATTGTATTTTGCCAGTCTAAATCAATGCTATTCTCTTTAAGGGCCTCCAGTCTTACCTCTGGCAAAGATTTCATTGCAATTAATCTATTTAAACAGAGCCATTGAGAGATTTCTTTGTCACAGGACTTCAGGAACAGGTCTTAAGGCAGCTCTCTGAGAGCCAAAGGATAATAATTTCACTACCCAGCGGCATATTTCAATTATAGTATAATTAAACCAAATGTTGAAGCCGTATCTGAGAAATGGTATGATGATTACAATGGAAAGCTCAATCAGATGGTCATCAAACATTTCAAATTACAGAACAAAAGTTAGGGTAGACTTTTGGACTTATGTCGGCAACTAAACATGTAAAGCTGCATTGGCTGCTGATAGAGCCTGTATGTAGAGCAACTACTTGAAGAGATCTCGGCACTGCTTTTGTGAAGCTCTGAGTAGCTAACAAATCTCACTGAACTCCTAATGATTTCTCAAAGCAGAAAGTGAGCAACAGACCATTAATGGATGCAGAATCTATGAGCTACCATATTTCATCTTCCTGCAGCAAATGCTGATAATAAACATGAAGAGAACGGAAATACCTCAAAGATCCACCAGTGCAATTTTTTCCCACAGGGTTGGCAAATTTTATGTGGTCAGAGCTCTTGCGTATTTGTAAACTGCCTTAATGAGCATACTCCTACATTTTACAACTGAAACATAATTTAATAATGAGCTATCCAAATAGCATTACATTATACCAACTTAGTTAAGATGACTTTCTTATTAATGCACTCATAGTCTGATTTTCCTCACTTCCAGTTGTTAACATAATGTTGATGACCTTTCTAAATAATTACAAGTGATACAAAGATATTATTCTTAGAATTATTCAGAAATCCAAACCAAAAAACAAAACAAACAATCCTCCAGAAAGAGCTGCATTGATTTTTTTTAAAATTTTTAATTTCTGAAAAAATCACTAAATACATCTCAAAAAGATACTCTAGCCAGTATATCACCAAATGCATGTATTTTTAAAAGCTAATTTGATTAATGTCTAATCATAGTTGAACATTTCCTTCATTTACAGAAATATTTAATGGACTTAGGATCAATGAACTTCTAATAGTGAGTAGAAATAAATTATTTCACTCTTACTGTCAAAGCAATTTCAGGTTTTGTACTCATCCTCTGTTAAGCCTTTTAGCTTATTTCAGTTTTTAAATCACATACAGTAGAGCTTTAGGGGCCTGCATCTCTGTGATTTATAATACAAAGGAACAATTATTTCTGCAGGTAAAGTTGTACTTTTTGAAAACAGTAAGATAAAGAGATGTGCCTAAAGCATCCTTAGAAAATCATGGAGAAATGGCTGAATGTATTATAAATAGCAATAATAATAATAATAATAAAAATCCATCAACTGTCTAAAGTACTCTGTGTACATTTGTGTGTCTACCTATACTATTCAAATGTCTATAAAAAAAACTAAGAACAGAAAGCCAAAACCTTCTGGATAATCCCTTAAGCCCCCAAACAATAAACAGGAAGAGGTTCCAACATGTAATTTATCAAGCTGTGAAGTTTCTATTGTTATGAACAAAACTCTAGTAAAACAAAAATAAATGAATAATGTGAGCATAGTCTTGGGAAAAGTAGGATTTCTTAAAAAAAAAAAAAAAGAAAAAAGAAAAAAGATTAAAAGATTTAGCATCATTTCTTTAATTACAAAAATCAAGGCAGTTGCATCAGACCAATAGAAAAAAAAATGTCTTAAATGCACTCAGATGAACATAGAAAAAATATTTAGTTACTTTCCTTGAATTTCTACAAGCTGTTGAAATAAGAAAAGCTTTCTTGTTTGACCTGATATTTTCTTTGGCAAAGGTTTTATGAGCATTAACTAATTTATATGCATCAGAAAAAATGCCTGTAGCATTCCTGAATGTGAACACTGTATAGACTACATTCTAATCACACTGAAATACCACAGAATTAGAAAGAAAGACATTGCTAAGAGTTTTCACATTTTTTTTTCCTACAGTACGTGTGAGTGCCCACTATGCTCAGTATCACCTTTCTGGTATTTGTGTCTTTGCTAAAAAGAAAAAAAAAAAAAAAGAAAAAAAAAGAAATCATCAACAACAACAACAAAAGAAATCTGGGAATATTTGTCCTATCTTATTAATTGTTATATACTAATACATATATAATATGTAGAGAATGAAGCATACTAGAGGCCATCTTCCACATTCTCATTTACAAAATCTTTCAGGGACCATCTTACACGCCCAATAAATACACTTTATGCTACACAGGTCTGTTACAGATTTCCCTATGTCTTTCATATAGACAAAAGACATTTGTTTATTTATTTGCTTGTATTGTGCATCCAGACCCTGGAAGAATGTGATACTTACACCTGTGCTTCAGATTTAGAGTGCTTTTTGTTCCCATTTCTAATTTTCACGCTCAGAATAACTCGTTACTTTCCCTGTAAGAAAAAAAAATATGCATGTTGGTTTTCTCTCCAAGAAAAGTGTTCTAATAAATAGTGGCTTATTCAAAAGAAAACCTAAGGTGTGCAATTTTAACGATAGATTGTTAATACTTCATAAGTAATAACTTGTCTGTTGCTTTTGCTCGTGCTCTAACTTGTACACAACTTTTTGAGTCAAAATGGAATGGAAGAGGTATTGCCTTATAGCTCTAAAGGAAGGTATTCTTTTACATTCTTAAGTGTCAGTGGCATATTATAAAATATTTTACCGATGAAAGTTCCTGTCATGGAGTTTTTTGACTGATTGTCATTACGTGACATGCCACCCCTCCAAGCTAATTTTCAAAGAATATGTTTTGGTCTTCTGCTGATTTTGCCCTAGTATTGCTGAAAGTCACTTTCTTAGCTTTTCTCTTTATGAAAAGTGCATTTGTTCTGATTGTGACCTTTGTGTTAAGGCTGTATTTATTTAAGTCCCCCTTTCTTTTCTTTCCTTTTTTTTTCCCCCTATTTGAAGTAGATTGTTAGAGGTTGTGGTAACACATTCTTCTAACCACAGCCAAAGGACTCCTCTCAGAGTATGCAATGACATGTCTTCTGAGAATTGTGCATTTCTCTGCACAATTAGAGTTTGAAATAGTTTGTGTCACATCAAGGCAAGACCGGTGACAGCTGTCATTCAGGAATATGCTTTCTGACAAAGGGAGATGTATAACCTCAGAGATCAGTCTGTATTATTTGTATTTAATTATCCTCCAGTGGGAAATAATATCTGTAGTTTTACTTAACGCCCCCCTCCCCCTTTTTTTTTTTTGGGGGGGGGGGGGGGGGGGAGCATGGTCTGAAACTTCTAATCACATATACATTTCTAGCTTCTTTAAAATAACTTTTTCTTTTTTCTTTTTTTCTTTCTTTTTTTTTTCTTTTTTTCCTGCTTGTTCCCAGTTTTTGCAGCCTCGGGGTAACTCTGCACTCTTCCATGATTAATTTAGACAGTTACAATTTCCTACGAAAATAATTAGTCAACACACGGCAAACTTTTGTAATAAACTAGATATAAAATGAATAAATAAGGTTCTTGTAAAATCAATAACATTGATCTAGACTTCTCTGAAAATCAAATTCTAAGACAGCAATTTCTTTTGACTTGGAATTCTGCACCTGAAAATGGAATAGTGACATTTATTTGTCAGATATTAAACTTTGAATAGTCATATTTTCTGTCATTTAAATTTTCAGGAAGCTTGAACAATGAAACAAATCTACATTTTTAATTTTTAGTCTTTTTTGGTGAAGATACAAAAAACAGAGGCGAAGCAGTGAGCTGAGAAGCAGATTTTATGGATGCACTGTCAGAAGACAGCTTCCTATTCTATATAATGTCAGCTTCAGAGCACTGACATATCCAACCTCATGTCTTTGGCACCTTTTTAGACCTGAAGTTCTCAGGGTTGTGTTTAAGACAACAAATTAAGACACTGAAATATAACCTGCTGTTTTCCAGTTGCAGTTGCAGCTGCTGACATGTTCTTGGCACTATTGCTGCACTCCTGTTGAATAATTGTTCCCAAGAGGAAATGACATTTAATTGTAGGCTAGGGTTACCTGAGCTTCGTTTGATACATTCAATCTCCCTGCTAGCTGAATACATTCTTTTATAATTTTTTGAAGGATTTAATGACAACAGGAGTTTGTTCATTAGCATGAAAACCGCAGTTTTGTCTTTGCAAAATCAAGGCATTCTTTGACATTCATTAATATTAGTCTGCTCTATCTTCTAGAAGAGCAATGAACATATACACTTGTAAGAATTCCTCTTGGAGACATTATTTCTTCACACCAGCACAATGGTAGCTGATCAATACAGCATATGCCATTAAAGGGCATTTCTAAAATGAACTTAAAGTTACATGACCCTAATACCAAATAAAAACTCGTTTTCTATAGCCAATGGAAGTTGTCAGACATCCACTGCAGTCATATAATCTGTCACCTCACTAGAGAACTTAGTGAAAAAATCCAATTATAAACACAAAAAACTGTTATTAAATTTTTAATATATTTGTATTTTAAATAAGATGACTTAAATGGAAAACACTTCAAGAATATACTGTTTGATTAATCCAAAAGAACAGGAAGCCTTTCAGATGGTATATGGTTTGTGCAACATTACTCTTCATCATTTGGAGAATTATGCACAGGATGTCTTTTTTTCCAGGCTAGTAAGCCTTCTGTCAGTGCCAAGTGTCACTCATGCCTGCATTTACCAGTGTGTGGTGGTTTTACCCTGCTGGGCAGCTGAACTCCACCACATCCACTCTCTGACTCCCACTCCTCAAAGGAAAAAGGGAAGAAAATAGGATGGAAAAGTGCTCAGGGGTTGAAATAAGGACAGGGAGATCGCTCACCAATTATTGTCACAGGCAAGCCAGACTCAGCATAGGGAGATTAACATAATTTTTTGCCTATCACTAACAGACTAGAGTAGTGAGAAACTAAAAGCAAACTAAAAAAACCTTCCCCAGCTCTGGCCAGCAGCGGCTCCCTTTTGGAGCTGGCTGGTACTGACTCTGATCTGACATGGGGCAGCTGCTGGGCTCTGCTCACAGAGGCCACCCCTGCAGCCCCCCTGCTACCACCCCCCTGCCACGTAAACCGAATACACAGTGGAAGCATCACACAGAATAAATAGACTTGCTATAGAGGCAAACACCGGTACAATTCTCCAGCCACCTTCTTGACTGGGACTGGCGCAGTAAATGTGGACAAGCCTGTGCTCTGCCCTGAGATTACAGCCATAATGGCTGTTTGGCACAAGTTGTAGCCAGAGTAATTGAGGAAAGCATTCAGACTTCTCCAAAGCTTAGAATTTGGCTGAGCATATTTCTGGAGTAGGACTGGAAGTGTGAAGGTGATATGCATCCAACTTTGAAGCCTACTGCAAAGTTGTGTTGTGTTTTGTGTATGTCAACAGCTGATAACCAGAACCAAAATCAACCTTATAGACTCAATGCAGAAACAAACATCACTATTCTGCAGATATTTATGGTTGGAAGGATATTAATCCTATCCAAAGACATTTCTTAAGTACTATATTCTTAATTTTCCCTCTAAAGGCTAGAACTCCTCTGTACTATACATTTAGGGAAATCAACCTGAAATGAGAATCTAACCTGAGAGCATATATGTTACAGTATCCCTTTGAATGTTAAAGTCTGGTAACAGAAGAAGTGCACCATTGTAAAGCAAGAGTTCATAATGAATGTTTTAAGAAAAAAAAAATTGAACCCATATCTTTTTTTTTTTTTTTTTTTTGGTCACTTTGTCATTTTATGTACTAATATGTGAGGAATCTTTTACCCCTAAAAGCAATGGTAACACTGTCTTTGTGATTTAGGTGTCCAACTACTATAGCTTTCTATAATTGTGTGGCTCTGGATACAAAACTTTTTCTTTCATTATTGCCTGAAGTATAGATTTCTTTCTTGATCCACAGTCTGTAAATTTAATATTCAAATTCTAACTGAAGTGGCTTCCACCTTCTTCACTGTAATGTAGAATGAAGACATACACTTCAGCTGTTCACTTGCATTTGTGTGGCAGAATGTAGTGCCTGAATGAGAGCTCTTCTCAAAAGCTAAGTAAAGTTCTTAATGTATTCCAGTGTCAGCAGATGATGGACACTATTCAACTCAGTGTGAGCAGGAAAACTCATGTCAATAGTTTCCTGTCTTGGAGTCTTGACTAGTAACAGTACTTATTTTTAATTGGAAAGAAAATCAGTTGACTGGTTTTCTGAAAGAAATTAGTGACGAAAAATACAAGATTTTTCCTCTAACAGATGTTAACTGAAAGCACCATTTCTGCCATTTCTACCTTTTCATATACAAATTAGTAGGTGATTAACTAGTCAGGAATTACAAACCTGAATACCACCATCCTGTATTGCCACCAGACTTTGCTTTTAATGTATTAGTACAAACGCTTATTTCTGAATGTGATTCTTATCATTGTGGTAGTCTTACAAAAAAAATTTTTATGAGTTTTAGAATACATAGTAATTTCCCTAATTAGCTATATAGTATTTCCCTAGCTTGCTGTTATTATTTTCTGTGCATGTACATATCGTGCATGAGGATAAGAACTGAAGTTCAGCATTGCCAGGGTATGTGTACGTACAGCTGTATATATATGCATTTATATATAGATATACATTTTGAAAACTGTGGAAGTAATATACAGAATTCAGCTGAAATATTGCTTCAATATCCAGTGGAATATGTCTCCAGTAGCAATCACTTTGACAGGTTACAGGGGCAGTACAAATCAAAGATATGGAGGTTAAGAACAGGAAACAGGATTGAGCAGTTGTTCAAAGAGCATCTTAAGGTGACAGAATGGGTTTATATGGTAGTATACAACAATAGTAATCATGTCATTATTCTGTCCTATTAAAGGCATTAAAGCACAGTAGCCACTGTACAGCAGAATAATACCATCTGTCTTTTTACTTAAAGGATTTATGCAACAATTACAATAAAAATACACTCGAAAAAGATATCTCTGTCCTGTGTTTAAAATAAAAAAAAACAGATACTTGGTTCATCCAGCACCATGCTTATGAACATCTCAAACTCTTGAGAGTTTTGGGGAGTAATTTAAATACCCCCGTTTCCTAGGGAGTAGGAAATTTGTTTATTTTGCAGATGAATAAACTAAAACATGGATGGAGGCTGACATCTTCAAGTTTGATCATTTAAAATGAAGCCTTTAGTTTGGTAGTTAAACACCTGCTTCATTTCTCTATTTTCTTAAATGCACTGACCATCAGCTTTTCAGACAAAATTTGTAGTGCAGAGATGTATAAAAATAACATTATCCTTCTTTATGATTTTAAAAAACAGCCAACCAGAGATTAGATCTATATGTAAAAAAGATATAAATAAAATTAAAAAAAAGCATTGTAATTGCTTGTGTTTTGAGATTGCTAGTTTATGGAGATTTAAAAAGGGATTCAATATTAATTCAAATAACAAAAGATTATAGTATATTAGATAATGCCCTAGATGTGTAATGTATCACTCACTTTCTAGGACATCAGACTGACTGCATGAGACTAGGAGGACAGTTTTCCTATTGTTCTATGGTATCTCATTATGTGAATTTGTTCCCTCTTCTTAAGAGGGAAGAACACATTGTTATTTAAAGATATAAAGATAAATGAGGATAACTGCGAGAGGGTACTTTCTTTAAAACATTATTTAAAGCTTAACTTTCTATGCTGAATAGTTGTGTTCCTTCATTATGCTGTTCCACGATGTCTGCGTGTATCTAAGGCATTTGCATTCCAAAAACATGTTTCCCAAAAGCATCCTTAAAATATACCCATTTTCTAATTTTTAAAGTAAAATCTGCTTTTTAGTTATTTCCGTTTCAAAACACAATATTGTGGGCATGCTTTCCAGACAATATATATGGCTAGCAAGAAGACGAGTCCATTTAATAATAATTAAATAAAACTTAACTTTCTCAATCAACATTTTATCTAGATTTGAAAGCATTTTAACTTATGCATATACAAAAAGAGTCAGGTGGATTTGGAAGTGTACAGATAGTTTTAGTGCATCATTATAATTTCAATAACATTTTTATCACTTTCAGTGATCATATATCATATATCAAGTGTGGTTGCAAAAGCAAGGGTATCAATCTCATTCAAAGCCTCGAATACAGCACATAGATCAGGATTTAAATTCACCTGTCATAATACATAGTAAAATAACAAATGCATCAGCAGAAGAATTGATGAATGTTGAGAAGAAAGAAGTCTTTACATATCAGCAAAGCATTGATTATTATTTCTCACTGGTATGTAACCACATTCATGACTTGGGTGTCTGTCTTAAATGAAAATATTGGGTTAGGGCAAAAGAAAGCAGAATGAGAGTGGCTTGTTTCTTTCTCCTTTTTCCTTCTTGCTGAGTCTCCTCTCTTGTTTTCTTTGATTCATTTCCCTACCACAACCTATTTCTCAACCACTTCAGAATGCAGAGTTCATTAGAGGTTCATAACCCAGTTCATAATGCACTATGTTGCTTAAATGTAGTCCTTCCTGTCATTTTACAAGAAAATTCACCCAGTCTGTCACTGTTTAATGTTTCACTGCTGCAATTTCTTTATTTCCAGTGCTGATGAATGCGTTTGTGACCATTCATAAGCAACCAGAAGACTGTTACTTTATTTCTTCAACCATTTACTTATTCCATATCTTGACCTTTTACTTTTCTCTTTACTTCTTTTCCATTCTGCCACATATGAACTAGTTCACTTTCCCAGCTGTTACTGTCTCTCTGCATCATATCTATTCTCATGTGGCAACTTACTCCATGATAGTCAGCCTGCATTTTCAGATAAGATTTCTAAGTATTGGAATATTGTTATCTCTCTCATCAGTCCAGATACTAAGATACTAATGTCAACCTTATTAACAAACAAGATTTCTTTTTTTTTCCATGTAACCATTTATATTTAGATAAAATTCATTTGAAACATTTGCAATACTAATGCATAGCCTTCCCTCCCTCTAATTTTTGTTGTAGTGTGGCCCTCTAATTTTTGTTCCTCACTTGAAAAGCATAACAGCATAGCTCTTTGGTAAGGCCATTGCCTGCCTCACTGTTTTCTTTCCAAACAATTTTGTACTTTGCATCCTACAGTCTTACCTCTGTTCATAAGAAATATTGCAATAATAATTGTAATAATCACACAGTGATAAGTATTTAATATATTCATGGAGCGATCTGCCAGATATCAGAATCACTACCTGTTACAACATCTCTCCCAGAGAAGACCACCACTCACTGTATGAGAACTGCTGCTACTGACCTTTCTTTCCTCTCCTTTTTGCTGTGATGAGAGCAAATGACTAAATTATTATTATTATTATTTTACATTTGGCTAAACATGTCAGAATACATGTATTATGAGGTGAAAAGCAACACAATGTTTGGGCTGCATGGATGTTTTGGATAGTTAAGACCTATAAAAATCAAATACATACAAGTTATATGCTCCTCATTTACAGTGCAGCAGGTGGAAGTTTCCCACAGTACTATTTGCATTCTTAGCTTCAGCTCTGAAGCTTGTGGCAAAATGATTCTAAACTATGTATACCAGATAAAACATCAATGTTAAGTAGAATTAATAATAATCTATCTGCTTAGTTAGCTTTGGTTTCAAATGAGAAACACAGAGATGGCAAACACAGGAGAAGAACAGGAGATCTGTACAGATGTTTGAAATGTGTGCTGTGTCTGCTTCTGGTGAACCCTTCAGCTCTGCCTAGAGCAGCTCTTGTGCAAAGCAAACCCCACAGTGCCATCCTATCTCTCTGTACTTTGGCTGTTGGTCCCTCTCATGCTGAGATAATACCAGGCTACATACCAGTCCCTGGAAGCGTGCTGAAGTGCAGTCGCACTGATGTGGTATCCAGGGACTGAGACGTAGAGAGCAGCCTTCCTACGTTTGGGGCATGATCAGCGTGCCTGCTCTGGAACCAGCACTTTGGGTCACAGCACAGAATGCTGATGCCCCTCAGCGTACACATAGGCCTCAGTCACTCACACCACTGGTAGCTCAAAATGCATATACAAAAGGCATTAATTAAACTCATTGTCTGCGAGTGAATCATTTTAAGTTGGAGCCAGATAGTACTGATGTTTGCAAGATGGTCTTATTAGATTCTATTTTTTTTTTCATTGAAGAGGACAATGTGGGTTGAAGTCACAAAAAGAATTACAAAATTTAATTTTTGGATTGCTCCAACTGGAATCCACTTTTGTTCCAGGCAGGCAAGGCAGACATATTTTTTTTTTTTTTTCCCATTGACTTAATGAGGGGCATAGTCTCATTTCACATTTCATTTCTTCTGGAACTCAGTTCTTACAGCTTGTTCAGTTTGTTTTCATAATACTGGGCATCACCCAGCTGGACTTGGGCCCACTTAGGCATCATGTTTCTGCATTATTTTATGACAGTTTATGGTTCTTATTGTGTAAAGTGTCACCTCTTCTTAAGACATTAGAATTTATGATATTTTGCTTGTTGAAAGGGCTTCTAAATGTGTCATTATTCACATTCTTAAAAACACAGCTACTCAAAACACCACTATACCCACATGCACACTCATATATGCAATATTCATACTTTGTCTAGTGTGCTTCACAGTATTTTGCAAGTTTACCCAGCTGCATGAAGTTGGGTAGAGTATTCTCTATAAAATTGTCCTTTCCTTTACTGATGCTTAACCTAAGATTCTTCTACCAGAATTCTTCTTCAATCCTTTTCTTCCCACCAGATCCAGTCTCTTAGCTGCATTGAAATAAACCCTAACTAATGTAAAATTTGGTCCTCAGTGCTTAATTCCTTTCTTGGCTCTGAATAGCTAGTTACTCCCAGGTCTCTCATTTGATTCCCAATTATTTATCTTTCACACACATTTTATTCTCTTCCTCCAGGGCTTTCTCGTTTCTAGGCCATCTCCTCTAAATACTGTTTTCTAATTCTTGTCCACGTCCTCATGAGTTGTCCCCATCAGACCTGATTAAACAGCATTCTTCACAACAGTGATTTGAGAGAACAAAACACCAGGGACTGTAATTACTGGTGTTCTCCTCATGTTGAACCATGTACTGGCAGGCTCTAAAACAGTTAACCCACTACATACATGCCATACAATTTAAGCAAGTCAGATCACAGACAGAGTCTGTCAAACAACTAATTCATATAATTAAATTGAATAACCAGGACATGAGATTGAATATGATATGTACACAAAAGTATTTACTTTCAAAAAAATTAAAGATTAAGACTTTCTCTAAAATACCAAGAAGAGTTTCACAACAGGGGCAGAGGTACATTAGCAAACTTTGCAGAGACAAAGGTAAGAATAGAACAAAAAAAAAAAAAAAGGAGGTAAGACTGTAATTTACTGCAAATTACAAATTTTATTTGTAATATCAATTTTACAAATTGATTTAAAAGGGTACTTCTGAGACTTCAGGTCTTGATTTTGCTATTAAAATACCCCACCAAGGTACAAAACACAATTACTTCCATATTCATGTTATGGTGGGAAGCAAAACCAGCAAACCAGGCCAGAAAGCAGCTGCAGTGGGAATTCCACTTGGATACCATCCTAGACAATGGAGGAATTAGTTGGGCACTCATCTCTCAATATAGATATAGTCCAAGTAAATGCAATTTTGCCCATATTATCCTGCTTCTGTTAATATTTTTTCAATTCCTCTGACGTTATTTCATCCAAATTAACTGGAATAAATGTTTTTAAGCAAAAAGATCATGAGACATATTATTAAGTATTCTAATAAAATATCTACATAAAATCTATTTACTGAGCTTTTTTCAACTATTTAGCATTAATTCTTTATTAAATATCAATAGTCTGCGTAGTGTTGCAAGCATATAGTATTGTGAGATGATTCTCTGCTCAAGAATCTTGACAAAACAGTACCTCAATATTTGCTTATTTATATACTATTAATATCTAAGGATTTGTTGAAACATAGTATCTCAATTACAGAGAAAAAAGTATGTATATCACGTTGTAGCAGAGGGAATCTATGAAAAGTAATTTATAATCTTGGAATTTAAGTAATAAAATATATACATAATAGATCAAGTTAATCCCCAGCAGGGTTGTAATTCTTTATTGTGTTTGCCTCCTTTCCATCAGATCTTGATTGTCACAAAAATAACATTTAAAAGCTGCTTCACTGCTTCATGAGAATGCCTGATCAGCAAGATCAGATATGAGAAAATTAACTTAATCTGCCTGAGCAGCCAATGAAAAATACTTCCCGTGGACAAGAAATAAATCAAACGAATAGGTTAACTCAAATAGTACTGTATTGCCACACTTATTTTCAAGTTGTTGATCTTCATAGATGTCAACCCATCTTAGGCTGATAGGAGGCCTCACTAGCCTCTGATAATCCCTAAGGCTTTGAGACACCTTAACTACTAGTGTCTTCCCTACAAGCCACTACTATCAGCTCTCTAATAACTTCAGTTCTGCAATAGGAAACCAATTGCATATAGGGTTTACACATAGTCTGTGTTAAAAAGGATTTTTAACATGAAACATGTAATTAGTGTGTAATACACCCAAAAGGTATATGAGATTGTGCAGACATTGTACAGAAACATAACTTGTGCAATAGAAGCAATAGTTTGTTTGGGGCTTTGTAATCATGAATTTTTATCTTACTTTAAACTTGAGTGACTATGAGCACTCTCACATTTGCTGAAAGAAAAAAATGGAAGAATGAGAAAATGTTTTGTATTCTTATCAAATGACCACTTTTTTTTTTTTGGTTTGTTTGTTTGTTTGTACTTACATAAGTACTTACATAAGTACTTTAAAAGTACATGTTTGTACTTACATAAACACTTTAAAAGTACTTATTATTTTTAGAACTGAGATTACTTTAAGGTATAGAATAAAGGTAGGGATTAGGTCATTAACTGTGATCCTATGGACTGGGTATCTACAGATCAATTTACAAAAAGGTGAAATCATTGGAGTCAAAGTTAATAGTTAAATGCCTAATGAAACTATTTTGGGAAACAAGTAAAATACTATTCAAGTGTTTATGCTTTTACTCCTGACTTGGCATTTGCCATCTCAGAGTTACAAAATGGAATGTCTCCCAGGATTTCTGGGGAGGTAGGAATAGGCAGGTGCTGAAGAAGGCTGGAGTAAATGTGTTACCTTTACCTGCCAAAATGTACATATGGGAGAATAACTAGAACTGTGGAACAACACCACTAATGAGATTGGACCAGAAAACTTACAGACAGCAAGAACCGTTAGGCCAATTTTCCATCCCGAGCTTACTGAACAAACATAGGAGACTTCTGGTTTTCCAAGTGGACCTAGAGAGATCATTCTGGCAGCAATCAGTTCTCAGACAACTGGGCGGTTCCTTTCTTCCCTCTACATTTGCCAAATGAGTAGAAGTACTCTCCTGCCTTGTGTCTCTGTGAAATAAGGTAACTGACTCATTTGAGAAGGGGATCTATTAAACGGTCAGAATGAATCTCACATATTACATACGCCTATAAAGACTTTCAATTCACTGTTTTATTGAAATAGTAATTTATTTGCAGTACTTGGATGCCACTTTTACATGCTATACCTTCAATGTATCCTGCACTATGTTGATGCTTGAACAGTGGGATCCCAATAAATAATGATCAGATGGATATCAAAAAAATTGATTTTTCTTACAGTTATTAGCATACCCATGCTAAAGAGACTGTACATATTTTAATGAGAGTATTTTATGCAAGTGTGGCTTTCAATAAATTTTAGATTTTTTTATTTCTATTTTGCCTTTTATCGACGCACAAATAAATTAATTTGATTCTTGAACAATAAATTTGTAAAACTTGGTATTTATATGCATATTTCAGTGTTCGCTGAGATTGTCAGAAGTAACAGCTAATCTTCTTTATGTAGCAGGGTGCTGAGTACGCTTAAAAGTCCTCTGCTTCCAGAATGCAATGTAATTATAAGATGTGATTACAACTGATTATAATCAATCAGCATAGTCTTAAGTGTAATTTATATTGCTGCAGCTGTGGTTAGATTAAATCATCGTATGAAATACAATTTCTCCAAGATATGTAAAATTATTTGAACAAACCCAAATACAGTAAACTCATAATGCCATAAATATAGTGTAAATGATGCCAATTACATAATGGTTTAGGGCTCTGTGTACCACAAAATAACTTTTCCCACACAGAGAATATTCCTGATTCAATACACAGAACTGTCCTTTTGTTACAGTGACAGGACAATCCTCCTGGCCTTCTGAACTGTTTCTTACACCATCTGTCACATATAATGTGTCACTACTAACTCCACAACTACCATAGGCAGTAAGATCTTTTTGAAACAATAATAGAAACTAGCTATGGGAGTTTACAGAACAACATGTTTTAGTAGGATAAGACCCATGCTAGCTGTCAAAAACTGCTGAGTTCTCATTGCAAATCTGCTAAATGGCTTTGTTCAGTTTCTTGCCCTCCATCTGTAAGTCCATGCTGCAGCTGGGAAGCATAACTGCAGACACGTATCAGCCAGCTTTGCTCTAGCTCATCTGGAGAGCCCCAACAATGACTCAGGGCTGAGCAGGATTCAGGGTTTGCTGCAGAGGGCTGGTCCAAGGGCCAGCAAAAACAAAGCATGAATCACTGTGGCTCTGATGTTCTCTATAACCAACATCTTTTGACTGACTCCTTTTCAGTTGTATTTCTGATCCCGGTGAAGGGTTAACCCCACTATTTCAGTCTTCGGAGTAGCAATAACAATACTTACTGCCTTCCTTAGGGACATGTGTTGAGGGTTAGTAGAACGGTTTCTTAGTTCTTTCATTTTTTTCCACACAATTTCAGGTCAAAACAAATCTCATCAAAGAGTACCTTGTTTTGCAATCTGAGTTTAGTAAAACTATGGCAGGAAAACTACCATTTCTAAACTGATGAGAATATATATATATATATATATATATTCATACATAAGGACATTCACTATTCTTTAAAAAGACACCACTTTAGCTTTTGGCTTTAATATGAGAAGATAATTAACTGTTTTCTCCCTAGAGTGATAGAATATGAATTTTGAAATCATTTAAATAACTGATGCTCAGAATAAAGCTCTTCACTGTTAAAACCTACGATTCTGAATTCTTGCTTGGAGCCCCCATTGCTCAGTTTACAGTGTTCCTTAAATGAAAGTGTTATTTTGTGTGTATAACATGAAACCTGATTTGGATATCCCTAACCTAAAGTCTACTTTCCCCAAAATATTTCTCAATGAAAAGTAATTCAAAGTGCAGGTGTTCCCATTAGGAAAGAAAGAAAGAAAAAAAAAAAATCAATAGAACTCAGGCTTCTAGTAGAAGAATATTTTTTGCTCATTTTCCTTCAGAACTAATAAGTCGTGACATAAGTACAAAATTGAAGAGCAATAGTTTGGTTAAGATAGAATCCATCCAGTTACTAACATTCAGGATTTTTATATTTGGCGTATGAACTCTAAATTTCTCTAGCAATTAACTTCTTTAAAATAGATGAATATTCTTGAAATTATGATACATCATTAAGACTGTGTACTTAATTTTTCATGCTTAATGAAGGCACGCTGAAAGACAGTTTACAAAAATGTGTGTTTAATAACCTGGAAACTGAGCCTATTTAACTCATATATTTCTTAATAGAAGAACACGGAGACCATGAACTGTAAAAGCTATAAAAATGTATTAAAATATACTATGTATATATGGATTATTTTTTAAAACCTGTGACATCATAGTTTATCAACAGATAGTATATTTCCTCTGTATTTCTATCAGTGATCTCTCTGTTTCTATAAGCTTTTCATTGGCATCCTTACTTTATGGTCTTGATCCTCACAGTGAATTCATGTACCAATGAATAATTTTGTTTTAAACTTTAGTGATTGCTTTAATTTTTTTTGCTATTCTATTTTGGTTCCTACATACCACGTTTCAGAGCAGTATCTGAGAATGACCAGAATTGTATCAAGGACCATAAGACATATCATAGTATTGACACAATTGCTAAAATTTTAAATATTGAAGAAAAACAGATACAAAATTAGAATGTAGGTGCCTAAACTAGAACTGCTTTGAAAAGAACAAAATTTTATTCAAAAATATAATGTCCATCAGAACACTGAAAAAGCTGAGGATGTCAACTATTATTGAAAGAATTAATCTGTGTATTTAAGTTTGAATGATTCGTGCTCAGATGGTATTTTTCATTCAGATTGTCTTATTCTAAATTCCACAGATTTTATGATCACCAGCCTCCCAGTATGATCATGTTTTAAAGTAGTTTAATCTAAATATTTTTTAACCTGCCATTTTCAAACCCAGATGCCTAACTATGTTTATTTTTAATTTAACTACACAGTACCAAATATGGCATAATTTCAACATTTAAATTTGAGTGTTCTTCAAATTTCCAGTTATAAAAATTGTTTTTCTTATTCAGTAATGAGTCTGCATTTGAGCCAAGCAGCTGCATATGAAGGCTGCCAGAGTTGCTCTTCACACACTTTTCAGTTAGCTGACTTTAAATTAAAATAGAAAAATCTATTTTACTGCTTTAAAAGGAGAGGTCAGCATAATGTCAGGCAATAGACAGAGCCCTTATATACAAATATACTTTTTGATGTTCTGTATTTTTAATATTTATATTTTTTTGTGTTTTATGTATTTACTTCAATAAGAGCCTTAACTAGAGTATAGTCAAAAATGTCTCTCATTTGTTATGAAAGCTATTGCTAATCTCTTTACCTGTCATTTTAAAATACATTCTGGTCAAAATAAAGAACTTTAAAGCACATATAATGTGCACATGGCTTTCCTACTCAAAATATTCTCATATAACTACGAATATATTAACAGTTGTAAACCAGATGCTATCTTTATACAATGCACTTTTAAGCAAGGATATGTAATCACTTTGAAATTATGTAGGTAGGCAAGAATGCACCTAGACTTGAAGGTCTTTCAAATGAAGGTGAAGGAACACCTTCAAGAACAGCTGGCAGGCATGCTGCATAAGCAGGCATTGATGTACTATCAATAACGAAGGTGACAATAGGAGTAAAGGACATATGTACATATCCTGCTTACTTCATTTTGCATACTTGAACCTTCAGTTACCTAAATTCCCTTGAAATCTACCATCAAGAGATGTATTGCTGACTCAGAGCTGGATTTATCTGTTGACTAATAGTACTCAAATTTTTATCAAAATTCATCCAAGAAGCAACATTCACTAAACCTATCTGCAAATATTCAACCAATCCTTTAGATAGGGATATATTTATTAAAGCCACTCACTAGGCTGGTAGATTTTATATTTTGTTTTGTTTTGTTTTATGTTTTGTTTTGTTTTATTTTAAATAGTTGAAATCCATCATTAAATAATTTAATGAATATCAAATATAGACTTGTCTGCTATAATGATAGTAATATCATGAAACAGATTTTTTTCCCCTTCAAGCATTAATATTCTGAATGAAATTTGGAAGCTCATTTCTGTGACACTCAAAAAGTGACTACAGTAGATGGTTGATGAATTTTAATCTTAATATACCTCACTTATTAAGAAGAAATAAATGCCTAATAATAACATTCACAGTGAATTAATTCAGAAGTTTCTTGTCTAAATTTATAAAAAAGACTAGAAAACGGTTATTTCTGTTGTTTAAAAAGGATAAATGATAAATAGTAAAACAACAATGAAAAGGGAGGAGAACAATATAGTTTTAGAACTGTTGAAATACTCTTAGGTAAAAGTATGTCTTCAGTTATCCTAAAAAACAAAACCAACCAACCAAAACTGTTTATCCATAAAAAGGTCAGAACATCCTGATTATTAATTATATTAAAAAATCCATTAGTTATCTTTCATTCAATTATCTGAGCAGTTTCAATGTCCAACATGGCATTTAGATTTAGATAATGAACACAGCACTTTAATGCTATCCCTAATATCTAATTTTTTATTTTATTTTATTTTATTTTATTTTTTAGCATGTACTTAAATACCTAATATTCAAGGGCACTTAACCTTAAAATAAGCAGGACCTATGTATTATCAATGGCTCTTAAATCAGATATAGAAGACAGTGCTCCAAAGACTGATAGTAGTTACCTCCTCATTACCAGTTTGCAAACCAGAGCATATGGTGTGAGGAACCTGATCCAAAGTCTATTTTCATTGACTTGTACTAAACACCATAAAATTTAGATGAGGCCTTTATACTCAATTGTCTTCAGAAAACTCATAGAATATCCAAATTGGAAGAGACCCACAAGGATCATCGAGTCCAACTCCTGGGTCCCCAAAGGACCACTTCCCCCCCTCCCCACCCACACTCAAAACAAACAAACAAAAAACTTCTTGAACTCTGGCAGACTCAGTGCCATGACTACTACTTCCCTGGGGAGCCTGTTCCATGCCCGACCACCCTCTCAGTGAATAACCTTTTTTTGATATCCAGCCTAAATCTCCCTTGTCGCAGCTTCAAGCCATTCCCTCGGGGCCTATCGGTGATCACCAGAGAGAAGTGATCAGCACCTGCCTCTCCACTCTCCCTTGTGAGGAAGTTGTAGACTGTGACGAGGTCTCCCCTCAGTCTCCTCTTCTCCAGGCTGAACAAATTGATCAAGAACAGAGATGATAAAAGCACTAATATCCCTAATGCATTTTTTTCCTCGTTCCCAAGAACTGCTTACCAGTGACTAAGCAGTTCCCAAGAACTGCTTACCAGTTACCACACAATACTTTGGTTAACCCATATGCAGTAAGCTCTGTGATAATTACTATTCTGGATCACAATTCTTCATGTAAATCTGAAGTCATGCCCCCGAGATTTAATTGTTACTTTGAATAGTTAGAAAGATCTACTCTGGTGTAGACGAGTGCAAATCAGTGGGCTTTTCGTTGATTTAAATAGTTACGCATAGTGTATGTCTAACAAAAGTAGAATAAAAAATAACTGAGGTAATTCAATATGTGCAAGTAGCTACCAAAATACTTGTCAATGTTTTGGTCACAGAAAAAAATTAAAGGAAACATTAAATAAGGTAAGTATGTTAAAATATTTTTAAATTGCTATTCGACAGGGATTTCTCTCTTCAATCTGGGAGACTGGGACATACAGATTATTAGGCAAACACATGAATGGCATGTTTAAGCATAAAATGTATTGTAAATTCAGATAGCCAACAACACTGCCATGACCTAGTAAAATACTGTTTTATCATTTGAGAATACTATTTTCTCATTTAAGTATAAATCAATGTGATTTATTTATCATTACTCTGTTTTATATAGATTGCCACAATCCTTAACACATGAAGGTCTTCAAGGGACCTGCTCTGATACTACAATTAGTGAGGACACATTACAAAAAAACTTCAAAAGTGAGATTTATTTTTGGCAGCGTAATGGCGAATTGTGTTCATTATCTTATGTCTTAGCCTGATGAGAGTTATTTTATGCCAATAATATGCTAAAGTTAAGAAAGTCTATCCATGGGGATTTTCATGGTGTAACAGCAGAACTGCAGACTCCAGAAATAGGTGTCTTATCTCCTCTGCCAAATGTGAAAAATTAAGAGATTTGGTCAAATAATTTCATTTTCAACAGTAGTGAAATGATTCTACTTTTAGAAAAACAAAACAAAACAAAACAAAAACCAACAAACTCCATGTAAATTTTAAACGTCATCTTTCCTAGTTTGAATGTTTCAGTTTGTCTTGTACTTAGGCCACTAGTTATTGTACTATGAAGTACAATAAAGAGGGAAACTTATAGAAAGAAGAACCTTACCAGATATGTTATTGTCTATCATACATACCTACTACTAAACTAAATAAATGATATAATGAAAAACATGACAATATGATCTTAAGAATATGGCTGTAGAAAGAATTATTCTGAAACCTCCCATGGTAAAAAGGAATACAAACATGTGATGGCATACACAGGTATAAGGCAGTCCAGATTTATAGATGAGGATCTGTAGATTTATAATATTAATTTCAATTAATTGTGATTTTATATATTGAAGCAGGTATATGAAAACATTATGTAGTCAAATATAACTCTATGATTGTGCATACTTCATATCTTGCTATCCACTACATTTATTTTTTTATTTTAATTAAGCAATTAAGCAAAAAAAATTTAATTAAGCAATTATATTAAAAATATTGTAAAATATTATGCTTTAAAGAAAAAATTGTAACCTGTTGTGTGGTATTTTATGATAAATGGTGAAAAAACAATGACATGATCATTATAATTATATTATAATGGTCTTTTTGTGAACTTCATGAATCATGAGACTTATCTTACATCTTCATTTCCATTTCTTTGGAATTAAAGTATTCTCTGCCATCACTACCATGATGGAATGGTATTTTCTTTACTTATAGCACAGTCCTAAATTCTTCAACCATAAGACTGAGTGAAAACAGAACTAAGATGATGTTGAGGGACATATTACTTACCCTAAGGAGGCAATACCACTTCAAGACATTCAAAACAAAGTAACTCCATGTTTTGTTCATCTGTTTTACATATTCAAGTTTATTAAGCAGTTTTGTTTTTATGAACATGGGTATGAAGAGGATGGTTGGTGATAACTGAGGTCATAAAATCTTTTCCATTTCACTGCTATTTCCTTATAGTTTCGTGAAATGTAACAGTCACACTTAAAATTGCCCCTAAATGGTGTTTGACCAATGATATTAATTTTCTTAGGAGCATATTAAGATTATTTATGGTTATTCATTATTTGCTACATATCAACAATTACAAATACAGCAGCTTTGTTGTTCTGTTTGTAGTCTTAATTACTATGATGAGTTTTCTCTACAAATCAAACTCAAAGAAGCGTAGCCTTCATTCTTGTCTTTCCCATGTTCTAGTTCTTGCTGATAACAATTAAATAACTGATGCATAGCTACTTTTTTTTCCCCCCAAATACCAAATTGCAAATGTGACAAGAGCGTGTAACATTTTAATTTTTTCATCCTTTAGAAGCAATTTTTCTCACCAAGCATAAGGGCTTCTGACCATCTCTTTAAGTTCAAATAATATAGCTGTTTTCTGCAGTGTAACAACTTTTAAAATAAGTATTTAAGAGCTCCTTCAAAACAGTTCATAATCATCTTTCACTAAATGTCAACATTTTTGTTTGCTTTTTAAAATCTCATCATACAGAAAGTCATATTTAGATTCAGGTTTACCTTCACCAAGCCTTGTAAGAAAAAAAATGATTTTTATAATTTCATTTAAAACAGACAAAAAATAATTGTTGACTTTAAAGAAGACAGACTGATTGTATCTGGAGCTGGTTGTGTGTGGTCTAATTCTCCATGTTTGTTTCCAATTGTTTCCTAACAGGTTTCTTTCTAATAAACCATTTATTAACTAGAAAAAATTCTTGAAGACCCTTTTCCAAAAAAAGGGAGATATTTAAGGACAAGAAGTATCATAGATTCCTTTGTTTGAAGAAACCGATTACTGCTTTCACTTAACAGCTGGCTTCTTTGCTTCATTTACAGCCACCATCTAATACACAAACAAGTATAATGAAGAACAAATAATAACGCATTGATTGCATTTCACTTCCTAATTAATTTTCAGCTGATGATGGGCATTCCCATGAACATGTTTTCCACAAAGAACATACACAAATGTTGGAAGGCACAACATTTTGCTTGGAAGAGACCCTAGAAGATCAAGGAAGGCTGATAGTGTCTCCCTAGGTGTTGTGCAAAAGTGGAAAGCTAAATGAGGCTGCTTTATCTGCAAGTTGATGGGATCTATATTAGATTATATATTTTATTTTAGAGAGTTGTTGAATAAAATAAAAGGAATGAAGGTCAGCAGTACACTAAGAATAGAAATAAAATATGGTCAAACTGGTTCATTTTACCTATAATTCTTACCAACCTTTTCACTATTCTCAACTTTTCTTTGTTGAGTTGCTCAGTTCTTCTCTAATGCACAAACAATCATCTCTGTCATCTTCACTTTATGGCTGCTGACTAGTATATTGATGCAAAAGCCTAGGCCAGCTTCTTCCCCTGAGATAAAACTATTTTATAGCCCAGTATGCTGAAAATTTATTACAGGACTAAATTATTATTAACTCTTTATGTTAACACTTAATTTAGGAATACTGGAAATATACAGCAGAGTGTAGATTCCAGCATGTATTTTAATCCCCATGCCAAACATTTTAGGAGATTTTGTCTTGGCATCTTTCTTGTCTGAAAATGAACAGCACGGAGGAGGCGCAGCGGATTCCTGAATCTGAGGGTACCAAATGAAGGATTTGCATCAGGGAGGAAATGCATCATGAGGCAAATGAAATGAGAAGATTTTTTTTTTTTTTTGCTTGTTTGCTTTTAAACAGTTTTTGTCTGCAGAGTAATTCTGGAATATCAATTTGATGTCTCATAGCTCTGTTTAAAGACTGGCATTGTGTGTTTGAAGATGTCTGAATCTGTAGTCATTAATTTAAAGAAAGACTGAATTTCAAAAGATATAACTGGTGAAACTGAATTTAAGCTCTATTGCTAGTTATTCAGAACACAACCACAGTCAGATGTGTAATCAAAACTTCATTTCAGCATTGTAGTGACAAGATTTATGTTTTTTTTTAAATATGGTTTTTAAACATTTCTACAGGATTCTCATACTTTTTTTTTTTTACTTTTTTACTTTTTTTTTAAATCTTAAACATTTCCTGATTCATCTATTTTCCTCTTGTTCTGTTCCCATGTGGAAATCTCTCTGGTAGACACTGACTGGAAAAGCAATGTAAAAGAAAGAATAGACTTTTCAGAAGCACAGCTGTGAAAGGGGGTTGAAAAATCAAGGTTGCTTTTATTTGCCCTATGTCATTTGTGTTACAAAACTATTTACAGTAGTTATCAGGAAGAAATTGAAGAGATTGTAATATGAGGAAGTTCCATTTCTGAGCTACTAATGGTAAATAATTTTTTATTTCCATTCTTGTACCTAGTTAAATATTTGAACCACACAAATCCTCATTATTAGAATTAAATTTTCTATTACATGGATTACCTTTTTGTTCTTTATTTACGTAAATTAAAAATAAATCACTTGTTTAAAAATCATTAACAGCAAGGTTTCATTTACACAGTGTCTGGGGCAATGAAAATTCTGGCCAAAAATTAAATTTATACCGATTGTACCCACTTGTGCTGTTATCTGTATTGTCACTTCTACTTCTGTAACATCACCCAGTCTTAGAATAAGACAATACCAAAACAATAAGATGTTTTCTTGTCCTTATACTTTGAACTTCTAGAAGTGAAACATAGCTGTGTTGAGTATGAGATTCTTTGATAGTGCCTTGCATTTTAATAGAAAGGTAGATTTTTAACTCTAGGTAACTAAGTCCTAAAATATTTGACCTTAAATTAATATTGAACTGAGCAATTAGCAAACTGGCAGTAAAATGACTTCCTTATAAAAGGAAAGAAAAATAAAATAAAATAAAATAAAATAAAATAAATAAAATAAAATAAAATAAATAAAATAAAATAAATAAATAAAATATCCATAGGAAATGCAACACTGATATTCATAAAACTATGCAGTGCATAACAGCGTTGTTCTATAGTAGTATTCTTTTAAAAAGTAGAGTTGCACAGAGAACTAGAAGTAAAGGATATGGCTTAAATATTAAATATCAGAACACTTTGTACCTCGGTGATTAATACTTCCAAAATATTAACATCTACCTACTCTCAGTGACCATTGTTGCAGCTTCCCTCCAACCTCCCCCCCCCCAAAAAAAAAGAAAAAAGAAAAAGAAAAAAAAAAACTTGCCTTGTACAGCCAATAAAACATTGCATACACAAATCTCACTTGACCATTAGAGGAAGATCAAAACTCACATGGCAGATGTTAGTTATATCATTTCTTGTATCAATGGAAGGTTGTTGAAAGTGATGTTAATTAGAGCATTGTGAAACAAATCTAGAATAGAATGGAAAAGTGGCTGGTATAGATTTATCCTGAAGTCAATAAATCATTAGCGAATGATGTTAACAGTATTTGCAGTCATCATTTCTGGTTTGCATTATATGCTATTTGTCCTGATATTTCTACTTTTATGTAAACTTTAAAGCTTACATGCACTTCTTATGATATACAATGCTATTTTTTGTCAATAGTCATTATGATTCTGACTGTGAAAGCATTTCTTCTTAGATAGACTAACATAATGCACTAACATAATGTTTTATTAAATTATCTGGGACTTCTTACATTTAACTTCAAGTGAGAAAAAAAAATAAATCAAGATGTTAAGTATATCCTTATGTATCATGTGAAAAGTAGACAGACCAGTTGCATTTATGATGAAGAGCGCAATAAGGAAACCAATAATATTTTAATATCTTTTTTTGTGTGTGTGTGTCTATTGTGATTAGATAATATGGACATGTCATCAACCCTCCAGATTCAGAATGTAGTCACCAAGTAACTAGGAAAAGAACAGAGAGTAATGATCAACACCTACAAGCAGGTAGGCAGTGCAGTATGCATGCTTTTCACGAATACCCTCAAACACAAACTCAGAGCTTTGGGATTATTTGAAATGCTTGAAAAGAGAACTGCTGCAGAAGGATGCCATAATCCACAGTCACCTGAGCTGGATCATACGTTTAAGAAATGCGTGACCAAAGAGGTAATAATCCCTGTTTCCCAGGTGTCAAGGGCAAATCAATAAATAAATAAACAAATAATGCCATTAATCAATACAGGTAAAACAAATGAATGAAAAGGGCTAAATATTTTCTGTAGCTTACTAACAGTAATGTCTGTTTTTTTCTTTTTTATTTCTAACCCTCAAAAGGGAGATATAGCAAAAACTGGCAATCTACGCAATTTTAACATTAAAAATATTAATATATTTTTATACATGTATTTATTTGTAAATAGCAGTAGACTAATAATAATGGTACCTTGTTCTGAAAATTAAAAATTTAACTGGAGCTGTAATTCAGACTTCAGTTTAAGAATACTCTCTAGAGACTGCGGTGTTTATAGGTCATTCATTTAGTGGCCTTATTTGACCGCTGATTCTAATGCAAACAAAGCAGCACCATTCGTTACTAGCAGCACCTTTTGTTAGTCCAGCATTTAATTTTCCAACAGACATAAACTGGGTGATTTTTAGTCCAATGGAAGAAAATATCCACATGGCTTAAAACATTTCAAAAGCCATTGAGACTGCCTTATGTTATGCTAATCTTTAATGTGAAATGTGCTGTAGTCACATATTTTGTTTACATTAATATTAATATAAATGGGAAAACAGCATAGACAGTAACATATCATTTGTAGTTATGCTAATTTAATTTATTTAAAGATACTGGAGTTTAGGGAACTGAATTAGTGTGGATAGAAAATCAAATTACCTGAGAAGGAAAAACAAACAAACAAGCAAAAACAAAACAAAACAAAAAACATTCAGCATTTAAAATGTTAAGGAAAACAGACAGAATGCATTGGTTCATCTTATTATTTTTGGATAAGACACTATTTCAAAGGAAACATAAAAAATACCTCTACGGGCTAGTATGCTAAGGTAAGAAGATGTCTGCTCTTGATTTCTAATGCCTGAAGTCAGGTCAGGAATACCAGCTGTGATAAATTGTAAAGCAAGTATGTACAGTTTGACAATCCAAGCAAGGATTTGCTTTCTGGAGTGTTTTAAATCTTTTGTTCTTTAGTTCTGTCCCTCAAAATCTCAAAGATAGCTAAACAGAGCCCAAGATCAGGCATGGGGATTGTAGCAACGCTAGAGCTCATGCTTCATTTTGTGTGCAAGTTATTTTCATTCTAAATCTTGAGCTGCTGAATCTAAGCAGAAACTGTTGAACTCTGTAATCCTGATTAGGGAGGAGGAATATGAATGCAGTTTAGCAGTAACACTATATTACTAGTAAGTAAAACATGATTTCCCCTCAAAAATGTTTTTAATATCTAAAGATAGATTACAATAATTACAGTCTATTAGGTTTCTTTTATTATTTAAATGTTGCACTATGATAAAAGAATAGAGTCATTAACTGTAATTATGAAGACTTTAGATAAAGAAATTATTTGGAAGATATTATGTGTTTCTGAGAACAAAAACAGTAGTTTATCTGAGTATTTTCCATATAAAAAGAAACATTTGTGTTATTACTGTATTTAGTAATGCACTATCTTTTTATTACAAATATTATTTCTAATTCTGTTTTGTACTGTAATGGTACCACTTCCTTTTGAAAGGATTATATTAGTAAAGTCAGCTTCTAAATGGTTTAAATTAAGGTTTTCAAAATACATATACAATTGCACTTAAAAACAAATAGATCTCATCTTCTTGTGGGAGATCTATAGACCCAGATATGCTGTATTGCTTGCTTTGTTAGCCATGCTTGTGTACAAGCATTCAGCGAGTACATTATCTCAAATATAACAGGCTACAATTGATGGCTGTAATTGTTCTGGTACACTGGGGAGAGAGTACGTGGGCCCTGTGCAGGCATGTAATGTCCCACGCATCACTTCTGGGCAAATCACAGCCCCAAAGATCAGCTACTGGAAAAGAAGCTGAGAGAAAGCTCTGCCACAGAGTTCATAAATTCTCTTAGGCAATCAGAAAATAAGAAAGATTGAAAGAGCCTTTGAGGTGTATTCAGATGTACACAAGATTCTAAAGATCTTCCTAATTTTAACAGCAGGGTTTTGCTTCTGAACATTGGCATTATTTTTGAAAAAAACTCTGTAAGCTCCCTCATCATATATATACTTTTGAAAATTCACTCATGGATCTGTAGGAAAAGCAAAGTGGCTGCAATTAGTCACCTTTCATGACACACTGTTATTTTTAGAATGTTGGGTTTTTTAAAAAAATAATATCTTTAAGGTGTTTTAGAACTGTAATGCTTGGGCAAAACCCTGGACTTTTTAAGTCAGTGACAGGTAACATATTGTTCTCTTAATGGTACCAGAATTTGACTCAAGTTTGAGAAGATGCTCTAGACCTCTATATTTTGAATATAAATATATGATATATATATATATTTTTACTATAAAAATATATTTTTTTAAAAAGGATATTCAGTTTTCTACCTAAGAAACTAAGCAACTACTGGAAGACACAAATAAGTCATTCTGTTCTCTCCCCTATTGCTCTATCTTTAATGTTAAACCTATGTTCTCTGTAAAATAATTTTTAAAATGAATGCAGCTTCTGTTTGGTGTTCAGTTCATCCACTTATGTATTTATCATCCTTTTTTTGTGCAGTGCAAACAGAATATTTAAAGGCCATTTTTTAATGACAGAGTGCATATACAGTTCTGGTAAGTATTTATAACATTTTATATGTTGTTATTGTGGTTGGAAAACCTTAAAAAAATCATAATGAAAAGGCTACAAAGTTCTGGGACCTAAAATATATTCATGAAATATTGTTTCTTGTAGAGTCAGGTTGTCTTGTCTCTGCGCCTTATTCATTCTTTGTGTCATTCATTTAATCTTTTTACAGCTTGCTTTCTTGACTCTGTAATATATTGTATTAAACTTTATCCATGTTTTTTTGTCTTTTCATGTTAGACCACTTGTTTAATAATAAGATATAATTAGTATAAAATCAGCAAAGAGATGTACCAAAAACCTGTGAAATTAGACTTCATACAAAGTGACTATTTTCCCCCTGTTTTCAGCTGTAAGTTATACCACAATAAATAAATAAATAAATAAATGCTGTTTTTTTTGTGTGTTGTTTGTTTATTTGTTTTGTTTTGGTCTATGTTCTACCAGGTTTAACACAGCTACCACAATGTTCCCTGACGTGTTCCTACAAGACATCCACGTGCACAAGAACACTGAGGAGTGCACAGAGGATGCAACACTGTCTTCTTTAAACACATTGGGCTTAATTTTCAGTATATCTTATTGCTGGGTGAAAAGTGGAAAGATCCAGATCGTAAAGCAACTCCTATAGGAAAGTTATTTCTAGGGCCTCTTGCCACCTCCTAAACCAGAGCAGCTTGTAGCTCTGCACCTCCCCTCTGGCAGCATCCAGGGAGGGTCTGCGGCCTCAGTTCACACATCATCTCTGTTCCAGGTACAGCTAGCCCTGCTGCAGGGCTTCTCACTCTGCTCACCTTTCTGCACACCTAAGTCCCACCGGGTAACATTAAACCTCGTGCACAGGTGAATGTGGGGTTGTAGCCAATGCTGCTGCCACCATCCTCTGACAATTTCTGAAGTCATTTCAAGTTGGGCATTTCTCCAATGTGTGGTACAGCTTTTTGTGACTGATTTACCACATTAAAAGGTAAATTTTCCTTCTAGAAAAAAGGTTAGGATATTTGGGGGGGGGGGGGGGGGGGGGGATATGGGGGGGGGGGATATGGGGGGACAGAGTCAGCTGCTCAGAAACTAGAGATAGCTTTAAATATCTGAGAAGAAGACTACAGTAGACTGAGGAAAGCACTGAGCAGTACTAGGTACAAATACCTGTCTTCCATAGCTGACTTTAGTTTCCATTCAAAACAAATTGGATGCCTTAGGAACCTTTAGGTATTTACCTCCGGAGGGCTTCAGTGAACTTGTTTGAACATGAAAGAGATATAAAACTTTCCCTCGTGTGGTTTGGAGGAAATTCCTGGAGGCTGAGCTCAGTGTAAATCAGTAGTAAAGTTGGTTTGTTACTGGGGCTGGTGTAAGTAAGCAAAGCGTGTAGCCACTGATTTGGCTAGCAGACATAAGGTAAAATCCTTTTTGCTTCCCTAGATGAGCACTTCTGCTGCAATCAGCAGGAATTATGTGCTTATTATTACATTTAGATTTGTAGTACTTAAATCCATGCTTGTATGTGCATTTGGAAACGCCTTGCAGCAATGTAACATTTTGCCACCTTTATTTTATTTGCTGTTTTGCTTGTGTCACTTTGATTGCTTTCTTAAAGATCAGTCATTCTTAATCAACTGTATTTATATGATTATTTAAATGATACCTAGTTATGCAATTACTAAACGTGTTTAGTCATCATCTGCTTTGAGCATTGAATTACAATTTGGAAGTTGAACTTGTTTATCTTATGGATATTTAAACATCTTTCTCAGGTACATGTCCACCCTGTTTTAAGATTCTGCTAAGGCATGAAAAAAAGACAAAAATGAACACATTTTTTGAGGGAGTTATGATGCAAATACTACAACCATAGTAAACAAACTTACAGAATGAGGGCTGTGTCTCAGCGCTCAGATGTATATTGTACTTCTCACCTAGACACTATCATTCAATATCATGATGCAGGAACTCCTGCCAAATTGATTTTGTTTCAGAACTGCATACAAGTGCCCTTATAATGACTCAAAAATTAAAATCTAAATATTTTGATGAGGGTAGTTTCATTACATTAGGCACAGTTTAGCTTATCCTACTCAGTGGAAATGAGACTAGGGTAAGATAAGATGAACCCACTCTATTTCCACTGTTTATTACAGCCTTGAATCTGATAAAATACTTAGCATTGATCACTGGGGATGTTGAAAAGCACACAAAGGAATACAGGCAGTAGATGCTAAATGATTAGAATTTTTTCTGCAAATGTATTACATTTCAGAGGTTAAGTGGGTAAGGGAAAAATGCACTGAATATTCACCTTTGAGAGTAGATAGCAAATTTGGTTCTCAATGCAATCATGTCCAAAATTCATTCTGTTTTCACAGCTGCATGCCACTGCACACCATTTTAAAGTACATGTTTTGGCACTGGGGAGGAACAGAAGGTTAAAATGTGTGGAACAAAGAGATTCTCTCACTTTCTTGCCAGTATTGGAATTGAAAGAGGCCTCACAGAGGCTAGACTGCAAATTAAATTAAGCATCCTTTTAAAGGGGATCATAAGATGGAAGAATTTCCTTTCTATTCCTATTGCAGCTTCTTGGAGTACTCAATTAAATATTAAAGTACTTCTTGGAGTAATCAATTAAATATTGATTGAGAGAGGAAGGAAGTTGGGAGAGAGTGGACAGATGTGTAGCTCCATTCTTACTGCTTGCTGACCACAGCATCCAACCCAGAGGAAGAAAAGGATAGAAAAAATTTATTGGTGGAATAACACAACTACAGATGACTGTTTCCCAGAATCCGGAAGGAAATCGGTATGATTCATATCCAGAACTCTTCTTAGGGCTGCTTCTACAAGGGTGCAGGCCACATCCTTGAGCTTTATGACTGGGCTGAAAGTCTCAGTCTAGCCCTAAACCATTTTTGATACGTTGATAAGTAAATCTGACAGTAGAGAAGTCATTGCTTCTGAGTTGACTCTTGTTCTCTAGGAAGAGCTGTCAAAGTCTTACAGAGATTAGCATACAAATGTCTGATAAAAACGAGTTGTGTTTTTTTTTTCTGCTGTTCCAAAGTCCAGCTGACAAAACAATTGCTTCTTTTCAACTTTATTTCCAGCAATATTTTCTGAGTCAACTTGACCATTTCCCCTTTTGATATGAAAGTAATTCTGCAAAGGGAATTCACTGAACCAGAAAACATACATTTGGTCTCTCTGATTTCTAGTATTCACGACCAATTGAATGCTTATAGAAGGCAGTGAAAAATAATCCCATTTGATTCACTCCTCATTTTATGTTATTTACAATACAGACTATGCTGACTAGCACTTTCCTGTGCTGCATGGAAGTATTAGGTTTTGACTCACAAAGATAGCTATGGGAAAAAAGCTGTAAATATTACTGAAAATATGTGTCTTTGCTCCCCTTCTAAAGAATAAAGAATTTAGTTCACACCAGCAATGATACAAAGAATATTCTTCCAGCTCATATTTTATTTCATCAGAAACCAAGATCTTGAAAGAAAAATCTCTTGTGTAAACCACATCCCTCACAAGATGTTACATTTTTTTGCAAGTACCACTGCACAGAAAACTATTTGAAGTATTTGTTTTTCTATGCTTAAGCTAGTTTGTTCAGAATATTGACACTTTTAAACTTTTTTTCTGAGGCACATAGTATTTGTTCTCAAAGTAAATCTGATTTTCCTCTGTGTACAAAACTAATGTACAAGAAGTCAAATTCTGAGGCATCAATAAGGGCCAGGCATCAGTGGGAAGGGGAAATTAGCCCTTGATTCTAACTCTGTTCATCTTACATAGATTTCTCATTGAACTCAAAGAACGACTTCATACAGAGCAGAATATCTTTGAGAACTACAACTATGAACTGAGTCAGAGAAGAAAACCAAGATCTAAACATGACAGATATCTGAACAAATTAACTTCAGAATATTGGCTCAAAGATTCAAGAAAGTATGGAAATGTTTTCTAAGAACTCTCAAAAGAAACAGAACGCAAAATCACCCCTGCACTAACTTTTATATTATTGTAGCTAGCTTGCCTTAAGATAAGTTTTAGGATCAGGGCCTCTTTGTATTCATTCCAGAATAGAGTTTAAAAATTACAGTTTTATGTTCCCCTTTCCATTTCTGCTATGTTTCTTCTTTCCCAGCCATCCCAAGAAGGATGAGGAAACCCAACTGATGCTGAGATTTTGCAAAGAAAGCTTTATTATTATTATTATTATTATTATTATTATTATTATTATTATTATCATTATTTAATTAATATTATTGTATATTATATGTAATATAATATATATTATAATTATATTATATTTAATAATAATAATAATAATAATAATAATAATAATAATAATAATAATTTTATTTAAAATAGAAGTGTCCTGTGTTCAGCTAATATACAGAAGAAATAATAAGCGTAGCCCATGGTATCTTTTAAAAAAGTGATTTAACTCAAGAGATCTTTGCTGTAATTTTCTGATTTACAGTCAAAGCTGGAGAGATTGCAGTTGCAGAGAAGATCATGAAGTTTTCTGTTTGTTTGTTTGTCCTTAAATTCAGACATATTCTTCTGCATTTATTGGTACCTTTTCTGAGATTCATCATTCTGTATCTTTCCTTAGTGTGGGTAACTGTGTTTATCAATCTTGCTAGTTTTTAATGTTTTTCTAGAAATTGCAGAACTGAAAACTTTAACATCCCCTTAAGAAATCAGGATTTTGGAAAATATCTGTCAGGATTTGGCAGTAATGAACATGGTAAGCCACAAAGCAAAATGTTTAAGGAAAAATGAATTAGAGTCATGAGAACTTGTAAAACCTGCCCAGCAAGCCAACCTTTTAACTCATAAACTCAAGTAGGAACTTAAATAAAATTTCACAGTATTTATTGCTTTTTTTTCTTGAATTTTATTTTTTTCTTATGTAGTCTTAATACAGAAACACCAATGAGCCAATATTTTTTGTTTGTAACTAAAAATCATCTGCTCATGTCATCAGTGTACATCAGATGAAGATCTGTCAGTTAACTTAATGCATATAAATAGTTAATCCTAGGAAGTCTCATCACAAAGACAATTAGTAAGTTTATCTTTGGTGATTTTGATAAAACTTATGTACATTGTCTTGGGAAAAAAAAAAAAAAAGGTCCTCACAGATGATTCCTTTTTTGGTGCTCTACTTTCTACTTGCCATTTTTACACAAGACGAAGTGGAAAATAATTCTTGTGAAGCCCTTAATTTACTATGATTACCATTAAATTTCCAGAACTTGTCTTCTCACTACCAAGGATAGCCTCTTTGTCAACTGAAACTTGTTTCTCAGGAAGCCTAACGGTCAGGACTTTTTCTTTTATTGACCAGCACCATTAGAGTTACTTGAACCAAAAGCAGATGTAACCATTTTGTTCCCCACACCACTATGTGATGAGTACTTTTGAAAACCTTCCATTAGTTGTTTCTGCCCGTTACCTGGACGATACATACGGCACTCTCCTATTTTTTTTCTCATTGTTGTTCTCTTAGTCTAAATTAAAGGCAATTTTAGACTGAAAGTGTGTGTCTGCTTTTTGTGCAGGAAGAAACAAAAATCCAAGTACTCTTACACAATGTGCAAAGTGATTGCTTGGTCATACCAGCTTCTAATTCAGATGTAGTCAAAAAAAAAATATTGTTTACCAATAGCAAAACCACGTATATTGAAATAAACAAGCATGTTTAAAAAGCTTTCAGATCAGGAATATCTGAATGCTTTTTTCTTCCACAGAAAGTCATTTTCTCTGTGAGCATAATTTATGACTTTAATCAGAAGCATCAGACAAAATGTTATAGATAATGGAAGAAAGAATAAGTGGACAGGCCAATACATAAGAAGTGTTTTCAACATTTTTTATTTCTTTGTTTGTTTGTTTGTTTTGAGGATAAGTAATTGGATATTCACACAGGTAATGTAAAGAAACTGTGATGAGAATGTTGGAAAAAAAATATTGAAAATGTAAAATCTTAGATTAGTCCTGTTTCTCACAGAAAAAAATTATTTTATTTTATTTTATTTATTTTATTTTATCTTTTAATTACATTGACATCAGGCCCTGTATCAGCTGCATGACACTGGTGATGAAGAGCACCTTAAAACTGAAATGATTCTCTTTGGAATAAGTATGACAATTATAATGCCAAAATAAGCCAAAGGTAGAGCAATGCTCTTTACAGAGAGATGGAGCCTGTTCGCCTTCAATTATTTGTTGATTTCTGTCTCTCTTCACCTGCCCTCCATCCCCCCATCCCCCACCCCCAAGAATTACTACATATAAAGCTGTAACTGCTAACAGCTTGGTTATGAAAGCACAATAAATTATCTACAGCTGTGTAAATAACAGTAGTTGAACCAAAAAATTAAGGAGAAAATCAAGTTTGGGTCAAGCAGAAATGAACTTTTTTTGAATCTGGATTAATTTAAACAGAAGCCAAAAATATTTTAATGGCATTGATGGAAATACATTATTTCATTAAAAAAAATGATTTAAGCCTTTAAAACTATCTATTTAATTTTAACATTCATATATTTTTTCAAATTTAAACAGAATTGTGTAGGCATTGTCCTGTTAGCCAAAATAAATAAATACATACATACATTTAACTCCACTGTAAAAACAGTATTTTGTTTCATTCTTGTTTCTGACCGTTTTCATTCATGGTATAGTGAAAACATGTCTTTTGCACACAGAAAAAGCATATATTTTCCTATTGGTTCAGAAATAGGGATTTTGTCTTCGTATGGAATTATGTAATTCCAAACATCATCTGCCTCCTCTCAGAACACATTTCCCTTGACGGTTAGACATTGCCACTCTATTATCTATTACGTTGGCATTCCACTTTCTTTTGAATTGTATGATGTATGTAGTTGCTACAACTGTTTCCAAATATTCAGTTTTCTTGTTTAATGTGGTCTATAGAGGCAGAAACAATTATCCTAGTTCATGGATCCTGCTTGAAGTTGCATTGCAGGATCATCAGGTGTGGACTCATACTGTTGTTCAGCATAACTTATGAAAAGCATTCAGAAATTGTAGAAAATGACAGGACTAAAATGTAAATATCTAAGTAGTAATGATAGTTAAAAGAAAGGAAACCACATAGGAAAATATCCTTAAAGCTCCCTACAGTGCACCCTAGCCTGTTTTGTCTCAATGAACAGTGTGGCATACCACGCGGACTCAGTCATGTCTCCGATAGTCTAAATACTATACTGATGTTGACTGTGTTCAGCAATATGCAATTCTAAGAGATGTTGGAGTACCTAAATCTAGTATTAATAAACTCAGAATGATGACCAAAGAAAGAAAAGCTTTTGGGGGATGAAAGACTGTTTGACAGGCATCCTAAAGAGAGCCATAGAACACGAAAGTAGGCTTTTTAAGACGAGAGCTTAAAACCTAGTGTATAGACTCCACACAGATTTAGCAGCTTAAAATCTCATGCATCCAAGCACGAGACCTATTCATAGAAATTGAGTGAAGTTTCACTGCAGCAGGTATGAGGCTGGGTCTGTAACAAGAAAAGGAAATTTTATGTTGGCTGCGATGGAATCAGGATCCTGGCCCTTACCCCGTTAATTGAATCCCAAGAGGCTTCGATCCTCTCTGAAACTAGCATCTGTTTTTATTATTATTATTATTTATTAAAAAGAAATATGAAAGCATCATTTTACCCTCATGATAACTCAATTATTAATTACTTCAACAAATGTTTTATCTTATATGCAATCTTTCCAATTTCCTGTGGAAAGCACCCATTTGTGTTTTTTCTCATTTTTATTTTTTATAATTGCAAACTAGTACCTGATATCATAGAAGCATAAAATTTTTAAGAAAACAGAAGAGTTCTGAATGATTGAAACATCACCAAAATTTTGTTTAAATAACTTTTGCTAAATTTATACTAAGATTTATGCTTATTTATCCAAGCCCCAGCACATATGAAAAGGATAACGAGTCTGATTGCAATATTAAACTTAGGTGTTCCTTAAAGGCATTGAGAACGTCAGATAAATTTTGCAAATTTCACTTACTCTGCCATGGATTCATATAATTTCTACAATACACCATGTTTTATTTGCAACCTTGCACACAAGAGAGAAATGAACCTAATTTAGCAAGCACGTTTGATTCTCTCAAGTACTTGTGCCATAGTAGTTAAATCACAAAAGTATTTGCATTCTGCTGTATCAGTTTATGATAGCATATCAGACTTTGCCTTTAAAATTAATGAGCTAAGTATTTCGAAGAGATAACCTTCTAGAATTTTATCATAACATCTAATGACGTCTCTATGGCCTACATATGATCTCTTTGAATTAGCCAGTCTTTGTTCAATAAGATCAGCCTGATGAGAATGGACAATACATTTGAGGCAAAAGAATACACTGAGGGAAAGTTCCCTAAAACTGCTGACTATAAATATGAATAACTTTGAGTTTGTATCAGCCAATTGTCCATGTAAGTGAAATATTTTATAACAACTGGATAAAATTGTCATCTTCAGTAGAATAAGCATTTAATGACATTGAACAGAAGTATTTTCATTTTTAATAGCTTTGTTCTTTAAATAGTTTCTGAATATATATATTTAAATAAATTATTGTGAAAAATCTGAAAAATCTTCATCTTCTAAATACTTGCAATACAGTATCCACTTTCAGTCCTGGAAACACTTCTTTAATAATGATATTTCTTCACTACATTTTGAAGTAAAAGGCCAAAGTATTCATTTGGGTGTTTTTTTGGAGATAGACATTTTATTCTCTGCTGAAGTGGACATCAAAGTTTTATACTTTTAGTATCAACCTGCCTTCATTATCAAGAACAGAATCACATGCTGTATGTTGCATATCAGAAGCTGCTCTTGAGTCCAACTATTATAACAAATGGAATCCTACATGGTATGAGAGCAACTTAACACATCACAATACTAACAATGAAAACCATACACTGTATCTCAGATTAGATCTTTTTTCTTCTGGTAATTTTGAGTCCCAGAGGAAGATTTGAGACATAAATCGTCATAGGTGTAAATTCAGGATATCTACAACTCATTCAGAATAAATGTATTGTTCATTGAAATTACCTGTATGAAATTCAGATCATATCAGATCAAGAACAAAATTCTTGAATTAAGTTTTTATGTTCACATTTTCATTGGAACATATATGTTTTTCACTGAATAGGTTGCTATTATTCTGCATCATACATTACCCTCACCAGAAACAGTAATCTAATGGCTCTCCTTCCTTCTCTTCCTGAAGCTATCAAGAATTTTGTCTAGAAAAAAATACTCCTTGGCAGAACATTTTTCAGTCTTTTGGCAGTCTTCAAAAGTGGGTTATTATTATAGAAACCAGTACTCACTTTGAATAAATTTTATTTTATAATAGTAATAACCTTTTTTCATTAGCCCCTAGATTCCACCTCCTATATTACACCAAACAGCTCAGCTACCTGTTGGAAAAGGCTTTGTAGGGATGGACCTCCTACTGCAGGTTTGGAGTTACTACTGTGTAGAAATCTATCTACTGGAAAGGGAGGACTTGCAGAAGATGCTTGTATAGAAGAATCATCATGGCTTACTGTGGAATACAGGAAAGGAATGTATATTTCTACTGTTTCAAGTATCTGTGGACAGCTCAAGGAACACAGGATACCAGAAAACACAAGAAACTTCAGGACACTTAAAAACCTAGAAAGCTAGACATACTTTTTACGTTTCCCCCCATTATATTTTTTCTGTTTTACATTTCTTCAAAGTTTTCTTGTGCATCCCTCCACTTTATGCTTTTTTTTTTTTTCTGATTGCCTGTTTGCCTTTATACTGAGAATATGTTTTGTTTTTAAAAAATGATGTCTTAAAAATCTATGATATGTTGTGCATAATTTATATAAAATATAAAATAATCTGTTAAACCATCCTAAAGCACTCAGTATATGTTTCTTAAATCTAATGAATAATTTGAAACTTAGATATGACATGACAAAAATTAAAAGCAACAGTAAATTAATGAATGAAGTTGGAGTGACAGGATTTCAGCTGCTTATGTATAGAAGTAAATTCACATATTGAAAAAAAAATAAGTGCTGTGCAGCAAAACACCAAGAAAAAGTCAATGCAATTCTCTTTTTGTTATTGTTTTCCTCCTATCACCTTTAGAGAGTTATAAGGGAAACTGCTGCACATTTTTACCACGTCTTATTCTGTTCTGCCTTAATTCAGTGGATAACATATCAACCAGTCTTCACTTTTACTTTTTGTACATTAACAACAATATATGGAAAATAGGTTTATGAATTTTCTGACTTTCATAGTATTATCAATGCCACTGGCTGCACATTTCTGTAGGTAGCAGATGAGCCCTAAAATTGCTGAGAAACATAGAAATAGGCAGCTGTAGTGTCAGCACATGGTGGTTTGTGATGAAAACACATTCTCTTCAGTGCTGTATCTAAATTCTTCAGATCAATATGTGATTTGTGGTTCTTCAAATACTCAATTATCTCAGGTTTTGAAGATCTTGCCTGAAGATAGCAGAGAGAGTATTGATTTGTCTTTAATATAATACTTTTTGAAAGTGGTGCTTGAAACAATTTCAACTTTAAATGTCATGTTTTCCTATAATTATTTTGATCAAATAAGTATAGCATTTGATCATTAAAGGGATGGGTAATTTTGCCAGTTTTTGCAGGAAAAAAACATTGCAGGATCTTTGAAGAAAATACTTGTTTAATCCATTCTATTTTCTCTCTTACCTACAACCTAAGACAAGTGATAGTTATAGTAAAATGATCTAATGTAACTCTAACACAGTGATACATTTTGAACTTTTGTGCTGTATGTTTAACTCTAGCAAAGATTAGGGTGATGAAACTGCATAGCACAGCCAATAGAGGACACTAAAAACTGGGCATTAAATCACTGATAGTAGTTAAATATATGGCAGTGCTTATTGTTTCCTTTTTGAGAATGAGAAATACTACAAATGTTGCAGTAAATGGAAGCATACATGCTGTGATAAATAGCCATTTTTCTGTTCTGTTTATTTCACTACAAGTGCAGTCAAAAATACTCTGAAAGAGCTCCTTTAAGATGATTTGGGAGATGTGGGATCAGAAGATGAAACAGCATTTCATTACTCCTTACTTCGAATACAGCATTCAGTGGTAACAAACATGACTGTAATTATGTGTCCTTTAAAAAACAGAATACATTTTAGACTAGAATTTTCATAGAAGACTTGCTATTTTCAAATACGTCCTCCTTTGGATTCTTTACTTTGATTCCTAATTGGGAGTGGGGGGGGAAGGAAGTTTTTAAAGAGCTGGGTCAGTAGCACTCAGGCTCTTGACTGTTTTCGGCAGTAACCTACTGTTCCCCAAGTGCTCTGTGATATGCTAGTCCCATGGCCACAGAGCATTGTGTGAGATGTAGGTAGTCAGATTGATGGATGTCATCATTGATCTTTTTCATAATGGTTTGTCCATTCTAGTCAATAGTATATACGTTAGATTTAAAATAATCCATATATGTATATATTTATAAATGGAAATAAACTTGTATTGGACTAAAAGAAACAATTGCTAGCAAAGCACAATCTATGAGGACTCCATTTATTATTTAAACTAAAAGAGCTAAATAAGATTCCTACGTCATTTATTTTATTCATGTAATACAGCATGCAGGTGAACACTTGGCCCCGTCACACTTTATTCTGAAGTTATAGCAACTGAGGTAAGTGAGTAACACCACTAAAATTATGAGAAATAATTAATGCTATTTAACACTATAAGTTATTTTCTTGGGTTGAAACTTCCCTCAGGCACTTTTTTTTTTTTTTTTTTTTTGGGTGGAGTTCTGTCTTGCTTCAGGTCACAGGGGATAACTGGAAATGATAACATTTTTGTTCCTGCTGAGCAGGAGGTAAGCTAGCACAAGGTTGGAAATGTAGATGGATACTTGACTGGCTTGGAAAGGCAGCTACAAGTAATGATGTAGGCAAAACAGCATAGCAGGAAAAGATTTCACCTATGAACTACTCAGTTTTGGACTCCATTCAGGAAAACACTTAAGCACACATTTCCTGCTTCTTATTATGTTCCACTAGAACTTAAGCACATGCTTAAGTGTCATCTGGTACAGGAATGTTTTCCTGAACAAGTGCATCAGAGAAACAGACTTTACTCTTACCATCCTGCTTCTTTCTGCCTTCTTGCCTGGTGCCTGTCAGCACAGCTGCAAGGATGGAGTTCATCTAAACATGCGGGCAATTACCTGCACCTGAGGATCACCATATCAGACAGCACAAAAAAATGTGTTTCCCACAGTTTGGCTTAATGACTGTGCAGTCTACTCAGGGCTTAATGAAGTAAAAGAGAAAAGCTGTTGGGAGTTTCTGCTTATTTTATACCAACAATTAACTTCCATAGTTCTTCATCTATAGGAATGGGTTGAATATTATGGATTTAAAGTTGTCCTCATCTGGCAGAATTGTATCCATGCTATTAGATTTTTTTTTCATGCTGAACTGAGGTTATTTGCTGACATACTCCTTTCCACTTTACATCGTCTGTACCTAAATTCTGAACTGAATGCATATTGAGCTAACACTGCGTATTCCACATTACTAAGCATCCCTGTGTTGAATGTAAGCTGGGGAAGCTCCATCACTTCTCCTTGCTGGAGGGCTAGTTTCACTGGAGATGCAAAAATGATTTAACTACTATACCTAGAATTCATTGAAATATTTGTAGTGGTAAAACAGAAATGGGAAAATGGGCTGCATAGTCTAGATGTGGTAAGTGTAAGGATATTACCTTTTTTCTCTGTTCATTTTAGTCCCCATATTTTTTTCTATGCTCACAAAGATTATGGTAGGAAGAACCTTAATTTTCAAATCTGATTTCTACTGTTCATAATAAAATCTTTATTAAACAAGCACTGGAATACAGCTAAATTAATCATGAGATCCACCAATGGACTTATGTGCTACAACACTGAAAACTGCAGCATATAACAGTTAGGCATCTGCTCCCTATGGCTGCTCCACACCACGAGCAAGATGCCCAGGCTCCTGCTGGATTTTATGGAGACAGTTGGACCTTTTGGAGTGAAGCTCATAATGGGTTGACAGCTGAGGAGGAACTGGCCAATGTTAGCAGTGAGAAATTGCTGGGGACAGCAAAATGAATCTTAAATTGAGTGCCTCTCAGACAGATCCTCATGGAGGAATGGATATAACAATGGTGTGGAGGGTGGAGCACATCTGTAACCCCTCAGACAGAGAAGGGAGTTGAATGACATCTACTTGAGAGCCTCTTCCTGTTCCTTTTTGTAGTGTGGTAGGTAAAAAACCCAAACACCTTTCCTCTCTGTTTGCTGTGGAGCCTGCATACAACAGGAGAGGAGGATCCTGCATACTAATTTCTCATCTGGAGAGCAGAAAAGCACAGCAGAAGCAGGGCTTGTCTTGTAGTTGGGTTCTGAGACCCGGTGACGTGGTGCATGCTGCCAGCCATGTCACAGGTTTCTTTGGAAGGGCTGGGCAGTGACCTAAATTCTACATTTGCTCAGCTGCAAAAATGTGAATAATCAAATATTAACTAAATGCAAATTATTGTTTTCCTGAGTATTGTTCTCACCATACCATAAAATAAAAGCAAATCTGATTTTACCTTCCTGCCAGCTCTCTCTAGTACACACCTGAAGGTTAGTTATACTCAACTATTCATCACTTCTTTACTCATACAGTGTATGGTGGGTTGGTCTTTATTTGTTTGTTTGTTTGTTTGTTTGCTTTTGTTGATTTTTTGTTAGCTTGGCTTAATTGTGAATTAAATTGAATTATTTCGATAATCAGTCTTTGAACAACACAGAATAAAATACATATCCAAATACGGGGATTAACAAAACAAGTATTAATTACCAATTTCAGTGTATATATATATACCTATATATATACACCTATCTAACTATGTACATTTTTATCTTTCTGTGTACATGTATATATGTAGTATAAAACTATACAGTTTTAGAATGCTGCCAACAAATTTCACAATAAATCAATATTATCAAATTGAATCAAATACATCAATTAAATATATTAATACAAAAGCACTCACTGCATCAACACAAATGCATTTTGCTTTGATTTTAAAAAATATAAATGACTTTTATTTCAGTATAAACTATACATCTATATTAAGAAAACGGGGCCATGGATTTAAGCCAGTAATCCATTTAAGTATATGAGCCATTTTAGTTTGTAGGGAGGTCCTGCAAAAGTGCAGCCTACCTGCTTAAATTTAAACGCTTGCTGAAGTAATTCACAAGCTAGGAGCTAAACTCTTGCTTTCATGCATCTCCTTTGCAAAAATGAATAAAATCCTATGTTTTTTGGTAATTTCAACAAATTTCGAAAATGTAGAATTCAAGGAAGTGTTGCAAACTTAAAGACCTCACCTCAATGAAAAGTAAATATTTCAGTAAACTATTTATTTATTTATTTATTTTTTATTAGAATATCTAAGAGTCTGAACCATTTCTGTGTAAACAACTATGGCTTCATGTGAGTAATCTTATTTTCATTAGTGGCAATATTTTTGCTAAAGTAATGTGACAAGCATTTGTTGAATTACATCTAACATTGAAGCATTCTGTATTTTTTAGCACTGTGGACATCGATGTAAAATATTAAACACTCAGCACTGAACACAGTGCCAGATGTACTCAAATCACGATCTGCATGTTTCATTAACCCTCTTTATATGAAAATTGAACCTGAGTATATTTTTTTTTTTAAAAAAGGTACAACTACATTAAAAAAAAACAACTCTAACATTTAAAAAAAATCTTAACATGTGCTGGGAGGTTATAATGAATGATAATAAATTTTTTAAAAAATGAGGCTAAGAAGAGTACAGTTCTCAAGCAAAGACATTTTGTAAAAAGAAAAAAAAAAAAGCCATTATGAGATTTCACAACCAAGTTATAAAAACAACCCCAAACATACATATTTTAATAGAAATGGGTGCCACTATAATAGACAAAAGAATCTCAGAATGTAATCACAAACTCTATTACTGGTAGGGGTGTTATACTACCAGGAAAAGGAAACACAATATGCACACAAATACAAGTCTAAGATTTAGCTTCCTAAATCTAGTCACTGAGAAAGGAGGTAAATGTCACACTGCAAAGAAAACTTGATTATAATAGTTGGAGGGTTTAATAGGAAATGGGATGAAGCAATATTTTGCTTTTTATTTTACATTTACATATCTGACTAATGGTAAAGTTGATGAAGTTGTTCCAGGAGAACCTTAGCTTGCATGTGTTTTAAGAGCACTAGATCATACGCTAGGAAAAGCAGATGACATTTTTTAGACGAAAGGAGATGCCAGAGCAGGAGTGGTCCTGTGTCCAGGAAACCATTAGAGCTCTGAGCTCTTGCCACTCCAAAACCCAGGTAGGTCAGGGATAAAAGACTAACAAAGATGATGTTTTGGCTGCGGTTGGAGCAGCCCTGTGCCTTTCCTCTCTCTGGGCGCTCCCTGGGGCCTTCTGGGGCAGGGGCATGAGGGGGCAGAGCTGCCCGGCTGGGGGTACCCGGGGGCTGGGGGAGTCTGGAGCTGGCAATGCTACACGTGAGCAGGGAAAGGTGCAGTGGTGGCAACTGCCCTGGGGCTGCAGGCACTGCCTGCCTGGCAGCAGTGCAGCCTTCCCCTGCACTGGTGGCCTCTGTTCATCCAGGAGCTTTCTCTGTGGTTGTTATGATTTCATTCTGTAATCCATGTACCCATTGAAAGGCAGAAAACAAAAGAGAATGGAGATAGTTTTTCAAGTGAAGAATAGGAAGAGCTACTGTACTTTTTTTTTATATTGAGATTGGTCCTTGCTGTGGCATATGCCACACACTAACGTATAAAATGAGGTAGACATATTAATCCCTATAAATATGGGATCTTGTTCATCACACCCTTTCTCCAGATTTATACTAAGTGAACTACAGTGAATTTGAAAGAATACAAAGTTAATAATCATGGAGAACTAGACCCATCCTACCTCCTTACCATACAACTTAAAAAGTAAACCCAAACCAAACAAAATCTCACTGTTGTCTGCTGCTGACAATAAGAAAAGCAGCAGGACCGGGTAACAAAGATTTTGTCTGACATCTCCTAATTGCTTTAACGAAAATGCAGAAATGCAAATGACATATGAGCAATTGCAGCAGCAAGAGATGGTGGTTAGGCATGAAACTCTCTTAGGTGATGATAAAGGCTAACAGCAAAAGAAGAGTTTGAAGGAAATTGTTCCGTATAAACTTCCCAAATATTAAGACTATACTGAATGAATTTAAATAAAGAGTAGGCTAATGTTACTGGAATTTGAAATAAAGTTTGTCAATAAGAGGGAAAATGAAGCGAGGTTCAACTAAAAGAGCATAAACAAAGCTGAGGCAGCTTCTCTTGAAAAATATTTTTTATATTTTATTATTTATTTATTTATAATAATTTATAATTTATTTATTTATAATAAAATATTTATTATTTTTTATATTTTAAATACAGTTTTACAGGAATCGGTTGCCAAGGTGTTATCAAAAGTAACCAAGCGTTTGGATCAAATATTTATGAAAAATGTTAATAAAAGTGTTTCTGTTTTTTCAGCTCACGGTGAAAAAATTCAGGTTTGTTTCTTTCTGAGTAGTTCCTAACTCCTATCTGTATCTCAGGCTTGTAGATGTATTTTTAATGATGAGGAACAGTGGTGTCAAAACACTTACAGAGAGCATAATCTCAGCAAAGTATTCCTTCAAGTCATTGTTTCTCTGCGTGGACTGCATTAGGCTGAATGCATCTGAGGACTGCAGACCCCTACACAGGCTGAGGGGAGAGCTGCATGTTTCACCAGTGACATGTGGAAAAGCAATCAGACACTGGATTACATGGCTGTCACTGTCCATTTGCCTTCCTTATCTGCTCACTGTAAGCTCTTGCAAGGCCTCACTAGTAATGACACCTCTGCAGATAGCAAGACAAAAATGTGCAAGAAATAAAGGTTTTAACATATTTAGATTTTATGTTTGCAATTTATTTGCAAAGCTGTTTTTTTTTAAATTCCTAATGCAATTCTTTGATGATGTACTTAAGGAACTATTTGCTAAGTATAAAGGTTACTCTTAAGCTGTTGGAGGTTTTTTCTTGTTCATGAACTGCTCTTTGTTGAAGATGACTGGTCACCTATACATACCATAATGCTTCATTTTCTAATCAATTACCGCATCTTTGTATACATTCTTTGTATTTTTAAACATAAGGTGCATCCAAATAAATTTGATCAACTTGGAAGTTTGAAGAAGGGCGACACAGGTTTCTCTGCAGCAAGGCAGACACTTTGCTGCAGTCTATGTGTGCACTTGTCAATTCACCTGCCTGTAGGTGTCTTGGCACACACCTTCCTATGGTGTTTCACAGGACAGCCAAACTAAAGCTTGTGTCTGTATGTTAATTTAATGTCACTTCAGTAGCATAGTAAATATATCCCAAAGTCAAAAAGCAAGTATCTACAGTTTCAGGTGACCTATGCTCTGTCACTATTCCCATCTGCACAAGAAAAAGCATTGTTTTGGCTATACTCTTGGATCTTGAATAAGAAATAATAGGATCTTGCCTTTCTGAAGACCTAGGAAAACATAAACTGCTGTGTACTATATTTGGAACAGATTTTTTCCTCTCAGTCAAAATTATATCATATAATCATTCATTTTCCTAACTGCAGATATGAAGCCGGCAATCAGACTGGTTGAATTTTAGTGTTTTTGGGACAGAATTCTGCCATTACTTGTCATTTCTTTGAGCAAGCAGGAGGCAGTGCCATCTTGGGAGAACACTATGAAGGGCTTTTTGTTTTGCTTTGTTTTACTTCAGCCATGAATGACCATGAATAGGTTCAACTTTTGTTTAGAACAGAATAAAGCTCTGTGTATCATTCTGTAATTAATTTAGATTATATGAGTCATTGTACATTAATTTTAGTAAAGATGATATACACACTGGAGAGCCCATCAGAGTAGCAACAAATTCAATAATAGATAAGAAAACATGCTTGTAATGTGCAAAATCTGTTGTGACTTGTTTTTCCTTACTGAGCTTGTAAATTTTATAACTTTAACAATAAAATGCTCATTAGAATGACTTTAATGGCCATTAAATTGGATATCCAAACACTTAAAAAGAATTGCATAAATACCTACCATTGTCTTGTAACCTTTTATATAGAAAATATCACAAACTCCAAATATTGCTTGGCAAATGCTACAGCTTAAGAGTCAAACAATTGACCTTTCTCAAAGTTTTCCCACTGACAGCATTTGATGAAATAAGTCATAATGATTTTAGCTTTGTATTTATAAAGGAGTAAAAAGATGATTACTTTCTGTGGAAATAAGCAGATAAGCATTCAGTGTCCTGTACAGCTGATGAACAACCCCCAAAACTGTACAGCACTCTGGGGACTGTAAAAAAAGACAGCATTATCTGTTTCAGCCTCTTTCCTTGTCCTTGTTTTACTGACCGTTAACTAGTAAGGGCTTTTGACTGCAATATAGGGAGAAGCTTAGTAATGTATCTTTCAGAGCCAAATCTTCTACTTTGATCATTTTCATTTTTGTTTTACAAGTTCAAGGTAACTCTTTCCCTCAACAAAATCCCTCAACAAACCCTCTGAGAAAGGTGTTCAAAACAAATAAACTCAGTTTAATAGAATGCTTTCACTTCTTTAATTAAAACATGTTATGTTGCTAAATTGACAATCAGACCAAGAAACAGAATATTTAAGAGAAATGCTTTTTCTCGAGGTACATCTGAAATTATGCAGTGGCAAGCTCCTTACTGAAGAGATAATAAAGCTCCAATATGGATTTTTAGTATCTTGGATTGAAGAGGAGTACAGACTAGAATATTTCTAAGCAATGTATGTGAAGACTTTGTACCGTATATGTACATGTCAACAGGAAATAAAGTCACAAAAGGACAGGGATTGTAAAACAGTTAGCTTGCTCATGGAGTTTTCTACAATATTTTTTCTAATGCATTATTTAAACTCATTTTCATTATCTTAACTGAGTGTGCTTCTTCACTTTGCTGGGAGGATTCACATTGCAGTAAATCACACAGCTCATTAATTTTTTTTCCTCCTGATATTTATTCTACATTTTTCTTTGTTTTAAATTCATCATATTGCTCACACTTGGCACGACAAACCCAGCTACCATTTAAATCAGCCTTCCACTGCCTTTAATGGGAATTGAATCAAACCTGTATTCCCAAATGTCATATCAAATTATTAATCTTTCCTCTGAAAAATGTCCTCCTTCTAACACTTGCAAGACCACTCTAGATGCTTCTTGGCAAAGCCTTTTTGTTCATACACATCTTCATATGAAAATACCTTCTGTCATTCTAAGCACAGTACTTAGATCACATAGAAGACCTTATTGCAACCAATTATGAACAAAGAAAATTGTTTTTGAGCTATGTTCATCTTTAGTATCAGCTAAGTTATTCGGTCTGTAGTTTACATGATTAGAAAGCTTGTTTAAAAAAAAAATAAAATAATTGTCATCTGTAATTATGTAGGAGAACATGCACTCAGGAAAACTTCAAACTCACTTTGTGATACCAACATTGGCAACACAATGATGAAGAGGAAGTCTTTCACAACCAGACATTACCCCATCAATCAATTTGCAGTCAGGAGAAAAATTGACTTTGTCATGATATGGTTCTTAAAGCAAAAGTAGTAAATTCTATACAAACAGCAAGCCTACAGCGTAGCTAATTTATTCATTATCCACCCCAGAAAAATAATTAAGTCATGCTTTCTTTCCTGGTGCTTCATTACAGTTTAGCCTTTTTCTGCAGCAGTCAGTGACTGAATGCTTATTAAAATAAATTAGCTGCAAAACTTTTAACTCTGTCTTAAAGAAAAACTAATCCACTTTTCTAGAGGAAGCAACATTGATTAAATAAACCTAGTTTCATGCCGAGCAGCCTAATTTCTTTAGCCACAGTTTCCAATCTTAAATCATGTTGTATCTCTATTAGTTTGAGAAGTATATAATGAGCTGCTAGTTTATAATTGGTATTAACCTCTTTCTGTATGCATTTTTTTTTTTTTTTTTTTTAGCCTGGGTGATTTTACTGATCGAACCAAATCACTGTGCAACCTATAGATAGTACTGTATGCATGTATTTTTTACAGCATATACACATACACTCATTCAGAAATATCCTACTATTTCTCTGATCCACTTACTTCAGACAAGCTGACTTGACATGAACTAACTTCATCTGTATTGAACTGCTTCGCTGCTTCTAAATAGGAAGATCCCTTAAAAAAAATGTATTTACATACTTCCTCTTATCTCATGTCAGAAATGTAGAGTACTGGGCTTTTAAATTCATACTTGAACCTGATCCACAGCTGAACTGATGGAAACACTTCTCTCAAACACTTTGGGTTTTGCATAAGAACTATATTGTACAAGGCCAAAAGCTGCAAAATGTGCAAATAAAGATTATAGGATTACCACTATTTGATCTACGTAGAATTTCCCACATCACAACTTTTAAAGATATATAGGTTCATAGATTTTAAATGAAATATTTTCTTTAATGCCACCAGTATCAATCAGCCAACAGATCAGTAACTAAGGCAATCTGGTAGTGGGTCACTCAGATCACACACTCACAAGTTTCCACAACAGAAGGGATAATAGAAATTTGATACAAGAAACTGATTACAACTAATATAATAATTAAGCCAGGGAGAAATCCATCTCACCCCCTTCTCAAGACCAACCTTGTCCCAGGGCACCAGAGGGGCTGGCTGATAGAGAAGCACAGATCAGCAATAACTGCAGCCTGACGGCGCCGACATCCTCTGCTCACACCACAATGCCTTGTGCACTGGTGCACTTCCAGTGGCTCTGAATATTTATAAAACCCGCAGCCTCTTGTACAGCACCCCATTCTGCTCCTCTGCCTGAGGAAGGTCATTTTTCTAAAGAAGCCATGTACTTTGTGGATCTTAGTCTCTGTAGTCCCTCATTACCAGCTACCAAATCTTCTCAGGATGGCACAATGCTGTTGCACTCAGCAGCCAAACAACCTACTGTCTGAGGTTGGCTTTTGTCCCAGCGCACAACAACAATTTTGATGAAACAGGCAAAATAAAATAAAAAAATCTGCTGCACATGTTGATGGGACCAACTGCACTGGAAGGGAGCAGAGAAAATCTGCAAGGGGTGACTCTTTCAGACTACAAACAACATTCACCACGCAGGGCATGCTCCCAGCTACAGCCAATTCATCAGCAAAGCGCAAAATACCTGACGGGCCTTGGCGACTGCTCCATCTCCTGGGCTGCCTGAGTGCTCTGGGACCTGGGGTGGGGAGCACAGGGACACAGGACCTGCCTCGTCAACAGGGCACGAAGGTCCAGTGTGGTCCGGCTGCTCGGCACCGAGTCCTTGTCTCCCAAAGCTGGCAGCCGTCATTCTCCCTGCCGTAATCTGCAGACCATAATACCCCAGCCCATACAATAACTCCTCAAACTTCCTATTTAAAACCTACAGGTGCTGCAAGACTGGCAGAACAGAGGGAGAAAATATTTTCTGTATTGTCAGTTCCCCCCTCCTCCTTCATTCTCTTCCCTTCCCTCTTTCTGTTCAGCTTGTTTTATCTTGGCCAGGCTGCAAGCACGAGGGTGGGAAGGGAATATGTCTGGTCTGACAGAAAGCTCCTCTTCTGTAGACAGGAGCCTACTGAGGGACTCCGGCTAAGAAAGTGTTCTACATCTTGTATTGATAATAGCTTTGGTCTTTCCTTTACACTGTGGCTATAGCTGCATCACATAAAGTCTACCTACCCATACATAAATTTTTTACTTAGCAGCAATATTCAGAGAAGAAACCAAACACTAATAATTCATTGAAAAGAGTCTTTGCAACAAATTAAAATTTTATACATAGTAGTAAGTAGATTATTTGTATGCAATTGTCTGATTAGGCAACATCTATATTCAGGAATTTAGCTTGCTTTGAGATATTTTTATATAATTATTTTATGCTAAAATTGTTAAATTACTTTATTTTAAAATTATTTTGTGAAGTAAATTATTTTGCGAAGGCAGCTTACCTATTTCTGTCCAAAAGCAGGGGCTGTGACAGAACATTTTCATTATTTCTGTTATAGTAATATGTTTAGTTCATCTACAAGCTCAATTAGAACAAAAAAATATATATTTGCTTCTCATATATAGAGAAGTGGTGAAAAAATTCACTTTTCTAGCATTAATTTGATGTTAGTATTTGTAATAGTTCTGGTGAAAAATCCTTTCTCTTCAGTTATATATGTATTTCCATAGGAATACTTAATATTTGATATTTGTTTCTATTATATACTTATACCTGGTGAAAACTGGAAGCCTCTATCAAAATAAAGAAGACAAAAATGATCGCACCTGTAACAGTTCTACTGGATGTTCTCACATCAACGACAACTCATTTAATTTGATATATGACACTAGTTTTCTGTTCCTTAATTGAATAATATTACAGTTAATATGATTTCAAGTTAAAAATAGTTTCTGTTATTATATGTATAATAAAACAGTGTTGCTACGTATAACTTGCAAAGTTTTCAGTGTAAAGTAAAAATTGTTAGTTTCTGGACGACATGCACATGATATTTGCCTTAGTAGGAGTTCTGTGTGGAAGCAGATGATATGGAGAGGACAGTACCGGATAGCAGGGATGTGTTGTAATGCTTAAGCCTTTAGTTAGAATCAGGCTTCAAATGGGAGCTGGTTCTAGCAACTTGGTTATTGACACTCAAATGTATGTCCTGAAAGAAAGGATTACCCTGCATTTTAAGTGTCACATTTTCACTTTTGCTGGTTTATACAGCTGAATAAAACATATGCAGAGTTTTCAACACAGATTCTTCTGTCCTAGGAAATAATTCAGCAAGGCCTGAGTTTTGGCAGCTGCTTTAGGAAGTGTGAACAGTGTTGCTGGATCAAGACATTAGGAGGCGTAAAACAAATACCTATATATACTCATTGTTAACTAGAATTCCTTCATCAGTAGGATTTTAGCTAAGACAGTAATTTGCTATGAATATTCACAGAATTGAACTCCAAGGAGCTGAGGTTTTCTTCTTACACATTCAAGTATCCTGTGAGCTCACAGAAACAAAAAAATGACTATTTTTAGCAATTTATTGTTCAAAGAGCCCACAAATTTCCCAAGTACTTTACATTTACATTAAAATATAAGGTCCTCCCTAATAAATTTTTTATTCAAATTGAGCAAATAAATTTTGCAAATCATCAAGGTCCTGCAATAAGAGAAGGGTTTATTGTATATTATTTATTCTGTATCTGACAGTTTTCAACAAAGAACATTTCTGGACTGTTTGAGTTTGTCTGTAACTTTTGCCAAGAAGATATTTTGTGCCCTCTTTCAAGCACGCATTACATTTCATTAACTTTTCCCTCTCTATATATGCTATTTTCCCCTCAGTTAATGAAGCAATTAAAATGTTATTATTTTTATACAGTAATTGGAAATTCATAATTAGCTATTAAGAAGGTAGGTGAGGGAGAATGTGCAGTCTATTCTAAGTACATTACATGATTTCTTTCATTACAATTTCTCAGATTTTACCAAAATAATAGAGAATAAAAGCAGCATAGACTAAAGCATGAATGCATAGTATTTTTGTGCTATGTGTATTCTTAATACTGCATGGTTAAACGTTTTTCAAAAAAATCATTTATTTTTAAGAAATATTAAACATCTATTACATTTCGTTTGGAGAAAAGGAGAGTTTTTATATGTCACAATGTCCCATATGAATATATGTCCCTGAATATTCTTAAAGCACACTATGAAGAGTGAGATCTGATGTGCCTGAAATGATAGGCTTGAAATAGAAATTTTAGTGTAATTCTTCTATAGCCAATAGAAAGATATGGGCCACACCAGAGATTTAGGTCTGAAGAGCCCAGAGCTCTAGAGACTGCTTTGACTAGGAAGAGCGTACAAAGACTAGCTTTCCAAATTAGACACTTCAGACAGAATGACTCACTCCCATTATGACTCAAATTTTGTGTGAACACATTTTCAGGAGTTTCAATATTATGATTTCCAAATCATAATAGCAGTCATATTTCACACAGAATGAAATCTCAGCTGTGATTCTAAAAGGCTCCAGTAATTTACTGTCTTTGGGTTCTCAGTCTACAATGTTTTAAAGGCCTTAACTCTATATGACTGTCTATACTTCCTCCTTAGCACCCCGTTTTAATTTTGATATCCAAGCTTCCCTTAGCTTGATGCTGCCTCCATATGCCAAGAAAAGTGTTAAAATATGTGCTCAAGAAGTATTGCCCCAGCAGTCACTCAGCTGGTGTTGCTTGTTTATTCCTCCTAAAATTAGGACCTCTGATCTTGTCCAAGTGGATTCAAGTCCCCCAGCTTCATGACTAGCTAGGTGAGGTAATCCCAATACTTGGAAGAGCCTGACCTTCAGTCTTATGCTAGCATTAGTTTAATGTCATTATCCCCAAAATAAAAAAGGCTTTATTTTTCTGAATGTTATTAGAAGCTAGGAATTAGCTGTTTTGATACTGTAACTTAAAATTCTACAGACTTTCAAATTAAGAAACATACTGTACATTTTCAATGAACTAATGTGCAATTTGTAACAAGTGAAATATATCACATGAAAATGATTTTGCAGTGATAGAAACCTAATTAACCTCAAAGAATGCTATATGAATACAGACTATGAAAGATTTTAATTATAGCTGGAAATGCTATGCAATTATTGACCAAGTTTGGCAGAGATATTTCATGTTTCATGCTGTTAATATGTACTGTTAGCTTTTTAATGTGGATGCAGAAAAAATGAATATCAAATCCAAATGGTAATTTGAAGTCACGGAGTGAATACTTGTTGACCACTTGAAATAATAGGCAGTATTTCCAAAATAAAATTTCCTTTTAGAAAAGGAAATAAACCACACCTCTTATACTACAAGTATGTGCTCAAAACAAAATTTAATAAAAATATGTTAGTAAAGGACCAGATATCAAGAAGTGCCAATTGCTGTTTCTAATTGGGAAAACATTTGCTACTAATCTCATGAGTCTACTTAAAAGTCCTCAATCTCACAGAGCTCTCTTACAGCCTGGTATTACAGTTTCGGAGAAAAAAAAAAAAAAAAGTATGATCTGAACTATTTGTGTAGTAACTCAATAAAGTGCAAAAATATTCCAACCATTCCTCAATACATAAATTTAGAGACACAACATAGGAGTGCAAAGGGTCACATGCTTGTGAAGACATTTGTGAAGTCTTTATTCCATTTAGAGGTTCAAACAGGTAATACAAATAATTTTCATAAAAATATCATTGGTACAACTGTAGCTATAATGGAACAGAATTTAATAATAAAATTTAACATTTTGCTTATTTTTCCAGAGGATGAACTCCTTCTCTGCATTCATTTTCTATTTAATTCAAGCACTTGAAGATGTATAATAATCTTCCTATTTTACAGACAAAAATGAGGCAAAGTGAAATTTAAGCACTTGAACAAAGGATTTGGTTAGGGATTGACTAGAAAGTGATGTTCTTTATGTTAGAAAGCTGTGAACATAGCACGTATTTTGTGCTTTCATGTTATACAAAGCTCTTCTTGGACTGCACAAGGTAATGCTACATTTGATACAGAAACAGAATAATTTAAGTTTTAAGGGACCTCTGGAGATCATCTGGTCCAACCTCCCTCTCAGAGCAGAGCCAGCTTTGAAGTTACAGACAACTTCGAAGTTAGACCAGGTTGCTCAAGGTCATATTCAGTCTAGTTTTGAATATCTCCAAGGACAGAAATTCCACAACCTCTCAGGGCAACCTGTACCAGTATTTGACCACCCTTATTTTGAAAAAAAAAAAAAAAAAATTCTTATATCCTGTTCTCTAGTTACTTATATCCACTTACAGTAGAAAATCTCAAGACTCATGAGAGGGAAAAAAAAAAAAAAAAAGAAAAAGAAACCTTTAATCTAAGACAGTTTGTTCTGTTTTATTTTTGTTTTGTTTGTTTCGTTTTGTTTTCCACTCAAGGCTAAGCTAGACAGTGCAGAAGGCACAGGACAGGATTCACTGGACAGCAAGTGCTATTATTTTTCAGTATGCTGCCATTTGGAGGCCAGCTATCCTTGAAAGACAGTTTTCTAGCAATTATGTAGGGTCTGTGTTGCCATTATCCATGTATTCACGTGATTTTACAAGTTAATTAAAGCCAGGGAACTGCACTCAAAAGAATTGAGTTTGAAAATATATTCATAAAGATGGGCTCATCCCTTACCCAGCAAATTTTTACCCTTGGAAGTTAAATAAGAATGGCATCCTAATGATCAGATAGCTAGTCGTCTGCAGGGCACAAGGTTTGATCAGTGTAAAATCATCAGCAGAGAAGAAGAAACAATGGAAGAGATGTTAAGAACTTCTGCTATAAAAGGAGCAAACATGATCAATGGGAAAATTTTTTGACTACCAGACTTGAACAGATTGGTATCAGAAGGAAAGACCTGAGCCTGAGGGCTGAACAGAGAAGGCCACAGAAAGGACCCAGGACCCCAGAAAGGACTGATCATAAACCAAAGCATTCTGTCGATGATGAAAAGGAAGGAAGTTTCTTGCACGGTTGTGTTTTTCCTTCCTCTGATTTATCTCCCATGTTTTGCCTATGAGTGAAAAGGTAATTGGTTAAAAATGTTCATGCAAATTTTACATTTCATTTAGTTCACCTATCTATAAAGAACAAATCATTCCTCAGGGTGGAATGTTGCAAGGAGTGTACTTCTGTTACACAGATTATACATACATGGGGTCTAGGGTGGCTGGAGAAAGAAAAATCTGTCACAAAATAATTTTCCAAAATGCTCAATTAGCGTTCAGGAAACTATTCATCATTCTAAATGTCATCTTCCTATTTGAGATATGAATCATTAAATACAATTGTAATCTGATAGCTATATAGACAAACAGATACGTAAATAATACCATCAAGCCCCTTTGTGTAATTAGTCAAAATCTGGGGAAAAGGCACAGAAAACTGTGCCATACCCAAGAGCTAGAGTTCCTGCTGATTTGCCTGATAAGGGTCTCAGTACTCTACAGTATTTCTGGCAGCCTTAATCCCATGTTGCCTCTTCTGTTCTGAATCTACCTTATTTCAAGATGATCAACTCTATTTTTGTTAGGATGCTATGTCAGTCATAGGATTCTCTATGTAAGGTTTTTGGTTACTTCTTGACTCAGTCTTGGTACCCCGAGCTTTCCCTGGAGGGAGATAAAATTAAGTGGTCTAGCACAGTTTTTGGTTAGGGATTTCTTTATTATTCTCACTTTTTAATAGATGCTTGGGTAATTCATAATATGTTTGCCCGACATACTAACTTTTTTCATCACTGAAGCAGTTAAAGCTTCTTGTACCTTTTACTTATATACTCCTTAGAGTCCAGGGTTTAGGACCTTAATTTGAGTTTGACAGATCAGCTTAAATTTTACTTTGAAGGAAAAAAAAAAAAAAAAAAAAAAAAAAAAGACCGTATAAACATTATAATAAAATAACCTTGAAGAGACAGCGTAATTAGTATTTAAAGGATCCTGAATTACAATGAAATTCCTATGGAGATGTGAGTACCCACCTGCATATCAAATAAAGTCACAAGATCATTGCCTTTACAGTAAATATAATTTCATTTCATAACAACTGGATTTCTTAAAGAATGTATCATTAAAAGATAGTACATCATTTCAAAGATTTAACCACATAGGAATGCATACGTGATGGCTTATAGGAAGGACAGGGAATCAGTAAGCCCTCAGTGTTAGTATGAGCTGAGTTCACACAGAATGACCTTGGAAAAATCATTTTCACCTGTTTGTGCTTCAGCCAACCCAGCTGGAATATTGCACAAAAAGCAAAAGCCAATTGATAAGCAGATGCTGCTTTTAGGCTGAGCTTTCCTAGCCATTAAGTGACACACATGAATTTCTGATAGGGACAATTTCACATTGAAGGCAGAGAGGGTCATTTATTTTGATATGTCTCTCCTGTTTTTGTTGTTTTTAAATACATCATTAGGTTAAGAACAAGAAAAAATCTGTTTAATAGAGACCTGTTATTCATTGTTCTGTTTCTTTACCTTTCTTTATCTCCATAATAAGGTGTTTTGCTAACTATGGAGAAACAAAATTCTCTCAATGTCAGGCAGAGCCTGGGAAGCATCCTGGCATTAGCACAAGCGTGATAATTCATGCTACAGATGAAGCCTTGCTGCCCAAGGGACTCTTGCTGAGTCCTCTTCCTGAGACACCTCAGAGTATAATGAACTCTTAAGTGAAAGTCTGAGATGAGCAAAAGCTCAAGAATATATATATATATATAACTTTCCCAAACTGAAAAGCTGCTAGAGACACAAACCCAAACCCATTCTCTTCTCAGGCATTGCTGGGAGGTTTTGCAGCGAAGCCAAGGGTCTGCCTTTCTCTCACTCAGTCTGTGCAAGCTGCACTCTGATCACATACTTCAACAATTATACAGTGAAGTGAATCCTAATTTCTGTGTGACTGAAACTGGAAGAAATGTAGAGAAAAATATATACTATTTTACATTTTGGTGAAATAAGAACTATTTTTCTCCCCCTCAAAATGTGAAAGGTGAGAGGCAGTGGCAACAACAGAGAGAAGTAAGGGACATGATGGGGACAGTGACCCGCAATTGCAGAACTGCTGAAAAGGACTGGTGGCAAGTGGCTTGGGGCAAGATATTTGGAACAAAACCAAGGAGACTTTAGCAGGTTTATTCCAAGACATGGATTTTGGTAAGGGTGAAAAGCATCAGTGATTCTCTAGGGACAGCAAAAAGAAGGAGTGAGAAAAGGTAACGAGGCATATGGCCTTCCTCTCAGTCTGGGAAATGATCTTTTAATGTGTGGAAAAGCAAATGTGATCCCAGAGAATGTGGGCTATGGGTTATTATGGAAGGATAATAAAACAATCAAATAAATGTGGTAGAAAGTCTGACAACTGGCATTAAAAAGTATACAAATATCTCTCTCCAAATTTTATATGAAAACAATAATGAATGCATAATTAGATCATTAAAAAAGTAAAGTAAATGAAAAAAGAAAAATATGAGGGTGGAATTGATTGTCAGGCCGGAAAAGAGGCATACTGAGTTTAAACCTACCGTGACTAATTTAGGTATGGTAAGATACATTATTAATATGAATTTTAAATAAGAATTGAAACTTCATGTGTTGTTTCTTGATAACAAATACCAAGAACAGAAATCCAAATCATTTTAAATAATACATTCCCGAAAATATAGGGATCAAAATACCTGCTATCTGCCAGTACCTCTATGATAACTGAGAGCATTTTTCACATTTCCAATTCCATACCTTTGAGCTCTGAGGTAAAACAATTTCATTTCTAATGACAATTTTTGCAATTATTTCTTAGGAGATGCCAGAAGCTCCTTTCTGCTGCTGTAATGTAGCAAAAACTAGCATTACCTGCAATAGCTGTGAATCATTTAGCAACTGCAACAGCTTTGTGACCCACCCCAGTTATTCATTTCATGAATTGATAATGGTGATCATGATGATAATGGCAATGATGACAACAATGATGATGCGGAGCAGACCTGGTGGGTCTGCCTCAATATTGAGGTCCAATATTGTTTTCAATTACAATGCTCAAAATTAGGAAAGTTCTGTTGATGTCAATGTAAAATGATAGCTGTGCTGGAGCATTAGGCTCTCTGTCTAGAACTTTCTGAATCTGCTAAAACTTCTTTTAGATGTCCTATAGTGCGTGGTGCAAAGTGTCATAGCAAAACACTTAATCAAATGCTTAACTTTAAGCATATGTGTAATACCATCCCCATTCAGCAAAGCAGTAAGTATGTGATTAATGCTATATAAATGGGACAAAGTAAAAACACGTGCTTAAAATTTAAGTCAGGAGGACTTAAGTGCTTTCTTGAGAGTAGAATATATAACTCATTTCCTTAAAAGAACTATATTCCAAATTCTTGGCTGAATTGTGGTTGCTATATTTCTAGTGTCACATATTGACCACTTACAACATCACTTGAGTAGGAAGTGTTATTTCTCAGCAAAATACAAAAATGTCTTGTTTCAATACTGTTATAAGAAAAATAAACTCATGGATAGATATTCTTTGTTGCTCCTAGTCTAACATCGTGAGAGACTCCTGATATATTAAATTTACTCATACAGAATCACACTTCAGGAAAACTGTTTTTCTCAATAATGAAAAATTGTGCTGAATTTTATTGATTAAAGAGAGATGGGGTAAAGATGAGACTGTTTCATGGAGTTCAAAAGCAGTCTTGACTGGTAACCACTGGTAACCACAGTGTTTCTCTAATAAAAATATAAATCTCTCAGTATAATAATTACCATTCTCAAGGTTTTTAGCATGAAGTACTGTGTTATCAGATCCAGATTTAAGCATTAGATATCATTTTTGTATCTACTCCCATTTCTTTTTTTTTTTTTTCCCTTGGAATGTCCACTCCCAAAAAATGAAGAGTTTGTTCATAATTTGATGAAGAATTGTTCTAAGTGGTTTTAAATTATTCTATAAACTGAATGACCTGTTGGAAATGGTTATTTTATGGGTACTTTTTTGTTTATTCTGTATGCTAAATATTACTCTGTGCAAAAGATCAGTTCTGTCTGAGCTGGTCCCACATTTTTCCTAATTTAACATATATGCATGAGTAAGGAGGCTGGGTGAAATGGAACATATGTCTGCCACCACAATCTCAAGATATTTAAAAAGTGTATCTGCTTGTCTTATAACTACTCTGTGCAGTAGTTCCAAAGACAGGCCACTAAAAATTTGGGTGCTTACGACTTAGAGTGTTATTGGGTCCACACAATTATCCTTTCATTTGTAATCTACAGCACTACCTCAGCACCTCCATTGTGTCTTGAGACTCCAGCCTCTTTTGTGCTGAAGCTTAATTGCACTCCCAATACTGTGATTGCTCTCACATTTTATTATTATGCGAAATAAAAGAGACAAAGTACAGCTAGTATTTTAAAGAAACAAATGAATAACAGGAGACTGTGAATTGTGGAGTTCTTTCCTTTTTTTTTTTTTTTTTTTTTGCTTTCACTACATGGTGATCAAGCATTCTTAGGATGTATTTTGTTATTGTAAATTCTATTTGAAGTCTTCCTTATTTATTTATTTTTCAGTTCATTACAGTCCAAAAACACCTCACTTTGAAATATGGATGTGCTGTAAAATTAATACTGGAGGAGTTCTATATATATGAATGTATACAGGTGCATACACACGTGTCCAAATTACAGTAAGTAACATCAATAATTCCAAGAATTCCCATTTAAAATCTGAATAGTCTGAATAATAAACCTTATTTTCTTAGTTCAAGAAACAGGAGCTCATAAAAAACGTTCTTTATTCCATCCTTCCTTATTAAAATACAACCATGCTACAAACCACTGCAGATTTCTGGAACATATTATGATTTAGAATAATACACCTATACTGTCTGCAGCATTAAACTTTCATTCCCACTGGACAGAAGATTGTTTTTTCAGAGATTACAAACACTAAGAAGTAACAGTTTTATTTTTATCCAGAAAAGAAGATACATTTATTTGCTGGAAGACTGCAAAATCTTCACAGTCTGTCATTCCTTAACATGCTGAATGACCCCATTGTAGCTATACTTAATATATATATATATATTAGTCTTTACACACTGGAGAGTGGAACAATATTAGATTGAAACATTGTCTATTCAGAAATTCCCTTTATTTTAGGGGTGGGAAAGATTCATTGTCCAAATCCTACATAATAGTTGAAAAGACGTGTCAGGGAACACAGTGGGCTTGGAGACATGTATGCGATTCTCTGGTCACTGGTGTATAACTAACTAGTCCAGAACTATAGCCTGCTTCAGCTCTGCTGTACAAACAAATGGTCGGCTGGGAACTGCAGTGCATCCGGTACCTTTTGGAATTTTCAAAGAAACACTTTTCCCATGTTTTAAGTAACAATGGCAGATAAAGACTGTCAACTTAATGTCATGGAGGATTGGAGGTGTCTATTGTTCTGTTTGCAGACAGGCCTGGCTGGTCCAGCTGTGGAGCTGCATAATCTCTGTATGATACAGCTTTGTTTTTCGCCATGATATGAACACATTATCATGTACAGACCTTGGCATCTGTCAGCTATAATAGGAGCATCTCTGAGGCACCATTATGTTTAATTCAGACATTTCTTAAAGCTGCAGAAGTGTGAAGGCATGAAATTTTGTAGCCTTATGCTTTCTGTAATCTTGAAAAATTGTATTTCAAATACTTGCAAAGATCATGGCTTAGGTGCTCAGAGCACTGTTTAAGGATTTTGGACAAGCATAAAGTAGCAGTGAAAGAGTAATAATATATTAACTTCTTTATTTCCAAAATTTCAAAAATACTTCGATTGTGTGCAAGAAAACTAAACTTTCTACGCTAAAACCAGCCAACCAACAACAACAACAACAACAACACAAAAAACAGAAAAAAAAAAACCTACCTCAATTCTTAGATCACTGGGATGATATGGAAACTAACAAGTGTGTAAGAGAAGCTACTGCAAAAACTGAGAGGAAAATAAAAATGTGGTGAATTTCAGCTAGGTTTCATAAATGTTCCATTGAGTGCTGACAAATCTGTTTAGGAAGTCCATGTGAGGTTACTCTTCAATTATATTATGAACAATCAGTGGGCAATTTTATTTTTACCTTGGCCACAGACTCAAACAGTGAATCAGTCAAAAAGAAAAGTATTTCTAAAAGAAAGTATTCTTGTGAAAGCACTACAACTGAAACGGACAAGATTTGCACAACTCTAATTGCAATCATTGCACGGCAGGTTGCTGATTATTTTAGACTGATTTGTATGAAACAGAGAAATTCTGAATATATTGAAAACTGTGATTAATATAATAAATTGATTGATATAATAGAAGATTGCATCTGCTTCCATGAAGGAAACAGTATCCAGCTAGCTTCCAAAATTACTCAGCATATTGAAAAATATGCAAAATAAGATTAGGAAAGGAAATTTCTTGTAAACTAACAAATAATTATATCATCTTATTTGAAACATTAAAATTGAATGGACTTTTTATTTGCTTGACAGCCACCTTAGGCATCTGTGCATGAGAGCACACAACCCTACAAGTACATGACAGTGCTTGAAAAAGATCTAAGAAAAAAGAGAGAGCTTGAGAGACTCAATTCTCTCTTATATCTTTTCCATATATACATATATACATATATATATATACATATATACATATATTTCCATATATACATATTATACAAGATATTTCCATATCTTTTCCATATATACATTTCCCTATATATATATATATATCTGTATATATATATTTCCAAGTCCTTTAGGCCCAACTATCTTTTCCCCAGTTTCAAAACCCCCACATGTAATGCCCTCTTCTGGGTTTTAAAATTCCTTTTCCTTCTTTCTTTCTTTGCTGGAGCTGTGTTGAATCTGACAGGAGAGTTTGGCTCTTCCTAGGCATGTTACCCCACATCCTGAATCAGTGTAGCCACATCAGCACAGTCATCTCTCCAAGATAACTAAACCTTTCTTCAGGTTTGTCCGGCCTGAGTCAAGGTTGTGATAGCACTGTGAAGTTGTGGTCTTCTGTGGCACAAGCCAAACCAATCTACATGTGGGCCCAGCGTTTCAGCTCCTGACCCTGGAGGACCATCTCCTTACATTAGGCCAATCATTTTGTTCAGAGCTTTATGCAAGATGAATTTGATCTTCGCTGAATACCTGGGGTCATAAAAGTCAGTACAAAAACACCCAGTCTTCTCATCTTTTACAAAGGGATTTAGGGCAGCTGCAGCCTTACACCTTGCCTAATTGGCTACAAAAAAGGCTCAAGTGTTTTGATGCTATAAAGACATATCCAACATATCCTTTTTCTTTCTTTTTTTTTTTTTAAATAAAGGAAAAAGTTAAGTTATGTTCAGTTATTCTTCCCTAAGGTGACTGGAAGAGAAAAGGTTTCCTATTACATCCCTTAAAGAGGTAACAGCACAGAATTTTTCATCAGCCACTAAGTTTTCTCTGGAACTGCTCTGCCAACACTTACATCTGCTCATCAAGTATTCACAAAATGCCAGAACTGTCTCTGTTCCAACACATATGACTAAGTCAGAAAGTTTTCTGCTGATAAAAAATGAAATCTTCAGTGGGAACCAACAGGACTAGTTATCTTCCAGTATGGGTTCCAGAATACAAGGCTTTCATCCCTGCAGAGTTGATGTAATGACTTTCCTAGCCTCTTTATAAAGTACAGATCCTTCAAATTTTATATTAGTTCTTATCTTTTGGAAATATGCCAATTGACAGCACATTTAGAGATAGACTCCTACAATATACAGACAATGCATGAGAAATCCTCAGCAGATATCCATGTTACAAACTAACTGGTTCTGTGCTAGTGCACAAACAGCACCTTATCTCTATGTGCCATAGTGCAAACATCACTCACAACTGCATTTCTCAAATGCGTCATAAATTTTGTCCTCCATACAGAAGTAGCTCCCTGAGGGGAAGGTAAGCTGTGGTCCTGCTCTAACCCAGAGACTACATCAAAGGAGCTGCATCAGACCTCAGTCGAGCTAAGCAACATTGAGGAAGTGCCCTTTTAGAGGGTAGCATGTCCCTGTCAGCCATGAGCACCTCCTAGGCCCTGGCAAGGATCCTGAGTCTCTAGGACTATAGATGATTTCACTGCCTGCGAGCCCTTCAATATCCCCTCATTCAAATATGATTTGTGATTTCAGAGGGAACAACCTTCTTCTAATTTATTTCAGTTCAAAAAACAACAAAAAAGAAAACTTTAAGAGTAGCTTGAATCTTTTAATAGCATTGAAACTAGTGGTTATTTCCCCTGTATTGATTCAATTGGATCATTAAATTTCTTTTGTTGGGTTTAATAGAGAATGATTGAGAAATCAATGTATACATGCTTGAGATCATGGAAATGATGATATGTCAAAATGTCAGAGGGGATGAAGGGGTAATGATAGAGTGTTGAAGAAAAGTCTCCCTTTGACTACTGTACTTGGAAACTGAAAGGCTGAAAGTTCTCACTAAACACTGTCTTTTACTTTTTGAAGAATTTGACATTCATTGTGACTCAATACACCTTTTTTAAAAAGAAAAAAAAAAAAAAAGCACTCCCCCAAAAAATCATAGAAATGATTCTTCCACACTTAAATGAAAGTGAGGATAACTTGGTAACTGTTCCAAGCATATTTCAACTATATGTGAAATCACACATGATAGTCAGCTAATAAATTCAATGATGAGAGAAAAAAGATTTGAGTTTACATCGTGGTTGCTGCCAATGGCAGGTATCTCTACAATTTTAAGATAAATGAGTGTATTTTGTACTGTAGATTTATAAAAAGATAGGTGAATGTCAAAGCTCTAACACAGATACCATGATATTTCTCCCTCTTAATCCAAGAATGGGTTCAAGATTTTCTTTAAGACTTCTCTGGGAAAACTGAAAAATTATCTAATAATAAGTCTTATGAACTAATTATGTTTAACCCCTATGCAAGGTACTTCAGATCATTTTTCCATTGGTTCTAGCTGGTTCTTTTTGTTTTGCATTGTATTTCAAGAAGACACATTAATACACTACCTAATGTTTTCAGAAATTGTGTTGTTAATTGCCAGAGCTTGGACAAATGTTTGAAAACTTGTTTGAAAACTTTTAAGACATCTTTTCTCACACCGCTTTCTTACTTCAAGGTGCTGGTTCCAGCCACCACAGTTGTGGAGAACCCATGCTATGAAGGAGCTTCAGGAGCCCTCTTAATGTATTTTGATTTTCCTTAATGTATCCAAAGGAAGAGGAAATGAGTGAAAGTCTGCTTATTGAAATGTATTTCCCAGAGATTTATAAACTGAGATGCCACTGTTAATATTAAATACCGTATTTAAAAACAAAACAAAACAAAACAAAAAATCCCAACAAACGAAAAAAAATTCTGTGTACATATAAATATGCACATATTGAAGTATTTTAAAGACTTACAAAATTTTGATGCCCAATAGCCTAATTTCCTCCTTCATGACCATACAATACATAAATCTATGATTACAAAAGACATTTTCTTCACTTCTGAAGACAGAAACTATCATCTTGTCCTCCATCTTATAGTTTTGTATTATGATAACATTTAAAAGTCTCAGTCCTGACCTCAGACTCACTATGCTGTGAGGTAATGGAAGAATGAAAAAATAAGTTTTTCTTACAAGATACAAGAGGTTGATAAAAGACACATTAAGGGGCAAAGAAGATATAATTTTCATCACTATTACAGGTTGTGGTTCCTGTAAGAGAGCAATGGGATAAGAGAGCGTAGATTTTGTAGCCAGGTGACTTTTTTCCACTGAATATAATATTTACTGGAAAACAGAATTTCTGGGTTGGATTGAGTAGGTACTTCTGTCAAATAAAGTATGGATGAGGGTCAGAAATTAACAAAAGGGTTCAGTTTTACATTTATTAAGTAAACCTTTTTAAGCTTATTTTGGAATGACATTTCTGTGGTTAAAAGTCAATGTTAATAAAAAAATCTGTAGTATCCAAAGGAAAAATGAAGTGTTTTGTTTTCCTTTCCCTTTTTTTGCTGAAAACTTCCTAAAGCTTCATTTCATATAAACCTTTATTTTATTTCTCCATAATTACAATACTTGACACCAAACCAAAACAATATCCTTCACCCACTTCTACAGATGACCAGAGTTTTAAGGAAGGATTTACCATGATGCTTGAAATTGGGAATGGTACCTTTGTGCATCTTTACACAGTCCCAACAAACTGCTGTAGTAGTCCTAACCTAACTGTAGTAAGCAACAGCATGACCAAACCATGAAGAAGTTTTTTAGAATTATTAACTTTTTTGATAAAGTCTTATGTTACTGGCCAAGAGGATGAAGAAGACTGCAGTTTAATAGCTAATTAATTGAGTCCTTAGGGATAAACCTAAGCTGGGATAAACCAGAGTGGGAATGCAGTGCAGCTGCATGCCTAGAAGTGTATTTCTTAATGAGAAGACTGTAAAAAAACATTGTTGGCCATTGTAGATATATGCCCAGAGCAGAGTGATGGTGAGGTATGGAAGATACTGAAAAGCAAGATGTACAGATCAACTCTGACACGACACAACAGAAAAAGAACCACTTGCAAGCATGATTGGCAAAATAACACATGATCCATTCCAGTGGTATTATTATTATTATTATTATTAATAATAATAATAATAATAATAATAATAATAATTAATAATAATAATATATGAAAGGAATTAAAGTAATGTGTATTTTAGTGACTGAGATAGAGATGATGAGATTTTATCTATGAGGTAGATCTAGAGACCATGTGAAAAAGGTATACAGAAAACCTGCAGATTTGAGTTATCTGCATATGAGGATAGAGAAAGAAATATAATATGAAAGAGGGCAGTATTTCAATTCAAGACATAAAGTCTTTTGAAAAAATAGATGAGGGAAGATATGATTCCAGTGTGGGGGACTGTTAGATTTCAATTTGTAGCTTTAGATCATATTTATCTTACTACAATGGTTCCAGGATATTTTCAGGAAGTATGGCATCTGACTTCACTGATAACACACTTTCCTAAATGGTCTGGTTCTGTTTCTGTAGGCTTTTTTCACTCTGCCACAGAAGATGCAAAAAAATCAAACATCTTTCTGACTCAAATTAGCTAATTGCATTCTGTCAATATCAAAATAAGGCCCTGTCCTGCATCTGCATGTGAACATGTCTCTGTTTACTGCTCTTCAAATTCAGTTCTCTGAATGAGACTGATCCCCCCACCCCAAGTCAGTGAGCATAGTTAGAAATCCCCACTTATCTCTGATTGTAGAGACATGGTTCTTAAACTGAAGCTGTTGCAACTCGGACTATTTTAGTTCAAGAGGTAGCTGTTTCAGTCCCTGTTGTGACAGCCATGGGGGCTAATAACATATTCTCTGGTTCTTGACAGATTTAGTAGGAAGGCATGATTAATGTTTCTCAATAGTTCTTTGTGGTGCTTTTTTGTTTTGTTTTGTTTTGTTTCTCACACCAGGTCTGAATGTACGCATAATTACTCCTTATTTTAGACTCCTGGTGGACTTACTCGAGAGTAATTTTATCAGGTGTCTACATTCCATAAATATCCAATGTGCCTTCTTAATGCTGCATTTATTTATTAAAACATGATATTACCCTGACCTGCTGCTTTGATAATCATGGGCACCCATACATCAGCACTGTAGCCTAGGAAGATTTTTCTATAGTGCCAAAGTCGTATTAATCTCTTGGATAGCCATTATATGATCTTATATTATCAAATGGAAAATCATAGAATCATAGAATATCCCGAGTTGGAAGGGACACATAAGGATCATCTAGTCCAACTCTTGGCACCGCACAGGTCTACCCAAAAGTTTAGACCATGTGACTAAGTGCACAGTCCAATCGCTTCTTAAGTTCAGACAGGCTTGGTGCAGTGACTACATCAATGGGGAGCCTGTTCCAGTGTGCGACCACACTCTCGGTGAAGAACCTCTTCCTGATGTCCAGCCTAAACTTCCCCTGACTCAGCTTAACACCGTTCCCGCGGGTCCTATCACTGGTGATTACGGAGAATAGGTCACCTGCCTCTCCACTCCCCCTCACAAGGAAGTTGTAGACTGCGATGAGGTCCCCCCTCAGCCTCCTCTTCTCCAGGATGAACAGGCCCAGTGACCTCAGCCGCTTCTCATCTGTCTTCCCCTCTAGGCCCTTCACCATCTTCGTCGCCCTCCTCTGGACACTCTCCAACAGTTTAATGTCCTTTTTGTACTGTGGTGCCCAGAACTGCACACAGTACTCGAGGTGAGGCCGCACCAGCGCAGAGTAGAGCGGGACAATCACTTCCCTCGACTGACTAGCAATGCCGTGCTTGATGCATCCCAGGATACGGTTGGCCCTCCTGGCTGTCAGGGCAGCCAAAAATGTATACAGCCCAACAAACTTCTCTTTTAAAGGTATGTAGCTGACACATTCATAATACATGATCCAGATCTTTTTACATTCTTGGCAATTTCACCATTGATTTTAATGAGATCAGAACAGTAGGATTTACGTCTTGTTCCTGGACATTTAAGTGTAAATCAAAATTTGATGGTAATTTCAGTGAGATACCAATTGTAACTTGCTTTATATAAAGCAGTTTAGACTGCTTTAAGAGTGCAATAAAATGTCATCCAAATAAAGAGAATGAATAATGAAACCTTTGGAAACTAGGCATGATCAAAGGGTAATATTACATTTTGGTTCTTTGGAGATAGAGAACTTTTGGACCTCATGCTGCCGTCAGCTATGGTAGAATTAAATTGGGCCATTTCAGTGTAAATCATAAATTAAAAAGAAAGCATGAAACATTAACTGATTTGTTTAAATAGGCTTTTCCATATCTCCTTCAAGTACGAGAATCTTTTTAATTTGGTGATTTTCTCACTAAGAAATGGCTCAAAACATTCAAAAAAAAAAAACAGCTTTAAAAAAAAACACCTTCTATTTATCCTTCCTTAGTAATCAATCAGACCTGTGAGTTGTCATCATGTCTAAACATTTGCAACTTATCTCACATTTTGCACTCAGCAGTAAGTCTTCACAAAAGACTCAAGAGCTCAAATGTTGGACAAGCATAATTGAAAGCTAGAGTCCTGACTTGATTACAGTTGATAACAAAAAAAAAAAGAGAGAGAGAGAGAGAGAGAGAGAGAGAAGTTAGCTTTTAATGTGCACTAAGTTAAGCAGGGGTTCAAATTCAGATAACTGAATGCTAACATGGTTCATCTACCAGGGGTTGTAATGGCACCAGATTTTTTTAGAAAAGTCTTTTTTAATATACATTTTATTGAGCTTAAAAGCAAGAATGTCTAATGTGAATTTGTGTGACCATGAGCTTCCTTTTGGGCAACAAGCTATACAAGCTGTAGGTTGCCAAAAAAACCACAGTTCATATTACCCACGGCTAATTCATACTGCTACATGCAGCCCTAAGGTGACAATTATTTTTGCATTCTATAACAAATAGAGGCCTGATATGATGGCTAACACAGAATAGCTGGTTTTGGTTTTGATTTGTTTTGTTTGGTTTTGTTTTTTCCTCCTCACAGCCTGGATATCAGCCTCATGGCTGATAACAATATGTCACCTCTAATCTTATTTCCCATTCCTAGACTCTATTAACATCAAGATTTTTCTTATTTTATTCTATATTTTACAATCCGACACAGCACTAGATTTTCCCAGAAAACAAAACTAAATAAAAGAAAAAAATTGTGAGTGACTTTATCAGGAGCTAAAATAATTGTATGGATTATAATTCACTTCTGTGAAAATGGTTATTTTTGAAAATGGTTATATGACCAACATTACTTGGGGGGGGGTGGGGGTGGGAGGAGGAGAGGGGAGCAGGGAGGGTGTCAATGTATTTTCTGGGGAAAAAATAATTCAAGGCATACTTTTTAATACTTTCTGAAATTCAACAGAAAAAGCTAACCAAATAAATTGAATACATAGGTCTCTTTTGAAAGATACAACTGTACATGGTATTTTGATAATATAATTTTCAAAGATGTGTGGAAAACAAAACATACTTCATTAATAGCATCTTCCTATTCAGGAATACTATCAGCGAAAAGAGGTCTGACTACTGGACAAGTTTAATAGCTGATTTATATCAAAAAAGGGCAATTTGAGTACTGTTTTTACCATGGAATTGTAACATTACAGGTGAATATTTTATTTTAATCAAACATTCCCCTGCCTGAATTGTCTCAGAGTTCAGTCTCAGAGCTGCTATGGAGAGCCAGTCTTATATCTGTGTCGTTCACAGGCCAACTTGGACTTTTAATGGTCTGAGTGTCAGTCTAAAACAGACACTTGACCTGAAACTTGTACCCTCCAGGTCAATCCTGAATGTCTGGCAGATCTAATCAAACATGTAGTGGTCCACTTCTCTTTTGAAATTCCATTATGGCACTGCTGCATACCTTGACATAACATAATTCCTTAAAAAGGCACTAAAAGAGCATGAACTTTCATTCGCTCTCATGAGTAGAAGTAAAGAGAACAGCAAAGCCCTTAAACAGCTAGTTTCTCCTTGATAGTTTAATTTTTAACATCGATAAAGTGTTCGGCTTTGTACAAGGTTTAACATGAAGATAATCCTGTCCTAAGTTCCTTAAAAGATAAAATAGAAGAGATAAGGGAGCTTAGAAATAGAATTACTTCTTGAATTTTTGTGTCAAGGTATTTGCAAAGATTGCAGAAATGTGTCATGAAAAAAGCAGTTGCAGAAACCTCTAAATTCATTACTGCTAGCACAAGCCATTTATAAATAGGTAAATAGTATAGCAGTATAGATTTTTGTAGAGCCTCTAAACCTATCAGGGACCACATCCTCTGTTAAAATAAATTGTCACAGCGCTGCAGGTTTGATGCCCACTCACCGAAAACTGCTGGAAAAATAAACAATTGAAAGAAACAAAAGGTGCCCCAGAGAAGTATATTGGGACTGCTTATTTTGTAGGACTCTGTGTAAAAGCATGTAGTCTAATACTTTAAACAAAGACACTCGCCAAACCAGTCACTACTTACAATAGACAATGGATAAAGCAATTAATCAGTCATTGCCACTTTTGATCAAGCCACAGAATTAAGGAACTTATAAAAAGTGTATTAAGCAGCTATAAGTAATGTATTCTGATCAGGAAATATCAATCTCCTCAGGGATATACTGGCTTAGGGAATGAGTTACACTGGGTAACCAGTCTAGTACTAATTGCAAGAGACTCATTATTAAATTGCTGGCTCAGTTTACCTGATGGTAAGGATCTTTGTCTAGATACATTGTACAGATATACAGCCTACATACAGGGCTCACTTTGTTTACTGAGTCACATCTCATCTGACTTAAAGAAAATAGTTTCTCCTTTCCTTGAGGCTCCTTGAGCCTCAAGTCTCAGTCTATTCCAAAACAGCTTTGTTGGTGACTTGGACTTTGTTGAGCAGATATTTCCAAAGACAGCTGAACAACCAAGCAACACCCTGAGCGTTCAGCTAGCATTCACTGTGCATGAAGGGAATTCATGATAACTTTGTATAGTAAGCAGGCATTATATACTGCTAAATTTCACTGGTATTCCTGTGGTATCACATATTATATTCGCATTAAAACCAAATGAGCTCATCATGATTAATGTTACTACAATGAATGCTGAAGGAATTAAAAACGATTATCCACTCATTGTAAAGGGTTGCTGATAATTATGGCTATTACACAAAAGGTACATTTTAAGCAATCACCATAGTTAATTCATTCAGCACTATATTATGCAGTGCTGATAACAATGAGTTCTCTTGGCACTCCTGTGGTTCCCACATGTGTGTCCATCAATAACCCATTGTACTGTACCTTCAGTAGTTGAGCATCAAGTCACAAACACTTCAATAATGTGCTACCTGTTGGGAGCATTTATTATGCTTTTTTAAAGTTATTTTCCAACTATTAGCAAAACACAGCTATAGAAACTATTTTCAGTGCTTGGATCATGGTGCAAAGATAACATTAATAAGTATTTTATTTAAAAATGTGTTAGGAAGTATAGTTTAATATGTGTGAGCACTTGTGTATATAAATAAGCACATAGACTTAAAAGTCAGAAGTTACACCAACCATACAACTGCTTAGCCCTTTCATATTTCATCTTCTGCTGTATGGGTTCCCTCCTGTATTTCTTCTCAACATTTGTTGCTGCATTTTTTTTTCTGATATTTTGACTGTAAACAAGGCAGTGCTTGTGTTTTGTGATGGCTGTGAACAGATCATTCAAAAATATCAATATTAATAACCAAGAGCTCCAATGTGAGAACAGTGTTTGCATAAATTTTATAGTGCTTGACGTGACATAGATGTTTGATTTTAGTCTCTCCAGTATATCTTGTTTGTGCCTGATCAGCTGAGCCAAAGTCTGAGGATAGATTCTATGTTAGTTTCTGGCTTACGTGTTCTCATATTTAACAAACACCAAACCTTTTCTTCGGTGGTAACCATCATGTAGCAAGCCATGCAGACCACAGAAGTCAGACCACTTTGGTGAGTCCAGCACTCAGTTGCTATTATAATGCTTTCAGTTGCTATGTGTTATTGTTAATGCTGAGCTTATGTTACCCAACCTTTCCTATAAATAAACATGTATCAAACTCCCACTCCCACCAAACTGTAAAAACTGATAACTTTCATCGAAGTCTGGATTTAATGTGGTCTTTGTGCAGCTTCATTGCAAGTTCTTCCAAGGAAGACAGAGACTATTATTATGTTTTAATTTCAGCATATGCTTAATCACTTTGCTGAATCAGAGCTTTAGGAGTTAGACAAAAATTGTAATACATTCAAAAAACCTTTTTTTTTTTTTTTTTTTCTCCTGAGGACTGCAGGATTTGCCCTTTAGGTAGGGCTTCTTTGTTATTTAGTGAAAGTATAAATCACTTTTACTAATGTCCTTTCACTTGCATTACTGTCATATATTTCTCTCTTCCTTTGTATTTTTGGACAGTTTACTTGCATAAAGCATCTAGAAATCATGTTTTCAACAAATGTATTCACCTGTGGATGATAAAATGAAAGAGGTGGAGGCTAATAGTGCTGAATTATAGGGTGGCAATTCAAAGCTATAAAAAGAAAGCCTGGAGGTCTGCTGAGTGCCATACCAATTAGAATGTCTATTTTCAATAACTGATAAGAAGTGGAATGTTGTTTGCTCTTGTCCTTGCTGATGCTGACAAAGATACATCTTGTTGGTATTAAGAGTAGAACACCTACTTTCACTGAGTAGCTTATATACTGGGAATGATAGCTCCCTATGAAAGAACGTAATATTATGGTGTCAACATAATATTAAATGAAGTCCTGATATTTTTTCATCAATAAACACCGCATTCCTAACAATATTTACTACTGATGGAAATGCTCAATTTATCCTCATCATAACTGGTATAGATATTTTCTCTAGATGAAAGAAAATATAATTTAATTATAATTCTTATATTTTTCTTTTATTATTTTAATACTAAATAGTAAAATCCCAGAGCAATGATGTGAAGTAGATTCTGTGGTAATGCATTTCAGCATTTCTCACTTATATGTTTATCTATGCAATCTGTCTATTATTCAATCAAACTATGGAGCTTCTTTCCTATGAACTTTAGATTTTAGGTAAATCCTCAGTTAAAAAAAAAAAAAAAAGAAAAAAAAAAGGATTAGTCTTTGCTTTTTCCATTCTAATCAAAGTTTCTGCTGAAGCCAGGGGTAGATCTCACAATAGCAAGGACAGGTTTCAAGTTCAGTACTTGTCAGAAAGGGCTGCTCATTATTTTTTGGTCTTCTGTGTACATCAATATTAAAATAAAAACAGAATCCTAAGAACAACACCTTTTCCCACACTATTCACCCTATAATCTTACTGAAGGCATCACAAGGGAATGGGCTACCTCTTGTTCTGTACAGTCATTGCTACTATTGACATCTCTTCAGCATTTATTTGCATTTTTCTTCGCTCAATGTCTCATTTGCCATTTGTTGAGATCAGTGGAGTTAATGGCTAAAACAGGATGTCATTTTCTGAGCTCCAGAGCTCTTCAAAGCACAATGTTGAAGCTGGGAAGGTGTGAAAGTTGTTTGAAGGGATTTTGTTTTCATTTTATTAAGATGATCTGTAAGGAAGAGCAGAGATCGGCCATTTCTTTAGCTTGAGTTGCAGATATACTACATTATGCTCAGGACCCTCATGCCCTACTTAAATAAGACAAAGGTGCTTTACAACTGTTACAGTTAGGTCAGAGAAAAGAAAAGGAATCTGCTTACTGCAAATGAAAGTTGCATAGTTTGCAGTAAATATGTTTCTAGACTTAATTAAATAGGAACAACATTCTTGTATAGCAATATTTAAAAGCAGGCCATTTATAAAAACATATTTGCAGCATACCCAATTTTGGGGAAATACTACAATTTCCACATTAACCATGCTTTGTCATTGTGTGCTTAAATGCTCAGACCTTTATTTTCTCATAGTACATTGTTTTCAAAATGAATTCATTCCAGTCTTTTAGATTTCAAGTGAAGACATTTTTGAGGCATTTGAGTGCAAATTAAGTGTCTGCAAAATGACAGCAAATGAGAACACTACTTCATCCTGCTTCAATAAATTTATAAATGAGTGAATACAAATTTTGCCAACATTTACATATACATACCCATGCAAGCACACACAATTGTCTTCAGTATAAGAATATGTATGAGCAATTTCAACGCAAAGAATAGTTTATTCCAGAAAATAACAAATTCTTGAAATGAAAAGCCCTGAACAAAAACATTTCACCTCCAAATAGAGGGGCTCTCTGTTCTGACCACTTTTCAGCACCAATCATTTGTGTAAGTCAAATTTCTGTCTGGGCTATGGATTTTCAGCAATGGATATTGAAACAATGCCACCCACTACTACCGAACTGTAATATTCTGGTAGACTTTATAAGCAGCTTCACAGAAAACTTTGAAAAATAATCTCTTTAGAAACAAATCCCTTTGCATATGATGTTCTCTTCTTCTTCATAACTAAAGGCATTTGCATGAGAACAAGGTCTTCGTTTTAGAAGAATCCAGCTACTCCCACTGTTTATTCCCCACTTGAAGTCATAATCCCTGCTTTGTGACATCGTGGTTGGTTACAATGAAAATGGCTATTATTGAGAAAACAGAAGGATTAACTGCAGTCCTGCTGGCTCTGGGAACTGGGGGAAAGAAGATGTAACTTCTAGTTGGTATGCTTTTTCACTTCATAGCATTGCTGTGTGTCTTTTGCTTTGAGAACATTGTCTTCTACTGCATTCCTTTCAGCCTCCTTTAAATGAAAAAAAGCTTTTGTATCTGTATGTGGGATGTGAGCAGTAGAAGTTATGATAAGGAAAACCAGGTGTTCACAACTCTCTCCCCATTGTTTATTAAAATTAAGAAATACATAGGAAAAAAAAAAAAAAAGCTAATTTTTCATCCAAGGCAGAATGAAACTGAAAGAGGCAGACAAAGAGAATGCAGATCAAATATTGAACATAGCGATGATTTTTGCTGTAATTCCAGATGTCAACCAAGTATTGAAGAAGGCTTCTCTAACAGCAGCTGACCAACACACTCATGGCAATTAAGTTATCTGATCAGTTTTGTCCTTTTAACTCTCTTTTAAGGTAGGGTTTTTTCAAGGTTTCAAATTTTTGGAAGCTGTTGCAACATTTTAAGAATATGTGATTGTCCATCCATTCTGATGATGATGAGTGTTAAAAAGTGAAAACCCTTCTGTATAAACTAAGAGTCTTGCTTATTTGGAAATACAGATATCCATTCAATATATTCATATTACTCAATACTCATGCATGGGACTACAATTGATTGTAAAATTGTGTACACTATATATTAAGCAGAATTTCGGCCTATTTTTAGGGTTTAGCAAGGCACATATATGGTTCTGCCTACAGCTTACTTCTATTAACAGCACATACAAAATGATCACTGAAGTACTTGAAAAGATGTTCCACACACCATCATTTTACTTATCAGGATGATTTAATTCCATTTGTAAATGTATCATGTTCCATCTGAAACATAGATATGTGTCCTTTACTATTCTTCTGTTAGACCTTTCTGGTAGGCTCACAGAGATCAATTGCACTACTGATTACCCATTTCTTTCATGAAGCCAGGCACGGTCTTGTGGGCCAGTGCCTCACTGTAGAGTCCTTTGGAACCCCTCAATGAACATGGTTTAAAACTGTTCCAGAACTAGAATCAGTGTAGCCACAGAGTGCTCTACACAGGTTAATGAAGCCTTCTCAAAGGCAGGCTACCTAGCTCAGGTAAAATGCCATACTATATTACTTTTAAAGATCCAAGTTATTACCCTTGGATGGAACTGCATCATGATGTGTGAAAGTATCAGCCTGCCTACAGGTAGACAGAGACTATCTCCAATATACTTCATTTTACTGGGTAGACATGCCATCAATCTCCTTTCATGGGTTCTCTTTTTCCCCAGGCAACTATTAGTTCTTCTTTATGCCTGTTTTAGTTTAAATTCATGTTTCTTCACTGATATTATGAATACTTTCAGAACATTATGAATGAGTGCTTTGTGCAGCAGCATGTACTTCTTTGGTAGAAATAGCTTTCTTGAATTCCTTGAATCATACCTATTTTTTTCACAGCAGTACCACAGCTGTCTTAACTAATCTGCTGAGACCTGTCTCCTTGTGAGCATGATCAACTATTCAAAATTCAAATTATAGTTGTTGATCACTGATTTTGATTTTAAAAGGCTGAATACAAAGGCCAGTCAGCACTGACAGCACACTTTGGGCAAATCTGATAAAGACAGTCTCAAAGAATAGGTACACAATGAACTGCAAAAATATTTGGTACCTAACGTGTTTCTAGATTAACTTACACAAGCATTCTAAAATGCCCTGAGATGCAAGAACAGAATCATACCACTCTTGCATGCATGCAATAACTGATGATCCTAATTAGGAAAAAGTAATGAGTAGGAAACTGGAAAAGGGAATTAACATTCTTGGCAAAGCAGATAGGAAACCCCTGTATTTTACCTGCTCCATTGCTGCTTATTGAAATCATTAGATATGGGTGCTTTTCCAGGGAGGTCTGCGGTACACATCCGTTACACTTCATCAATCAGTGACAAATTTTTCACAAATCCTTAATCCAGATCTCCCATGTTAATTCTAATAATTTTGCAAGGAGCTGCCAAAAATTACTTATTGTTCCGTTAATCGTTACTAATAGGAACAGAGGACTGCCTTGAGTTTCTTCATGAAAACCGTACTAATTAGAAATGTCTGAATACATACAAGTCCTCAGAGATTAATTTATTCATCATAATCAGTTAATCACTTTTCCTTTACATAATTAGACAGCTCCTGGTGGAGAGGAAGACCCCTTAATTTTCTTGGAAAAAATAAAAGTACTGTAAGCTGACATTAGCAGAATTATTGTCTTCCTGTGCATACAGATTAGTGCAGGTGGATTTTTTTGCTCATTCACCACAAATGAAATCTCAAACCAGAAACACTTTTTAAAAACATATTTTCTAAAGCTGCATCAGAAGTTCTTTCTATAGTCTTGCCCTTCAGCTGTCCACCAAGACTAGGCTCAAAGATTGCTGAAGAAACTGGTAAAGTTCTAGTATTGACAAGCCCAAACAGAAAACTGCTCACTTTGCATGTAGAGCAATACAGAGACAGTCCAAATATTTAACCCCTTTGCATATTTCACAAGCTTAGCTTTTCTTATCCCCACAAGAGATTTTTATCTGCCCTTCAAAATGACAGCAAAGGTGTCATCATCATTTACCTGAGTGGATCACTTTTTAGATACCCTGATAATCCTTTTTGAGAACATATACATAAGTATGGATTTAGAAAGAAGAAGGAGAGGTGGCTAGGAAGCTATCCTATTAGCATTGTCTGTTAGAGAATGAGTTCTATGTCTTTTGATGTGGGAAAAAAAAAAAAAAAAAAAAAGGAATGAAATTACCCAAGAACCCTGTGTGCTTGGGTGGCAAGTGCTGTGGCTTTTATTGTCCTTTATTGCACAATGATATATCTAATTATATTGGCCAGTTACAAGCCACTGAGAGACTATAAACACTTAAAAGCTCAGAGATGAGTGCCCTGGTATTTTTTTCTGCTTTCTGCTAACTGCCCAGCTACACTGTAGAATAGTCCCAGAGAATCATTCCTATCTATTGTTTGAGAAAAGCACACAATCTTGTCTGGTACTAATGTTTTAAAAGATAACTACTATGGTATGTCTCAGTTCTGTCAACCACTGAAATAAACTGCCAAGACAGCAGTTACAACATAATCGTGACAAACATGTACTGTAGATCCTGGTTTATATCAGAATTGTATCCCAAAATGGTGAATTATTTCCAGCAACTGTGATACTACCTAATGTCTTCTGAATAATTATACATTAATTATAACCACAAAAAAAATAGTTTGGAATATAATATCTTGCCTACTAGGCAACCTTGAAAGTGGCATATCAAGTGCAATCTCCATAGTCTGATAAAACCTCTTCTGACCCATCTTATCTTTTTTTTTGTGTGTGTGTGTGTGTGTGTGTGTGTGTGTGTGTGTCTGTTTGCTTGTTGTTTTTTTCTTTGAAAGAAGGCTGAGAGAGATGAGGAAGGGAGTTCTGGGGAGACAATTCAAACCCTGCTCTTGTGATTTTGCAAATTACATTAGTTAATGATCACCAGTTTTTAAACTTATCTAACATGAGCTTAAAGAGTAGAAAAGATAGTGCATACATGCATCTATTAGGTCCTATAACAGCTTGTCTTAATTTATATAAGCAGAAGATGACAGAATTTTGTGCTTAGTGACAGATGAAGAATGAAAAGCATTTAAGGCTGATGCTTGAAACACCTGGCAGTTTCCTGAAGGTTTGGGAGCTCTTCAAGTTCTAGTGATTCTTGTCAATATTATTAGAAACTTGAAAATGAATATGGAATAAGACCTTACAACAACAACAACAACAACAACAACAACATAGGAATTTTCTCCATATATTTTTGAATATATTTTCCCAGTAATAATAAAATATTTTAATGTATTTTCTGGTTACAGCTATAGTTTTTATAAAGCAAATAAAAGTCAACCACTCTCACTTTTCCAAAGATGTCTGCTTTTGTTAACTGCATGTTTCTAGTATTTGGGGACCACAGGACTCTCAAAACTATTTATAGTTTATAGCAGAAAAAGCAAAGGAAGAAAAGAGGATCTTACTAATCACTGAAATATCCATGTTCAGAAAGCTTCCATGGATGTTTCAAACAGCCTATCTTTATAAAACATCTATTTTTTAAAGCAATGGGAAACAATTCAGATCAAGTTGCTGTCATTGTTGAAATGACAACTACCATGCAGTTAGAGAAAATGGCTTGAGCAGCTTTGCTGTCCACTGTGTTTCACTTAGAGCATGTTACATCAACTTTCATTTTGGACAGCAAATGGGACAAGAAAATGTGTAAACAAACAACAACAACAAATAAATATATATATAATATATAATGATATAAATCAAACAATTTTCTTATTTTGTTTGATCATTATTTTTCATCTAACAAGGTAGGTAGATTACTTTGATTAGCAGATTAATGAGAATGCTTGTTCTACACCCTCACAAATTAAAAAAAAAAAAAAAAAAGCTATTTTCCCTTTCTGTTTATTTTATTTTATTTTATTTTATTATTTTTATTTTTTATTTTTATTTTTATTCTACTCATTTGCTGGTTCTCATGTAAGTCAATGCCATGAGTAGCTGTCCTTGTCATTCAATGTTTCCATTTGTGAATGTGAGATATCTGATCACTCAGATAAGGTTAGGTATGTATTCAAGTAACAGTATAGTCATTCAAGGTAAACAAAAGTCAGAGCATTTGGAATTTAGTGGTACTGAGGACAATCTAGAAATGGATGCATTGTGCATCTATGGTTAAAAAAGGTCTTTTGACTCGCTGCATTTTGAGTTATTTGAGCCTTTTTAACGGTGTGAATTAGTGCATGCAATATTTGATCCCATCTTTATGCCTTTTCTGGATAAGAACTCGAAGTGCAAAGGTACAAGGTTATCATAATATTCCTGAAGAAAGAAAAAACAATTGCCTGAATAACCTATAGTTCCTTGATCACATCCTGCTGATCTTTCTAGTAACTTGCTTGAAAGAAAAATATTTAATCTACTTTCACTTTCCAGTATTTTCATCAGGAATGCTAAACACAAAATGCAACTTTTTTCTATGCTAGCTGGAGAAAAGTATCTAACTAAAACTGACAAGTATTTCATTTACTAGCCTACCATATACTGCCTATATTTTGCTAATATTTTTTCTGTGTATTTTACAAATAAGAGATTTAGAGTTCCTCATTATTCTATTTGCCTAACTCAAATACAATTCTCGATAAGGAGATCAGGATTAGGATAATGAAAGTCAGTGCAAAAAAAAACAAAAAAATATTATAATTGGCTCTTGAACTTAAAAACATTTTCAGCATATTTTATGTCTAGTCTATAGAATTTGTCTTTAAAATGGTTTACAAAGAACCCTGAGCACATAAAATTCTGGAGGTAACTGTATGTTTCTCTGAACCTGTATTAGAAGAGCTTTTGGAGAAATAAGCCTTCAGATTCACCAGTGACCGGCACTTACAAAATGGTTCTCATGACCCACAGTGTGAGGAGAGAGAGATCTGAGCTTTCTTCCACATTAACAATAGTGTTGTTATCCAACCAATGTACAAATGCATAAGAAACTTCCCATTCATTTAAAGCTTTTTTTTTTTTTTTTCCCATCATTTCAGGAAATGCTTGAACTTTTCACCTTTGCTTGAAATAGGATTGACTCTGTTTCTGCCACTGCTTTTAGAATCTATCCATTTTTCTGCACCTTTGCTATCATACCATCCTTCTGATTATGCACTAGATTTTTTCCAATCTCATTTTAAAGCTAACTGCTATAAACTGGGGGAAGGGAGAGTTATTTTAGTATAACAAGTAAGAGGTCTGAAATACAGCATTTTATTTTTCTTTAATATCAAAACACACACAGAAGAAGTGATAAGTGAAAAGAAAGTCTCGTGCAGGTTGAATAAAAAGTGGGTTGGTGTTAGGGACACCCCAGTTAGCTGAAAATAACCCCCATAGAAATGCATTGAGAGTATCTCATATATAAACAGGGATTTCTGCATAGGAAAATGGAGATTATCCTTCAGTTTACATTATGTTACAGTTTACATTTATTGTGCTAACATAACACAAATTATAATCATTTCAAAGTACTAGAAACTCACGTCAGAGATTCCAATTATTATGACCATCTTCACCTAGTTCTGATTATATCCTTTAATACCCTAATTCAGAAAATTCTACTATTGCATTATGTAATCCAATGTCTTTTGAAAGAATGTTTATTTTGAAATAGTAGAAATGTATGCATGCAATAAAAATAGCATGTATTTACTATATCATACTGCTACATTTTTATTATATTTGTCTTTATGCAGTTTTGAATATTTGATGCAGTTGCAAGAGTATATGTTGCTATATATACTTAGGAAGTTAGACAGCTAACATGATGGCCAAATTTTGTGATAAAATCCATCATCATGAGTTAGAAGAAATAACAGACTAGCAGGGAGCAACAAGTGTACTGTTTCCTTGCAGAAACAGAATATGCAGTACAGTGAAATTTTAAAGAAAAAGGGGGCTTTGTATTTTAGAAACAGGAAATTATGTGGTGAGGTAGAACAGACTTGACTCATGGTTTTATTTTCTAGTCAACATAATACTGTGTAGCAAAGACACTACTATAAAATAATCTGATATAATTTGTGGAACTAGACCTTATCCTCACTCTTTTCACCTTCATTTTGTCTGTATATTTTAAAAGAAACCTACCATTTGCTGTGATTGCTTTGCACTGTGAAATTTCTGGGCAGCAGAAACTATAAACTCCGAGTACAAATGCTAATACAGAAGCTTTGCAATGCAACACCAAAACTGAAGTGCAAATATTTAAAGCAATTATATACATGCTTTATAAACATTCCACTTTGGTAATTCAGTGTAATATTAGTAATCTTAAATCTCTCAAGTTGAAAGCACCAAAGTTCAGCAACTGGTAATCTATATGGCGGTCTTGTTGAGTAATATTCCTCAGTGGACCAATCTGACTGCAACCTAAACTTCACTTCTGATTTCACTTAACTGGAGTCTAAGTTTCCTTGGGAAAGCTCAGCATTACAGCATCTTAACATGGTCAGCTGTTTTTGATATAATTACATTTACAGTAAGGTTTCTGGCTCTTGTTTAAAATTTTAGACATTGTGTTGTTTGAGTTAAATAATATTTATTGAAAATGGTATCAAAACTCTCATTGGACTTAATGGGCATTGGCCACAAAGTCTTTTAATGTGAATTAGAGCAGTTAATTTCTAATGCTCTTTGTGTTAAATTGCTATGTGATAAATGATTGGTCAAAATTACAAAGAAATCCCTTAGCTCCTGGTATGATTGTGCATTAGAGAACCAGGTGTAAAAGGCATTCAGTAGTCACTGCCTTGTGCCAAATACCTTAACCTTTATGGAAATATTCAGTATTTTTGGACTGATGTTCATCATTTTGCAGAAGAGAATAGTTAGGTTAAAAACTTTTTTCAGGTTCCCTTGAGCTGAGTTTAGTATCAACATAAGTTACCTTAAAACAAGTCTTAAATTTGCGCAATTAATAGGTTGATCTGTCTGCATTCAGAAACAAAATTTTCTACTCTCAAGCTGGTTCCTGGTTCCAATCAATGTTAATTGTCAGAGGCAGGAAGAAGACTCTTGGCATTAAAAACACATGGTTCAAAGATGCTATAAAGTAAGTAAGTGTTAAATGAAATATCAGCTAAGAAGTTGCAGCACAGGATAATTTCTGTTTTAATATGTAAACTGATGAACTCAAAAACTGAAATCCAGATTACTGTTTCCTGGACAAATGCTGTTTGTCATTGGTCTACAGAGTCATACTTTCTTATGTTTTCTTTTAACTTTCTGGTCTGATTCATTTTGAAGTCCTTTCCAAAGACTGGCAAAGTTTAAATAAGAGGAATGGCTGGTAAACTTAACTATATGTTAGTGGTTTTGTGAGGAGTTAAAAAGAGCAGGGATGAGATATGCAAGCTGGCTGTGGAAGGCACTGAACAGGACACGTCATGATCACTGTAATTGTTCAGGCTGTTACACGTTGCAAACATTACCACCATTTCATGTTCTTCTAGCAATCCTTTAAAATGAAGATAATGGAATTAAGCAATGGTAGAAAGCAAACACTCAGGAGACAATGGTGGATATCCAGATTTGAAATATCTGAAAAGGAAGCAGGAGGAAGAGGAAGCTGTTTTCAGCAGCTCCTCTGTGTCAGTCTACTCTCAGCAATGTCTGTCACTATGGGCTGGTGGTTTTGGTTCCCTCCTCACCTGGTAGCCCTCTTTTCCTGTACTGATGTGTCTGTCTGGAAAGGATTTTCTTTTATTCCAGTTTATGGTCAGGTAACCACTTTCTTAGTATCCAAATATTTCTTTGGATCTAGGCTTTAGTTGCTTAACAAAGGTCACATGTCAACCAATGGCAGAGCCAGAAATAATGGGATTTCTGGATAACAGTGCCCTGCTCTGATTTTTACACTGTGAATCCAGAGATAAATGCATTTTAAACCATTATTTTAATAGCAAAGATGCTGTAGATTTTTTTCTTTTTGCTCCTGTTCTTAGTGTTCATTACAGAAATAGAGTTTGAACAAGCGTGTTTTCTTCTTTTCCTCTTTGGAATACAAATTATACATTGTCAATTTCTCTTCCTGCATGTTATGCTAGGTCTAGCCTTTATACTTTGACACTACATCTTATAGTTGTCTCAGTCTGTAAAAGCCTAGTGTTCCTATTGCTAGTTTAGATTTCAATTAACATTCTTAAAAAGAACTAAAAATAGTAGCTGTCATGCTATATTCTTTTCCACCAGGAACCAAATGTCCTCCACTGTCTCTAAACCACAGTTTGTAGGACAATAATCATATACCTTATTTCTAACTGAAAGAACAGCCACAGTGCTTTGCTCTTTCCTGCATTACCTAATTGGCATTGGTATTTATTTCCTTTTTTTTTTATTTATTTTTTTTAATAATACTGGATTGTGTGACTGATACGATAATAATATACTTCTACAGATCTGAAAGTTTATAGTTCTACCTAGGATTTCAAAGCACTTAACCCAAGGTAGTTATGAGCTGCTGTCTCTGTGAAATTCTTCCAGAAATTAAGCTCCCAGGAACAGATTTCCCTTTAGGTATAATTATGTTTCATTTCCATAAGAGAAAAATGAACCTAAGATCATGACAACGTGGTTATTATTGTCCATTCAAGCTCTTTGACAAATCATTTTTGTGTAGTTAAAACAAGTGCATTTTAACATTTTTTCACACTGATGATCTTGTCTCATAGAAGAAAATAGTCTTTACCTGTATTGCACAGGAATGAAAAGATGTAGCTGAAAATAATATTAAAAACAAAACAACAAAAAAGGTACTTTTAAAATTGAATAATCTACAAGTCACAGTATCTGTTATTTATTTTTGCCACAAGTTCATTTCTTTCAGAGGTTATAAAAGCTAAGGCTGACATTTTACAGGAAGCACAACAAAATGCCCCTTCTGTTTTTTTCTTTCAGCTCAAAGTCAAAATGGAAGCAGCATATTTATCTGAAACATTTTACATGGGAAAAAAAAAAAAAAAAAAGGAAAGAAAACAGAAAAAAAAAAAAAGACATATTTGATAACTTTCAGGATATTTGGATGATTCATTTATATCCAACCTCTCGTAACCTCCATGAGAACTTAATGGGTTATTTGAATAGCTTAAAGATTATTTTATTTGGTATTTATATAAACATTCCACATAATCATTCTAGGAAAAAAACAAAGCAACAACAACAACAAAAACAAAACAAACAAAACAAAAAACAAACAAACAAAAATTGTAGAATCATCTTTGTGATTTTCCTTTGGAGAGTTGGGAATGTAGAATGATAATATTCTGTTTAATTTTATTTTCACTCCCTAAAAGGTGATAAAAGGTCAAAGGTTTATTGAAATGATATGTTTGTGTTGGCTTAGAAACATCTAAATCTAGACTGATATCTTACATGAGTTTCAAACAGCTGCAGCATTTTGAATTTGGAAAGACATCTGGCTTTGAAAAACAATTCTATACCTTTTTTATGACTGCATTTATCTTAAACTGTGAACTTATAATCACAGGAAATGTGAATGGACCTATAGCCCTGAAAAGTGAACTCCTCTGTTTAGTCATCAAACAGGTGCAGCAGTGCCAGCAACCTCCAGCTTGCATGGGACCAGTGTCTCCATGCAAAGAGGCTGTCACCCTATCATGTGGAAACTGAGGAAAACTAAATTTTAAGGGCAGAAACTATCATAGTACTGAGAACAGAAACTCAAAGATTGTTCCTGATTTTTTTAATCTTTATCTTAACTTTGCACATTCTGAATCTTAAAAGCATATTCAAAAATACTTCTCTCAAGTAGGATCCTTGGTTTTATATATTCACAAACTCACTTTGCAGTACTCAGTTCATAGCTCCCCATTAAAAAATATAGTACCTGCAGACATTAGAGATGGCTTTTCAACTGCAGCTGTTTAATCAGTAAATCTGTTACACATCTGGTAAATGTGATGCTAATCAAAGTCCACTGAATTCCATTAAAAGGCTCCCATCGACCTCACTGTTTTAGATCGTGCTCTTGCACAGTTACACACACGCTCACACACACACACGATTAAGTTATTGTCTGGGGGTTGTGAGGATAACTTCTGTATAAATTCATAAGACATTTTATGCCCTCTAACTCTACTCTTGGACAGGTGAAATGATCAAGGTTTACTGGCATTTTTGAAGTTCGGAAAAATACTGTAGCTTCTTCAAATGGCTTTCTTCGGGGAGCAGCTGTGCACTCAATCAGGCCAGGAAATGTTTAAAACAACCCAATGCCTATATCTGGCAGTAATCAAAGAAGTCAAAAAAAAAAAGGGGGGGGGGGGGTCAGAAGGAGAGAGATGTAGAGAAAGAAGCAGAGGCGGAGGAAGGAGGAGAGGGGGAAATAAATGTGCCTACTGTGGCTTAAAGCACAATAATTTAATTGTCACTATGCAATCAATAAAATGTAACAGTGTGAAGGAAGCATGACAAACATAGATTTGCTTTGTCTTAAATGGTATGTACTAAATGAATGTTCCCCAAACTGAACAAGATTGACTAGTAAATTAGAAGAAAAATTGGTGTTATTTTACATTTTCTGCTTACCTATGGAAAAGACACTCATTTGCAAGAAGAAAACTGGAAAAATGCTTTTTTTTTTTTTTTTTTTTTTCTGGCAGTCATTCTTTTAGGTCATCCCAAGTGGAGGCAATAGACATATTCTAAAGTAAGAGCCCAATTCAGTAGGTGTCCTGCCTTAGTGAATCAAATCAGTGGGGTCATCACATTGACATGAATGGATTTCAGGAGATCAAGGTCTTACCATTTAAGTATCACTTAGAAACATAGAGGAATATTAGAAATATGCTCTAACACTGCACAGCTAGAGTCTTATATCCCTACATAACTATGCTAAAGTTAATGGGGAACCATGAAGACAAAAGTCTTCCATCCTTGCAGACACTGAAAACAGCTAAAGTTTGTAATTAGTTGTGATGATACAGGGAGCCTGTATTACATAGGTTTCTGTATGAATTTTAAGTGAAAATGGTCAAACGCTGTACTTCAGAGGCAGAAAGTGCCATGAGACAACAGTACATTCTCATTACTATTCTAGGCTCTTTATGGGCTTTTGTATTTACAATATATATTTTTTTCAGTTAAGGCCAGTTCAGTTCCTCTGAACATGGTAGATGAGGAGATTTAATGAAAGAAAATTTACATTCTGGACATTTTGGGATGTTAGTTTTGTAATCTTTCTGTCATCAGGAAATCATTGTTGAAGTAATAAAGCCAAAAAGTTGTATAGACTACCCTACCTTTTGACTTTTAAAAACTGAATAAACAAGACCTTATTTGTGTTCCATTTGGCTTCACTGAGAATATATTAGCAAACAGATATAATCTAGAAAGAAGAGACTTAATCCTGGAGAAGCTTATTTGTTAACAGAATAAACAAACATCTTAACCTGCTTGCATTTATCTTCACTTTTGCTTGGCTTAGCTCTGCATTTCATAAATAATAATAATAATAATAATAATAATAATAATAATAATAATTCTTTCAGTCTAGGGACATCATTTCTGTCTGCATGGTACTTAACATTTTGTGCTGGAGTCATTTAGTCAGCAGGCTCAAAGAAAAAAAAAAGTTGGTTGGTAGGTTGTTTTTTGTTTGTTCTGGTTTGGTTTGGTTTGGTTTCCCCCAGAATTCATTCAGTGGCAAGTATTTGAGCAACTGTCCTTCAAACCTTATACCCCAAAATATAAGCAGTACTTCTGAGCTCTATTAGTCTGAATAAAAAAGCAGGAGCCATGTGTGAGAGAAAAACCAAAAATCCAAGCCACATTTTAAAACAACGAGAACAACAAAAAACACAAATCAATGCAATTGATATGCCGGCTGACACGTTTACAACAATTGAAGGAAGATGATAGAATTTTGTTTTTCCTTAGAAAATATTGGGATGCCTACTTTCTCACATGCCAGCCTAAAATGGTATGGAAATGAGTTTTCTCAGGAAATGCCTTTATATATGAGAATGAGATTTACCGAACATTTCCTAAGATGCAGCTGCTAATTGTATTGTTCACAGAAAAAAAATATATATTAAAAAAAAAAGGTATGAACATTGTGCTGAAAGGCAAGAAATTCAAGGATGACTTGAAAACTGCTGGAAAAGATACAGTATGATTGAAGGATTTATCAACCTGTTTTGGCACCTCTACTCATCATTTAGCTTAGTATTTTGAAAGTGCTTTCATGTGAATACTTTTTTTTACACATGAACTTTGCATGAAGTGGACTGTATTTTGCATTCTTACAATTCAAAGACCTTCTTCTAAAATAAAACTGGAAGTAATTACTAAAGTCAAGAGGAATTCAAAAGTGCAAAATAGTGGATAGTAGAATAAGTGGATGGTAATATGTTTGCAGCTTTGTTTGTAATTCTTGAGCTGAATTCTTTGCATAAGGAAGAGTCTGTGCTGGCTACATTTTGAGAATTCCTTTTTCCCCTCAGGAACAGTAAAATGAGCTCTGACCAAAACTATAGCAATTGTTTAGAAGTTCTGAAACCATGTCAGCTATTACAGATAGTTCAAAGACTTCTCAGTGTAAATTTCTTCATGGGACATAGTTCACAAAATTCAAGGGAGATTTTATATCAATAGAGATTTTATATCATACCTGTAAATAAACAAAGGACTTATTTCATATGAAAACATGTATGTAGACCTTTAGTGTTGAAAAAGCTTTTTACACATTTCCATAAACAGTTTGTATAAATCTCCACAGATAGAGAATCTTAAAATCTCCCCAATGATGTTAAATTATTCATTTGCATGTCAAGTTTCTGCAGTGAATCTGAAATGAAATAAATAAGGTCTCTTACACAAAATGAAGGCACATGTATTTTCAAGTGTATATATGAGTCAACTTCTCTTGTAACAGTCACAGCACATATATATTGAAAAGAATGCCTATATTCTTTTCTGTAGTATATTGATTTCTGATTAGTGACATATTGATTATACTTATCAGCTGTGTCTACATATATCTAAATGTAGTGAATTAGGATAATGGCTGCAGTGTTTTGTATGGAAAATATGTATCTTGATTTATTTGTTTGGTGGTATTCTGAATTCATTGTGCTGAAGGACGCTGCAAGCAGGAATGAAACACTGACAAAGATAAAGTATCTCCAGGGACAATACCAAAGGTCCTTCAGACTGCGAACTAGTCACTTGAAATTCCCAAGCTACCCGTCACTGGCCCACTTAACAGACCTTTTTTTCCAAGGTCAGTAACTAAGATCAAAAGTACACAATGATGTTAGAAGTCATGGTTTGCAGAGAAAAAGGTGCTCAAAAGATGCCAAAAGACAAACGGAGGGTAAGTATGTTTATTCTCTCTGTTGGGATCGTCCTTAGAATTGGCTTGACCTTCCATTTGCACGGAAAGTGTGCAAGCATGAACTAAAATACTGTCTTTTTTAGCCTGTGAGACAAGAACAACTCAAATGTACAAGAATGATAATAGAAAAGGCTTGAGACCTGTTACAAAAGTGTTTCCAAGAATGATCTTGTGGTCCTTTCATGCTCATCCTATGAAGCCTGGACACTGCAGAATAGGTCAGGGTCTGGCTTGGGGTCAGGTCATGAGCAACTGACACTCATGAACAATTAACTAGGCAGATATTCAGAAGAAGCAGAGGAACACAGAGGAACAGTGGAATCACTAGGTCTTCAAGCTACACTGTCTGCTGGACTTCCTGTTTTCCTGACCTACCCAAGAGAAAGAAGACATTTCCTTTATGCCCTAACAAATTTGGCTATACAGTCCTCAGATCTTCAGAAAGCAGACAAGTTTCTAGCTTTGTGAATGAGCAGAAATATGAGTAAGAGCATATCTTTTATAGTAGCCCAATCACTTAAGTTATCTAGCACAACTATAATTCAAATGTCTCAGATGTCCCCCTGGGAAAGAATCTAACTCACTTCTCTGCTTTGTGAACTACTGCTCCTCCAGGTCCATGTTCCTCTAATGCTGCCATTTTTATCAATGGTTGTCCATGATCTTGAGAGGGAGAGGCAAGGAACGATACAAATCACTGACAGCTGGGTCTTCGCGTTGTTAAGATCTGTGTCAGACTGGACTGTGACTAATGGGGAGATCTATCTAGTAGAAGTATTTGTCCCTCAGGACCCAGAGAGGAGTTCTTGGGACCAGAGTCATGGCTGAGGTCTCCAACAGCAGCAGTAGAACTAAGAAAGCTGCTCCCATCAGCATGTGAAGTAGTTCTGGTTTGCATAACTTTAGCCTTCTACAAAAGTAAAATCCGAGGGGTGTGATGAAGGAAAGCATGCAGCTTCAGCTTTTTCTTTCCATTTTGACAGCCTCTACATGAGCCCCTAAAAAGCTGTGACTACCAAGACAAATTACAAGAGCCAAGAGGTGATCTTAGAGGTGATGTTGGGTCTGTCTGAACTCTACCCATCCAGCTTTCAAAATACATGTCTGGGAGCAATGTTCCCAGGTGTCTGAAACCAGATTGAAGAAAAGTGTGGAAAATGTATTATTGGGAACAACTATGTGGTACTAGAGGATTGGATTAGGTGACCTAATGGAACTTGACCGTTTCTGATTTCTTTGATTCTTTGACTTACATTTCCAAATGCTTTGGTCCCTGAGGGAGAAGAGTGAAAAGGAGTTGACATGATCAAATAGTTAGTACCATTGCTTTTTTAACTTTTGGAAGAATATTTTTTCAGTAACTGTTTGCCAGATATGTAAAAAATGCCACAGAACTATGTATATTACGTTGTGAAATATTAATGTTGGCTGGAAGTGCAAGGCTGATGTTGGAACTAAGTAAAAAAACTGTGCAATTGACTGTGCCAGTAAAAGCCAAGATGACAGGTTTTATTTTAATTTAATAAAATCTGAAGGTAGTGCTGTGGAAATCTGGCCAAGGCTGCCTGGCAGACTGCCTTGAAGGGAGTCATTGATAGTCCCCTTCCTTTTAGTTTATTAGGTTCGCCATTTTTCTCCATTTAGCATAAAAAAGTAATTTCCCAAATAGCAGGATTCCTCAGTCGTTTTATCCTGCTCATCTAATATCCACATTTTATAAAGCATTTCACTGAAGTTAGGGTCCCTAAAACTCACAGCATGAACAACCTGCATTTTACTAAGAGATTTCTTTACTAAATTCAATATGATATTGAAAGTCAGGAGCACCATTTAATTACACACTACTATAGAGAGGTGAATGGAGAGTAGTAAATACTCTTGAGACCTTGAGGGGACATCTATAAAAATGTGTTTTTTAAGAATTATTTTTTCTTTTCCTTCTGTAAGGTTGTAGGGATAAGAGACTATCAAACTAAAGGGTTGACTAAGCATCATTTGTTTAAAAATATTGTTCTAATCAAGTATGCAATAAATAGTGTTTCTTATCTGTTTTTAGCTATGAAATCAGCAGTAAAAATAGTAAGAATATTAATTCAGAATAATCAAGGCCATGCAAAATAAGATTTTGGACCCTATTTATGTCATTTTTTTTTTTTTCACCTTATGGAAAAAACTTATAGCATCTTCCCATACAGCATCACTGATGCTACTCAGAACCTTGGCCCAGAGATCTACATCTTCCTGTAACCTTCAGCTCTGTTGCATATTTATTTTCTTTATGTCAGCAGTTTCTCTTCTACCTTACACTCCAAAAATTCCCCCCAATACCTGCTGTATTAAGTCTTCCATCTTAGAATTCACATGTTCCTGCTGAGGTTCCAGGCAAGAGCCTTGTTTCCCTCAAGTAAGAAAGCTCATATGAATGTGCTTATCTAAGTCTTCCTATCTTTTCAAATATTTTATCCTAGGTCTTAGAAACCATAGAAGATGGTGAAATATTTAGGAAAGACCTATTCTCAAGTCAGTCCCACAGGCCTTTCACCCTCTCTCAAGATTATCATTTGGCACACCTGCTCTTTTAAAGCAGTGTCCCAGTGCCTTGTATTTATCTAACCCTTGAGAAAGTGATCATTGCAGTCCTCATTCAAGTATGTTTTGTTAGTAGGAAGCTGTACCCCACAAAATCATGAAAAGGGAAGTCCAGAAGCATTTTCAAAGGTTGTGGACAGTAGTCCCTAGAAGGGGATGAGGAAGAAAACCCTCACGCTACAGCCTAGCATTATTGCTCCAGTCACTTGTTTGGCAGTTGTAAAATGAGTAACTGCAATGGCAGAATCAACTTGTTCATACTGTGAATTCATTAAGCCTCAGAAGATAGCCTGTGGGCAGGGTCTTCTGTCCTGTGAGGTATGATATGTTTATTCATATTGATGGATTCACCAACGGTAAGCAATAATTCTATTCATTACAATTGTTCTTTGTAATAAAAAATAATGTTCTTCCTCAGCTCTTTCACTTTGTTTCAGTTACCCTGAGTGTGTGGACTTAATAACCATTTACAACATTGATTCCAATCTGGATGATGGAGCCAAAAATTGAGTCAAAAAAAAATTGACAGCCAAAATTGAGTCGTTGTGTGGCATTATCACTCCGACATCATGATACATGTTCATGATGCATTGAACAGTGCAATGCTTCATAGGCAACATAATGGGATGACACAACTGAAATTGAATAAGGAACAGTCTTATTGTAATTAAATTGCAGCTCTCAGTGTGAATACCATCTATCTAATACACAGCACACAAAGTGAATGGAAGCATGGAAACGTGTTTGTAATGTTTACAGCAAACCAATTAAGACTTCAGGTTCCCTATTAGCAGCAATATCACTCATCTATTCTAGCTATCAGCAACTTCCTTTGGTGTTCTCTATTCTGACTGCTCACAAGAGAGGAGTCTCTATCTGGTTTTGCTCGTATCAGCTGGCAGCAAACAATTCAAAAGACAATTTAATTTCTTCATATCTAAATTTTAATTATTGTACTTTCCAGTAATTTTAAGCAAATAGACCCTTAATCAATATAAATTGTCGTAATTTTGCTGATGTCAGTAACAGTTCCTACTATTTAAGAACTTGGCCACAATTTTTAAATTACAAGTTTTAGACAAATGTAAGCAGGGTAGAGTGTCAGAAGAGATAAGGAAATGCTGAACTTAATAAGGTGAAAACAACATGCTCCATGTGTACTATGCTGTTTACATTATAAAACATGGTAACAGCAGCAGGCTGATATAGATCCTCCACCACTATGGTCAAAATCCAGCCTATCTAGAAAGCAAGATGTTTTTCATTATAGCTGGGAGAGCATTTACAATAACCGCCTCCTTCTGTTCATCCCCCACAAGTTTGTAAAAACTGCCACAGAAATGAGGCAACACTAATATGAATTGCTATCTCCAGTTACTTGGGAAGAGTAGTAAATATCAAGATGACAACAAAAAACATATAGAACTTCTGATAATGTCTGGGTGCTCGATCCAATCAAGAGGATGCTGAAAGGATCACTTTTATTACCTGGATTTCTGAGAAGTAGCTTGGGAACTAGGTATTTTGTGTACCCTGACTGTGAAAGACAATCAAGAGTGAATCGCAACATACTGCTGTGATTCTTGTGGGAAAGATTAGGTTTCCAGTAATCACAGAATCACAGAATAGTTAAGATTGGAAGGGACCTCTGGAGGTCATCTGGTCCAATCCCCCTGCTCAGGTGTCTTTCTGGTGCACAGAAGTTTTTGAACAGGTATATTCACAGATAACTCTAGGCATATCGTAGTCTTCAACAGGTTTCTGTAAGAATGAATAGTTAATTTGAGAAGACATGTCAACCACTTCTGCCAGTTTACTTTTTTTTCCTTTATCTAAACATAATTTTATTTATTTGTCTATATAACCAAAAAGCTGGTTAATTTCTCCCATCCTTGTTCTACTACCCCATATATCATCAGTGCCAGTCTAGCTCTTTATGTAAAAGTCTGGGAATATTCATAGTGAAATAAAAGAGAGCTCCCATAAAGATTCTTTAAATATTTTGAAATATATATTTTTATATCGTATATATGGAATGAGTTCCATGTTAATCATTAACTTGCAACTTTAATAAACATAATGTTTTAATAAACTAATAAGAATGCTTGAGTTATACATAGAACACTAGGAATGTGGCATGTATTTAATGATTATTGCCGTGGCCTGTTCCAGAATGTTTTCTGCAAAATGTAAGAACCATGTTGTAAACTCTTTTGCCTGAGGACCTTTATTAAACTCAAACAATTTTAAAACATGTATATTATGTTGACTGGGTTGGATACTTTAGACATTACAATAGGAGTGACATGACATGCTGAAGTGTGCATTCATTAGTTCACGTTAACGTGAGGTCCTCAGTTGCAATAGTTTAGAGATATCCAGCTATTGAGGAATCTCTCTTCTTAACAGAGAGGCAGAAAACACTTTTTATAAAGCTCAGGCTAAGAAAAGCTTCATCAGACTTGCCTGTCATTCCAAACTGTCCTCACTATGAGTTTAATTTTATTTAAAACCTTTATAAATTCACTATTATCCGTATGGAACAAGCATCAGTGAGGAAAATGGGCAATTCCACCCAAGTGTTATCTTTCGATATGCTAAGCCAATTTCCCAGCTGGCGCAAGTTAAGTTATGGCAGTTATATTAAACGATGCCAATATACACTAATTTAGAATGAGTTCCTTCATCATTAACACGGGTATTTTAGGAAACCAATTTGGAACCATACATTATGTAGATTCCCTTACCTACTCATCATTTCCCTTCTGATATTTCATTAGTATATCGATTTCCTCTTATTAAAAATAAATAAATAAATCATCCCACTCACCTCCTTTTGCCCTCTGCATCCTACAGCTGCAGAATCCCACCTGGATTAACAGATTGATTTATTGATAATAACCATTGATCTTCTTGCCCTTCTCCAACTGTAAGTTCCAATTTCTCTATCCCATTTTTTCTTCCACAGCAATTTTAATATTAGCTCCTCTCTATTACCAGCACCATTCCATGGGATGCACTCTTCAAAGATTCATCTACTGTTTTTCAATGTTAAATTCTTCCAAATGCTTTCCCAGCATAGGACAAGACCTAAGTGCTCACGTAGATATCAGCACAGTCTCCCTTGCTGAAGTGCTAAGATAAAAAGGTCAATGCAAAAGAGATATGATCCACCAGTAGACTTTATAAGACACTTCTGAAAGGGCAGGACTGGCTTAAAATAAAATCTCTGGGACACAGCTCAAGGCATCTCTATTGATAAATTGCTCTCTATATGGGCTTACTTGGTTGGAAGAGAGGATATGTTACACATCCAGCCAGGTGTTATTAACTAATGATGATGACGACAATAAAGAAATCACTAGAAAGTTACTGTATTTAAAAAAAAAAAAAAAAAGTAAAATCAAACTGAAAAAAAGAACAAAATTTAGACACTCCATTAGAAAGACAGACTATATACACAACGACCTAATATTCAGAATGTTGTGTTTTCAGTGCTGATCAGCATGATTAAACATTCATATCTCCAGAGCACCTAGAGATCAACTAGGTTACGATTCTAGCGGTGGTACAAACTAAGTGACAGTCCTTTGACAAAGACTAACGTAAAAGCTGCCTCTTAGCAATTTCTGAAGTTTCATAATTTGTTTTAACTATGAATGAGAACAACTGAGATCAAGAGAAAAGGCACTACATCAAACTGTCCACTGAGTATGTGTGGAGTTACTGCAGGGAATGTGGGAATCCTAGATCTGTTGTCATTGCGGCACTCCTTCTCCCTAGTACACACAATATGGTTATCCCTCTTCCCTTTTCTTGCTATTGCCTTGTTTAATATATGATAGAGTAATGTTCCATCCACCCCTCTTCACATCCATCAAAAGTGATTATTGTAAAGGAAATGTTTTTTACTTTGACGAAATGACATTCTTTTCTAAAATTTAAGCATAAAAGCCCAATTTACGTAAGTGGTGGATGGAAACTAACAAATGAAAAAACAAACCACCAAGCCACAAACCAACCAGACCATGGCAAAATGATCTGCATATACAAATGCTGTAACATGAAGAGCCTTTAGAGTTAATTTAGTTGAGATCAAACATCTTACAGAACCTAAAAGGGAAAGGCCTTGTTTCCCTTTCTGGCTTCCACCCACCTAGGATTGCCCTTCTTTCTGGAGGTTGTGGTACTCATCAGACTGCTCAGGGTGAGGTCACTGTTCAACTCAATGCAATGAAGATCACTAACTCAGTAGAAACCTGCCTGTTTGTTCATTACTGGATGGATGGCCAGTAACAGAAAGGTATCACTGCTGATCTTGGTGGGTCAGACAAGTGCACAGAGCAGTGTGGAAGAGGAGCCCTGAACTGGACAGAACACCCCTGCTTCAGTGGCAGAAAGTTTTACGGGTGTCTTGCACTACTCAACCCATATCTGAGGTCACCACAGACAGATGCTTATATAGTTATTTGCAAAATATTACTGATCTCTTATACGAGGAATTTTTTACATAGCTTTGCAATCAACTATTATATTAACCATGTGCATGCTTTCCTTGATTAGTTAAGGCTTAAGATGGTAAAAAACACTTATTTAAAGAACTCAACATCTGGAGCCAAACTTTATCACTTGGAAACATTATCAGAGAAAACTATAAGACAGATCTAAGGACAGAGAGTAAGCTGGTGAAGCTCATGCAGTATTGCTTCCTGAACCAGAGCATATGAAACAAATCACAGTAAGAAGTAGAAGTTCAACAAAATGAACAGAACTACATTGCCCAAATCTTAAAATGTTTTATGAAAGTATTTTCATGAGAACTAATGTACAGGGTCATTAACTTTTGGAAGGGAATGAAAGTCAGATGGATGTGTTCCCCACCCTCCTTCAGAATGATTTTAAGCTATTGTTAGTGTATAGTCACAGAGAGTAGATACTACGACCACATAAAGGGTAGTTTGGGTTTGGTTGTATTTTTTAAAAATCTCTTGCATTATTTCAACACAGAAAAGGGAAGGCAGAGGCTTAGAGAAGAATAGGTAGGAAAAGGACATAAAAGACACAGGTTGGATTGGCACTGAATTTAGCCAGACGCCCAGTACCAAAACAGTATTTTCTGTCCCATATTAAAAAGGGAGTTCAGCTTTCTCCAGATGAAGGACTGCACATAATCAAAACACCACTTTTTCTGTGGAAGCAGAATCATCAATGTATGTCTAAATGAGATCAGATCTACAACAGGAATAAATCCCGTGTGCATTGAGGATACTGGGTCCCTTGGACAATCTTAATGACAAAGGAAGTTACATTTACAGAGAGAGTAAGTCCTTGTGTAGGAAAAACCTTCACATTTACTATTACAAATAAGTATAAATAAGATTACAAATATATAAAATTACATTTTATACAGTGAAATTGGGGGATAATTTGGACACCCATTGCCTAAAAAAAAAAAAAAAAAAAAGTTGGAAAGGCCATAAAAGTTGTCACAGTGCGTAAAATGGGAAGCACCTGTTCTTTCGGCATGAAGTGTTGAAATGGATATTGCAGCCACTTCGTGGTTATATTTTTTTTTCACAGTTTAATGTTAAAAGGGATGACAACAACATTGCCAAGTGTGTTCTGTAAGAGTCTTATCAAAAACCCTGTGGATAACAAGGGAAAACAATTCCCTTCCTTTGGATAAAACACCAGGTTATAATAAACTTGGGATGAAGCAGTGAGATCTGCACAGAGTGGGTACCATAAATGAAGTGTTTTATTCCAGGCTGGAGAAATTTTCACCTTTATGCATCTTCCGGTATTTCTCGTTGGACAGTTGCAGGGGAACAGTGACAGAACTGCTATGCTTCTCAGCATCTCCCAAAGGTAGAAGACAGTAGCTGGAGAAGTATGTCAAGAGCACTGCTTTCTTCATGTGAATTATTCATTATTGTATGAAGATGTGTAAAATAATCAACTTTTCATTTGTTCAGGTGCAATGCCAGACTAGTCCACAAATTTTACCTAGGTTAAAATGTTTACATTCCAGACAGCTCATACATTTTCTTACAATAAAAAGTTGTTATATTCTTCTTATGTACAACATTAAATAATTCAGTATTATGACTTTGCCAAATGTAGAAACTCACTTCTTGGAAATATTTGCTGTGCTGAAGCTAAACAGGTCTGTAGTAAAACATCTGAAACTAAACTTAAACTGCTGTGAGAGTATGCAGAAAAAACACATACATATGAGATCCTGCAAGAGCGAGAAAAAAGGGTTATGTTTATCCTCTTGCAAGCCCTACTTCAGGAAATATCTACAATTTGGGAAGAGATTTCTAATTCGTTTAAATCCACCTAAAGTCAAAGAAACCTTTCAACATACAGTAAGTTCTTTTGCCAACCAGGAAATGTTTTCCTTAGAATGCATTGTCTTAAATAAAGACATGGCAGAGATACTATTTACTTATATTATTTACTTCAGTTAGAAAAAGATTAACTAGCTTTGTTGTAATAGGCTATATTCTTTGGCAATATTATATTGCATTGTGAATTAAGCATGTACTTAATGGCTTTCCTAAACAACGATCATTCCTGAGAGTGAGAGTCAGTATGATTTCCGGATTGCATTTGCCCAACCAATGAGTAAGACTCCACTGCTTTTGAAGAAGTATGAGATGCCAACTTTACTTGCAGATTTGGCTATCAGGGTTGGTAGTGAGGAGGAAAAATGTATTTTCTCATAATTTGAGGAAATTGGGGCTGGAGAGCTTTACAGATCTTAAAAGTCCATGACAGCACTTCTTCTAAGTAGAGTCACAACAAAAAACAATGATGGCAAAGAGGAACAGGTTTGCTGAACTGTAAAGAGCTGAATATCTAGTGTGGGCAAGTGACGTTAAGGTAGCTGATCTGGCAGTATCCTCTCTATAACAAAGTTTTGAGCATCAGTTAAGGAAATTTTCAGATCCTAAGACTAAAATTACAATAAAAATTAAAAACAGAATAAAAATAAAAATAATTAAAATTAAAATTAAAATTAAAATTAAAATCAAAAATAAATAAAATAAAATAAATAAAATAAAATAAAATAAAATAAAAATGAATGCCTAGAAATGAAATTATTAACAAAATATATGAGATACACAGCATTTAAAGAATATAAACTTGTGTTCTCACATAAAGCAGGACAGAAGAGAAAACTTAAGTTTCATCCCCAAATCTCATATTCTGAGATATACATCATTGTGTAGAAAGGTAGACAATTTTTCTCCGTTGTTTTCCTGTAGATGAGATTTTAGCTTCTCTCAGAGCAATTAGGATCAAAGAATAGCTTTAATATATTTGGTAAGAATCACGTCATGATATTCTATGGGCCATCTCACAGTTAACATGAAATTATACAATGATGTAAACACTCAGTATAGTTCTTGATTCGTTTTCAATATAGTCCTTCATGATTTCCACTGATGTTTCTAGCATTGATATTGTCTACATTATTACAGGAATGGACTCCCTAACTGGCCCTTCAGTTCAAATTGTGATTTCACGCAGGAAATTATGAAAACATGACTGTTACTGCTTACAGATTCACAAGCACACGTACATAGAAGCACTGTAAATAACATATTTTGTGTCATTGAGTGTGTGAAAGTCAGATGGATACTTTTAGCAGAAAATGAACCTCTCTGCATTGCAGAGCTCTTTTTCTGATCTTAGTATAACAATTATAAGTTGTTCAGTGGATAAGAGGAATGCCAGATTTAAAATAAAATAAAATAAAATAAAATAAAAAAATAAAATCTGTGAACTTTTGATCAAACAAAATTTTCATGAAACAAATGCCATTTCTTTTGCTTACAATCTGAAAATTCTTTACCATTCTTAGAGCCAAATTCTTTATTATATATTGATCTACAAGACAGTACTTATTAACGTTTGCATCCACTGCAATGTGTCAGCATTAATGTCTTTGTCACTAGAGGGCAGCCATCATCTTCTAGAGAGCCAAGACAGCTCGTCATGGTAATCAAGTTCTGACTGTCATCACAAAGGACATGATTCTGGATCAGTGGGCTGTGTCTCAGCTGTACTAATTTTCAATATAAGTAATTAGCACCTTTCTGAGATTTTATCTATGGATCAAATTATGGCTGGCTGCTCTTCAAAGGCAGAATATGCAGACTTGTCAGTGTGGACTGACCAGTGACACTAAGAACCAACATTTGGAGGTTACTGATGCAATAGAGAAAAAAAAAAAAAGAAAGAAAAAAAAAAAAACACTACATTTTTTCAGTGAAGGAAATCTCAAAGCAGATTGATGAAACAGGAGCATTAAATGGGGCCAGAATGCTACCAAAAGCCTGATCCCATCTTATATCTTCTCTGCAATGGACAAATGTGTAAGTGTTTGCTCTGTCACCTGCTAAGTACCTTTTGCTGACTGTGACTGGAAATAAATTGGTGGGTACGGCAGAGAAGCAATGATGTTCAGCTTCAGAGCACTCATGCCCAACCTGGTATCCTGGTCCAAGCCAAAGGTTCATTGTGCTCCTGACTGCAGAACTGAGGGCAGGGTGAACAAATAAAGCTCTGTAACCAACCAACCAGACTTTCCTCCTACACAAAGCTTCATGCTGACTGTGGCCAACTTCCAAGGTTTGACCAATACACAAATCCTACACAATTAGCAAGGGTTATCTTGGCCTTCTTGCTTCTTTTTGAACTCTACATTTCCTTTTGTGTATCTGTGACAGAACAATCCTCACTTTTTCATGTATCTCATGTAAATATTTTAAAAAGAATGAAAAATGCTGTTTTACTGGAAACTTATAGTTCTCTTGTACACTACTGCCAGTTCTGTATGTTGCAAATATTTTGCATGGTATAAAATAGTTTTACTGCTGTCTGTTGTACCAGAATGCTCAAACTCCATCCCAGCTGCAGAAGGATGTGCATGTGCAATAGAGAACTTGACACGATAAATAGCAATACATGCCTATACATCAGAGACCAAAATTAAGTCTGTGTCAGATCAGAATTGAACTTGGCTAATCTGAAAATCTCCTTTAAACTCTCATTAAGATAAACTTCTGAAAATCTAATATATACCTCACTTTTATACCACTAATAAGCAAGACTTGAAATTTGCAGATCTTGTGAACAAAGGATAAAACCTATTTAAAATCAGTAAAGTAGGTGGAAATGAAAGGAAAAAATCAGTATGACATACACAGATACAAACATATATAAAAGAAAAAAAATGTCATGATCAAATGCGTTTATTTTATTTTATTTTATTTGGTTGAAAATCCTAGTGGAATACATGATACTGGAATTGAATGCTAAAATTGCTGGACTAGGAAATGGTGGGAGGTAACACATGCAGAGGAAGACATAGTATTTGTTTTTGTATTCTTGCCAGTGATATTAATCAGCAAGCAATCAGCATTTCATATGGGTGGATATGGGGAGGGAGAGGGGATTTCACACCCTGCTCATATTCTACATTTCCTGTCCTTGATATGCAATCAAGCCTCAGACATAGTGATAACTAACATTCAGACACCTCTGTAATTCTATAGGGTAAAAGAACATACAGGCATTTTTCCCTGTGTGGCGAAATCTAAACTGCACTAGGGCCTTGGCTCGCCCATTTGAGTTTCCAGTCTTTCCACAAGAAGCAGCTCTGTCTCCAAAGGTAAGCATATAGGTAGTACGTTTTAGGGCAGATGGGGCATGATCTCAGGTGAGAGGATGGGAGAAGTGTCTCCCTTAGGCACTTTTGTGAAAACCTAACACCTCCCCTTACCCACACCAGCAACTCTCTCCTGGGACTAGAGCAGCTGGGGAAAAGTCCTAGCACCTCAGTGACACACAGGCACACATTTCTCTTTCACTTCTTTTAGGAGGGGGATAGCCTTTCTGTCTCACCCAGGCAGGGTTCCTCTATGCCTGACGTTAATTCCTGACATGGTTCAAAGTCACGGGGAAGAACTGAGAAATACTTCAATGCCAATAACCAGTAATTCAAAGGAAGAGTTATTTCAAGGGCTTGGAGAATACTATAGGAGTGAAGGGTGAAGTCCTACCGTCTTAAAAGAAAAGCACAAAGAAGCATGATCACTTGATAAATAATTTAACTGACAAGAATGTGAAAGAAATTTTTGTATATTTCTCTGGTGTTATGAAGTGGGTTACAGCACTGAAAGGTTCTTTATTCATTAGCAAAAAATATTTAGTCAAAAATACAAAGAAACAAATGTGTCACTCTTTGGGAGCAAGGGGAAAAAGTTTCACATTATTTTTTTCCCATTGCAGGAAAACAAGCATTTTTAGGTTCCATGGCATAATATGATTCTCTTATTCCTTTTTTTTTTTAATTGATACATTATTTAAACATTTTTTATTATTTTAGAGTTCGACAAGTAACTTCTCATACACTGAAAGCTCAACTCTTAATACTCAATATAAAAGCACAAAAAAAAAGAGCATGCTAGAGGTTTTTATTTTTAATATGAACCAAACATGCAATGACAAAAAGAAAGGTTTCAAAGTTATTGCATTTTCTTTCCTATTGTCACTTGAAAAATAATTTAAAAGAGAGATCTATATTCTATCTATAATAAGGAAGTGTATTAATTCATGATACTTTCTGTATCAAATCTTAAATTCTTTATTACTTCAGTGTTGTCTAATTTAATAGAAAAAAAATAGTTATCTTTATGTCCAGATGCTTAATGACATTTCATTCTGGCTTCTAACAGAAGAATGTGCTTAAGAAGCAGATTTTAAAGTGAAGGAACAACCAATGTGTGTTTTATTACATAATCATAATGACTTTTTAGTCTGTCTTTAATCCTTCCACTCAACCAATAAACTAATTCAAACAAAGAAAAACCCTTCAGTATGAGCCTCTATTGGTTTCAAAACCATGTGACACACTAGACTGGCACCAAAATATGAACAAGAGGCTTATGCTAAATTCAGAAGATCAATGAAGTATATTTAAAATAAATTTCATAAAATTTAATTTACACATACATTAGACACGGGCAAAGCCTTTCCATAAACCCTTTGGCCAGCGCAAGACTACAATATATTCCTACTTGTCTGTTATGTAAATGCACCTTTCTATAAATTTTTACTAGTTAGAGATCAGATGCAGCTGTCTGTGCTATTTGTATCTTTTTGTGGTCCCAAAGTTATTATCAAACTGTTAGTAAATGTCTTCCCCTATTTATGCGATGGAGGAGGGGAATGCTATAACTTACGTGAATGTTTCTGCTAAATATTTTTGAGCTCGTTCATTGTGAGTCTTAATGTAACATTTACTGCCCTTGAAAATATTCACATTATTTTAGGGTGACAAGCTTTAGTCATTGACAATTGACTTGTTAGCAAAAGCATGCAAGGAGATTGATTTGAGATTTCTTGGGTTTTGTTTTTTTCCAAATGGACAAAAATATTTTGGCTTTTAATATGACCAGCAACTGAAGTTTGCTTAGTTAAAAGACTTTTCTTTGGACTAATTTTCAATTGTATTTACACAAAAAATGTATGTTTAGAGATAGCACACCTACAACAGGAATGCAAGCTCTCAAGACAGACAGAATTAACATACTGTTTTACAAAGGACAAAGACAGCATGATGTTTATTTTGCTTGGTGGGTTTTTAACAGTATCCTAATGTACTGCATGAATTTGGGTCAGCTATAGGAAAAATGCTTGGTATTTATCCCTGCATGATAAAACCAAATTATGTTTTTTGGCAGACAAAGAGAAAAAAATCTCTTAGTTAACAAAGTCTTCACAATGTAAGTGAACCTCATATTCTCATATCATATTAATTTTAAAAGAAATTTTAGATATGATTTTTTTGTGAAATGTGATGTTGCACTTTCTCTCATATAACAAATAGCTACACAGAGCTTCAGATTGCATTATCATATAGATTTCTTTGTTGTTTTGTTGTTGTTGTTGTTGTTGTTTTCCAAGTGGTCAGCAATTTTGTGGTAACATTGATAGTTATTACAGATTTAAATGGGCACTCTGTGTCTGTAACTGATTGACAAGATCAATAATTTTAAGATCAAATACTAACAGCAGTCTGTTTTTTTCTTTAATCACTGTCTTTTTGTTTTATACCCATGCCTACAGCAAGATCCTGTTTTCTGTATGTAGACAGAGCTTCCTGCTGTGTGCTGTCGAAAGAATGAGAAGACAAGATGGAGAATCAATTTAAGAAAAAAAGCTTTAGTTGACAAAGCTTTGCTGTAGATCAATGGAGTCTAGCTAGTTAAAATATCTTTGGTAGCAGAGATTTTACAATCATGAGCTTGGACATAATCAGTTTGGTTTCCCCTATTCCATTCAAATAGTATTTTGCTAGATGAAAATAATAATAATAATAATAAAGTATGTAAATACTATTATTGTTTTGGCAGCTGAATATCTTTTGGCTTTGTTGTGGAACAATAAAAGCAGCTTTAAAATATTTTTTCTTGATATACAGAAAATCTAGGCTTTTATTAGCTCTCTTATTTTAAAAGAGACAGTATTTACTTAAGAGAGAGGTTGTCTGTTACAGTAGAGCAGGCAAGCACATTTACCCATGGAGAGATCTAATAACACACGATTCACAATTTGGTACTTAGGGGATTTTTTTCATTGACTCATTTAGTCTTTTATCACTTATTTGTTTAAACAGGTTTCATAGCAAACACAGGATGTGTACAAACTGATATAAAGTACATGGCTTTGCCAGCAGATTTATCCATATATCTGATATTTATTTAATTGGGTTTCACTAAATTTGCATACCAGCAGTAATTAGTTGTTTCAAAATTCCTAATAGCACAGAGTGAAAATATGATTTTTTTTTTCTTCCTTAAATACACATTTAGGATTGTTTAGAAACAATTTAACCACTTTCAGGTATGCTGTTAACTCATTCCTAGTTAAAAGAAATTCACAAGGCATTTCAACTCTACCACCTAAACAAGAAATGTATGCTTAAATTACTTACAAACAAATCAAGCCTGCATTTGGTTTGGAAAATGAATAGTCTGATACAGTGCTAACTGAACTGTCACTTAAATGTATTGTTGGCATTAAGGCCTTTTACATTGAAGACATCTTCCTTAGATGCTTAGGAATTACGTCTGGATTAAAATATTACCTATTGATTTTATCTGTCCAAGCAGCAGGGAGAAGTTTGCAATTCAAAGTATAATAGCTTAAAAACTGGAGCAAGGGAAATGGATTTTTAAGAAGTCTGAAAATAAAACATGTATTGTATGCATAATAATATTGCTAACAATTATTATTATTATGCTAATTCTGGACAAGTTTTCCAGAAGTAAGTGGTGATTTTAAGTGTGTTCATTGGGGGATACTAAAGCAGATACAATTTACGGGGTCAAGTTCCCGGGAAGATAAGACTACTCCTATTCTGAAAATCAATCTCTTACAAACAGTATTTTCAAAGTTGGATATCTAAAATCACTAATCCCTTCCAAAACATTGGTTAGAAAAATAGTGTTAATCACTGCAGGCTATATTTCATTGGTCTCTGAGTCTGTTACAGAAGTTACTGCATCTGTGGGAACTTTGTCTTTTGAATGAAAAAGAGTGCTGTGGGCTCTTAAATGTTGGATTTATTGCATACTACATACATTATTTTGGATCCACTTCTGTTTCGGTAAATATGAGGGCATTGATATTTAAAGGGCCTCTCCATTAAATGTGAACATCTGTAATTCCACTGAAAGGCAACTGAAATTATTTAGAAGGGACCTAAAATAACTGAAGTATAAACACGTACAGAGAATGTTACCACTGTTACAACAACTTATTGCATTTCAATAATAGTGGTATGTAAACCCCTCATCATTGTGATTGAATATGCCAAAATATGCTTCCGTGTATGTATGCACATTTATGTAGACATATATATGTGTAGTAAATCAGTTACAGGTTATTCCCATCTTTTCATGTCCTTATCATATGAGCAATCACGAATCACCTGGGATTCTCTGCATCCATTTTATCTCAAACCTATGAAGCTTCAAGAAAGGAAACTAAAACAGAGGCAACGAGGTGTCATACAAACACACTGTTAGTAGCTAGAGGTGCCTGAAACTATATTGCTTGATGAATCCTGGCAAATTACTGGAACATTCTCTTCATTCCTTCATTAACTTAATTTGGATCATGTGCTTTCCTTGGAAAAACACATGTAAAGTCCACTGAAGGAAAATCATGTGTCTGTACAACATGGATTTTTATTTTTTTATTTTTTTATGCAGGAGATACAGGGAAAGCAATCAAGCCCACTTGCACTAGATTTTACTATTAAAAAGCACAACTGTGATTCTGCCTCTAGGTGGGCTTTAGATCTTTACTCATATTAATACTGAATGCAAATATGGCCATGAGGGAAACATCTGTTTTTCTACCTTATATGGGAACGGCTTTGTTCTCACCAAGTGCACTTTTACAGGAGTGCACCCGTATAAAACTGGTATTTTTGAGTAATAATATTTCTCTTATGTCATGAAACTTAACAGTGCAAAGGATGGGTGCAAAAAGATCTCCAATCTCTTGACGTTTTGGTCTTTACACTGGCAAAAGGTTTTCTGCAGCACCTCAGTTTCATTAAAAATACAGTCACTAGTCATTTCTTTTACAAAGAGACTTCCCTATATAAATTAATGATGCACTCTTGTTCTCTTTAAGCCTGCCCTCCAGAAACAGTAGAAGCAGCCCGCAAACCACACAGCATTGAAGCAACAGTAAAGGTGCAAACTATATCCCCCAATTCATCTTAATGGGGTGTTAACTTCTAATCCTAGTTGGGACCATAAAAATACTAGCTTCGTTAACTGGAGCAGTTGAAGAACCAACTTAACTATTTCATTGCATATACTTTGGCATCAGATCTCTTAATGTGCTTGCTCGTTGCATAACAAACATTATCATCACTATTATTATATAATATTATAAGTATATAACATAAGTAAAGCCTTGAGTAAAAAAGTGGGCTATAAATTAAGTAAATAGTCTCCTCCACTATAACAGTTTTGATAAGTTGTTGAATAACTTTCTGAGGAATGAAAGGGTAATGTTCTGATGAAGCAATGAAGTGGGAATTTTAGGTGCTGCTAATTTACTACCTGCTGGATACAAGCCTCTGCAGATGACCTTGGGAAGGTCACCTGCTCCCTCCTTGCCCTCATTTAAGCCTGTGGTCATAATAAAAAGAATTTGACTCTACCCAATCTTACAAGTGTGCTGTGGGGAAAAATGAAGCTCCATCTAGTTGAAGAATGCTACAGAAAAGTCCACAGATAAGAAAAGTTGTCAAAATTTCAATGTTTAAGTAATTTTAAGGTGAGGTTGGCTAAAGAATATAAAATGTATTTAAAAAGCAGAGAGGTGAAATAACTTGAATTAAATAAGTTGATTCTGTATGAGATATTTGTGGGTTAAACATGAGATCCTTCCTTATGCATAAATGTTCCCTGGCTCAAAGCCATAAGAATATATACTAACACAAGATAAATTCTTGAGTAACACTGATGAGAAATTATCAGATGTTGACCTCAGTTCACGCCCTTAAACCAAGAAAATCCATTGAATCTTGAACGGTATCATTAAATAAAAATGCAAAGAAAATTTTGGATAACAGCAGTCAGGAAAGAGAATTAAGATTTAGACAAATGTTTTAAAACTATTGATGTTGTCCCCTGGTAGCAAGCTGTTTATGGACCTAGTTCAAGTGAAAATTCATCTAAACCTTGTAACATTAGATTGTCCATAAGCTTAGGAATGCACCCCTCAAAACCTGGGTCCTGAAGGTATACTTAAAGCACATTTCACATGTATTATGTATCCCCGAATTAAGAACAAGGACATGGTGGGGTAGCAGCAATAGGTAACGGAGCAGGGAAACAGGGAAAGGGAGATAAATGGTAGACAGTATTGCATGAGAAAAAAAAATAAATAAATAAAAAAGCTGGTTATAGTTTTGGTGTCTTAGATCGTCAATGTGGCTTCAGTATCTAGCTCTCAAAGACTGTTTATCGACAGGGATCTCAAAGACAGGGAGGTATCCAGTTCTTCATCCAGATTAAATAGTATCAGCTACTTCTGTGTCTGAACCTCTTCCTCCATTACCCAACTTTTTGCTTTACCTGACTTTCCTGCACTATTTCCCTCAAGTGGTTTAGACAGCTCATTTAGCTACCTCCTGTTAATTACTTCTTTAAGGGCTCAATTCCCACCAGGCATGTTATAATCGAGGTTTGACATCTAGATTGGGTCTGAAAATTCCCCTAGAGAGCAGTCCCCAGAGGAATTGAGTCTGGATACGTACGCAAGCCTGAACAATTCAATTATTGCTCACTCTGGTAAATAGAATCGACACATGGTAATGGGACTCTCCTCATAAGTTCCCATCATCAGTTAGAAAAAAGAAAAAAAGAAAAAAAAAAGAATTTATTTATTCTTTGAATCTGTTCTTCCTTGCCTCATTACATCTCATGGGTTTCACAGAGATTATTTCTAGCATGCATTACTTTGTGTGCGTCCCTTTCTTCTGTTTTCCTTTGAACTTCCTGTGTTCTTCTGCATAAAAGTAAAATTTTTCATTCATCTTTAAGATTGTCTAGCCAGGACATGGGTTGAGATCCACACAAAAATTATTTAGACTGCACAGTTGGAGGAAACTTCCTTTGCTGCACACATTGATTATGGCTTTATTATTTGAGGGATGTAGTGAAAATCTCTATTGTGTTGGAGCTATCCTGTTCACAGCCTGGCTTATTTATCCTCATCTTGTAGGTAATAGACAGTCTTAGGTTGGGCCCCATTAATGTCAGGCAGGACTAATTCCACTAAGTTAAAAATGCTGGCCATTATATTACTCATATAAATAAAACTGGGATTAATTCCTCAAGCATGCGACTTCTTGATTAGCTGATTATTTCCCACAAAACTGTTGTGGTTTACAGGAGGTACAAAGGTCATCATTGTCATCTCAAAGATTTTGCATCAAATTTTATTCACCAGAACAAGCCTACTCACACAAGGTGTCCTTCTCCTTGCAACTACTGATGACTTGGCAGGGTATGAACACTAAAGCTTTTCTTCTGATATACCTCTTCCTTTAACATTCTCCTGCTTGATATATTAATATGTTCTTTTTTTCTTGGACTCACTGAAAAACAGCACTTGCACTATTACTTACTAATCACTGAGTATGATTGAGTATTCTACTATATTTTAGCTAGTAGGTGCAACTCCAAAGCACTACTTAAAACAGTTATATCTACCCACCAAATTTCTGTGGGGAAAGAGAAAGTAACGAAATGACTAACCTGTTTGCTCATTTTGAGTCCTAACTTTCGACTGATATAAGACCAACATAGCCATACCTTGATCTAGTTAAGGGAGGCTCTAAAAGTATGTTAGATAGGTATTTTAACTAGATGTATCTTGTTTAAATATCTCAGAATGGACTCCAATAAAGTGTTAATTATTTACATAAAAACCTACTGGACTTAAGGAGTCTTTTTAGCCTTTGTGTATTTGTTCATTTTTTACTGTAATCATTTTCCACGTTTTTGATTCCAAGTAGAGTATGGTTTGCCCTGAGTTGAGGAAATCTACAACCATTTTCAGTCTGACAGCATGAAAGTTTCTAGGGTATGCACCTCTTCTCACCTGGAGTGGCATTTATGTTGTATTCAAAATATATGACCATTTCCAAACTAAGCTTTATTTTTTTTTTTTTTTTTTTTTTTTTTTTTATGAGAAGTTATTTTTGTGCTAAGCACAAATACCAAAGAGAATCTATCACCAAAAATGAAAAAGTCTTGAACCAGAAGCAATTGCTTGAATTTTATTTCATTTTTTAGGCACCTTTTTCTTTTATATCAAAAGATTGTGCTCCAGGAAAAGAGCTACATTTCAATGCTTGCGAGATAATGTTTTATTTAACTACAAACTAATTAAGTGTACAAAAATTATATAAACAAAGGATTAAACAATCTCAAAGCTTAAAATATGTTTTCAAATTATTCATACGTTCTTTTCTTTAATGTTAATCTAGAAATCTAGAAATTAAAAAAATATATAAATACTCTACTTGTTCTCATGTGACTTTTTCCTGATTATGATCTTAAAACTATCTTTCTCGCTAACATAACCCCATCTAATTCAGAGTTACACAATGTGCAAGTGGGAACAGAACTAAGCCTGCAAGTTGTCTCCCTTTCTGGAATATTATCTCTTGGGGTTTTTAAAACTGCTCTTCTCAAAAATCTTTAAGCAGTATCTTTCGGTAGATAAAAGCTCAAGTGCCCTTGCCTTCCAGTTATTGCTTCAGGTGTCTAGACAACCCCTTGGAGGCATCTGCCGCTCTGTCTAGTACAACTCAGTTCAAATCAGGAGAGTAATCACAGAATACATACTATGAAAATAGATGACATAACCAAGGCATGATCAGCTTAACATACAACCAAGCGTGCCCTTGCTCAGTGGGACTTCATTGTGAACAAAGGTGACTTCATGTGAGCATGGTGTAGCAAATATCCATAGATTAATAAACATGTTCACTAATTGTAAAATATGCTGTACTTGGGCAGATAGTAATGTAATGCCAAAATATTTTCATTTACAGAAATGAAAAAGACTAATTTGGGGCTTTATTTTGTTTTTCTTTTCTTTTAAAGTATTTTTTCAAAAAAATGTTATGAATGTTACAAAAATACTACTGTAATGTTTATTCAGCTTTTTTTTTTTTAAAAAATCTCATTTTAACACCTATTTAATAAATTATATGACTATTATTTTCCATAAGTATTTATGAAAAAGACAATTTGTAGATAACAAAAGGAATTCTCCTAGTTCTCATGAGATTTACAGTATATGCACAGGTAAAAGAAAGTTTACATGTGAACGCTTACGCTTCCAGTAAAAAATGATTCTAAATAGGGAGTTACAACACTACAGACATTAAAAACATTTTGGCTTCAGTAAAATGATCTGGGGAAAAAAAAAAAAAGAATTTTGGGATGGTCATCAACTTGAACAGTTGATGCCAGGTATGCCCCCAGTGAGCATTTCTGAAAAACTCACTGTAGTGAGTTTACGTGGCAAGGTTTTGGTAGCAGGGGCCATAGGGGTGGCTTCTGTGAGAAGGATCTAGAAGCTGCCCCATGTTTGGTAAGGGCCCCACTGCTGACCAGAGCTGAGCCAATAAGTGATGTTGTTTTGCACCTCTGTGAGAGCATATTTAAGATGGAAAAAAAAACGCTGCGCCACACAGCAGCTGGGAGAGTGAGAGGAGTGAGGAACAGCCTTGCAGGCACCAAGGTCAGTGAAGAAGGAGGGGGAGAGGTGCTCCAGGCACCAGAGCAGAGTCCCCTGTGGCCTGTGGTGAAGACCATGGTGAAGCAGGCTGTCCCCCTGCAGCCCATGGAGTACCATGGTGGAGCAGATTTCCACGCTGCAGTCCGTGGAGGAGACCACTGTGGATCAGGTGGACCTGCACCAATGGAGACTGTGGCCTGTGGAAGACCCCCGCCGGAGCAGATTCCAGGCCGGACCTGTGGAGAGGAGACCACGCAGGAGCAGGTGACCTGGCAGGAGCTGCTGCCCGTGGGGGATCCAGGTTGGAGCAGTTTGCTCCTGAGGCATGGACCCCGTGGTATTGACCCATATCTGGAGCAGTTCTTGAAGAGCTGCTGCCTGTGGGAAGCCCACGCCGGATCAGTTCACCAAGGACTGCATCCCGTGGGAGCGACCCCACAGCACAGGGGATGAGAGTGACCGAGAAGGAGCGGCGGAGAAGAAGTGCTATAGACTGACCATAACCCGCCGTTCCCCCATTCCCCTGTGCCACTCGGGGGGAGGAGGTGGAAGAGGGTGGATGGGGGGGAAGGTGCTTTTGGTTTCTTTCCTTTGTTTCTCGCTTCTCTAGCTTGTTAGTAATACGTAATAAATTTTACTATCGCCCTACGCTGAGTCTGTTTTGCCCATCACAATAATTTCTGTGCGATCTCCTCATCCTTATCTCAACCCTTGAGCCTTTTTCATCGTATTTTCTCCCTGTTCCTCTTTGAGGAGGGGGAGTGAGAGAGCAGTTGTGGTGGAGCTCGGCTGCCCACCCGAGTAAAACCACCACACTCATCCAGGATATTTACTCTTTGCACAGGCAAATTGTTTCCCATTGTAAATGGCATGAATCCTTCCACCAATTTCAATGACAACTGAGAAAGATTTTTACTCGCATTAAAAGATAAACTTTTCAAGGCTTGAAAACTGTTTTCTGTTTTTCTGCACCCTTATAGGCCACCAGGCTAACTGAGAATATTTCCCAAGATGTAGCTTCTGCTGTTTGATTTTGCTTCCTGAGACTCATATCTCCTCGTTACGACTGGTTGTTCGATTTAAAAATAAGCAGGACTGGCAGGTTCTGGCTAGTGACGACTTTGTCAGACTTGAATTTATTTCTCTTTTCTCGTAGAACAGAGGAACCACTTTTCTTTTTGATGGCTGCCTATAGATATTTACCAGATTGATTTCATTTTCTTTTGCTACAAAGGAAAAAATTAGTATGACCTTCCAGTAGACAAAGGTGAAGCTTCTGGGATTTTTTATTCTTTCATTTTATAGAGAGATGCTACAGCTTTGGGAGAAAATCCCTATATGTATATAAAATGGAAAATAATTCTGAAATCAGTATGAAGTGTCAGAACAGAAATTACTATTATATTCAACTACTGTGCTAGCTTTCAGGAATTCAGAATGTTACAGCTTTTTACTGGTTGAACTTCTCAGTTCTAACCAGTCATCTAATGACATGGATCAATACTTTAAAATGGTATCCCTGATAATGAAAGATGTCTAGAAAGTGATTCTATTTGCACACTCGAGGTAAACTCTGTTGCTTTTATTTTAAAATATTTTTTCCTTTCCTTTCCTTTCCTTTCCTTTCCTTTCCTTTCCTTTCCTTTCCTTTCCTTTCCTTTCCTTTCCTTTCCTTTCCTTTCCTTTCCTTTCCTTTCCTTTCCTTTCCTTTCCTTTCCTTTCCTTTCCTTTCCTTTCCTTTCCTTTCCTTTCCTTTCCTTCCTCTCCTTCCTCTCCTCTCCTCTCCTCTCCTCTCCTCTCCTCTCCTCTCCTCTCCTCTCCTCTCCTCTCCTCTCCTCTCCTCTCCTCTCCTCTCCTCTCCTCTCCTCTCCTCTCCCCCCTCCCCTCCCCTCCCCTCCCCTCCCCTCCCCCTCCCTCCCCTCCCCTTCCCTTCCCTTCCCTTCCCTTCCCTTCCCTTCCCTTCCCTTCCCTTCCCTTCCCTTCCCTTCCCTTCCCTTCCCTTCCCTTCCCTTCCCTTCCCTTCCCTTCCCTTCCCTTCCCTTCCCTTCCCTTCCTTCCCTTTTCCTTTCCCCTTCCTTTCCCTTTCCTGTCCTTTTTTTTTTTTCAGCTAGCTCTCTTCTCTTAGAATAGCTACTTTAAGACCAAGCTTTAGTTTTGTTTCCAAGAGCAATTAAACCTTAACCCATATTCTTCTTCTCTGAAGCACATTATAAGGTGAACTTCAGATGATATTTCAGAAATAGATTTGTCTTCATACACACTTACCAAACAAAATCTGATGATGCATATTGGCCTCTGGAAATTAGCTAAGATTAAAAAGACAAAGGTATGCACCTGTAAACTGCAAGAGAAACAGTAAAAATATAAAATCAATAATAATATGCCAATAAAAATGAGATGACAAAGCCTGCAATATAAATGCAACTATATGGCCCTTTCTGGGTTACTGTCACAGTGATCAAGGGAATGATGTTAATGATAGTTTTCTTTTTGGGGGGAGGGGTGTATGGGGGTTAATAACAGTGGTTCAGTTACAGTTTTGAAATTGGAGGCTGTTCTTCGTGAAACTAATAGGTTAATACTTCATTATTTCTGCATCTAAGGCACAACCTAACTCCAGGCCTTTGGATTTTTGGTAGCACATACCCTGTAGCTGGAGGATACGTATGACTGAAAGAAACGCATAAGACAAAAAGATATTAAGAAGTTTGGAGACAAGTTAAGCACTAGAGATATTGCAGTGGGGTGACAAACTTTACAATGATAAAAGATAGAAGGTGCAACGTGAAATTAAAGCTTTCTTCTGGAGTTATGTCCTGGTTTCAGAACCAGGACAAGTTATGAAAGTGTATGGCTGCATACTGCTTTGCTTTTAAAATATCTTTTTGCTTTTTCTGTATACAACTTTTGTGACAGAGACAACATGCATGGTGAAAATATGGAGTAGCAATGCAATGTTAAATATTACTACATACTCTACCACTCTTTCAACAGAAAAAGGAATTCATTAAAAAATTCTAATCCTTCTTGATTGCCTAGACATTGAGAGAAATGTTAATGAAAAGCTTATTATTAAAAAATGAAAACCCCACCACATAATAGTTTTGGATTAAAAAGTTCATATTTCTATTTGGCCAAAGCTCCTCTGTCCCTCTTCAGATAATAATCTTCGCATTTTTAATAGTTTCTTTCTTCACTGAAATAGGAGCAATAATATTTATCGTAAATAGTTAATTTGTAACTGGTATATTTTGGTCATTGATCAGAACAAGAACAATTTAATTTATACCACAATGACTGCCTTCATGGTACCCAAACCATGTCAAGAGGAAAATAAAAGTTAATTATCAGTAATTTCTTTCTTTCTTTATACTGGCTGAGGATGTGTTCTGAAGGTTTCAGTGTTGGTTTGTAAAATAAATAAATAAAATAAAATAAAATAAAATAAAATAAAACAATGCATGCTGGGTCTGTTATGGCCTGCTTTAATTGACACTTACCCTAGGAGGGCATGGTGCCAGAGTCCTTACAAACCCAAAGTCACAAACCTTATGTTCAAATAACTCTCTTGGTACTAGAAACACTTTTAACAATTTTGTTTACTCTGACCATCTTTGGGGTGAAGTTAGTAAGCCAAAACAAATGAGTTTTCACATAGAAACCTTCACAGCCTTTTCCTGTTTTTAGCCTGGATAGTACCCAGGCTAGGCTCATCTCACTGGCTATAGGTGTCTAGAGACTGTGCAGAGACTACCTTCGAATTTTCACGCAATATTTTCTGGAGACTTCTTCATACCTAAAGTATATCAGCTCATATAAGCTCATGTTAAACATACTAATACTGTGACCTGATTTTCAGACTGAAGCTGGGCGATGTATATGAAATCAGAAAGTGAATTGAGCACCACATCTGAAGCCACCTCTAGGAAGAGGCCTGATCATCGTGAACCAAACAGAAGTATTTGCTGCAACCTGCAGATGTAAGAGGATATCAAGATATAGTTTCTTTCACAGTAGAGCAAATTCACCTACTCTGCATCCAGTAAGGGCATAGATAAGTCTGACACTGATTGCTACATAGATTTTAAATAATGATGATGAAGCCAGGGAATGTAGCATGAGAGCTCATGGCTGAAATTCAATATTTGTGTCAACATATTTCTAAGTTAGAAGGAACTACCAAGATTATCAAGTCCCACGTTTTGCTCATCGCTTTCTTGCTCCTTATAAGCCAGTTGTGTGTCAATAAATCTTATCTTCAGAAAAAAAAAGAAAAAAAAAAAAGGAAAAAAAAGTCTCTAATTTCTAACATGAATCATCCTGACATAAGATTTCTATCACTAGTTTTGACTTCACTCTTCTAGGTCAAAAGAACTTGTTTAGCTCTGAAAAGTACATGCATACTACAACAAAATCATCTTTCAAGATTCTTTTTGATAAACTAAGCAGATCAAGCTCCAGGTATGTACTCAAAGGCTTGAATTATTTCTGTTGCTTTTCTTCACGTTCTCCAATTTTAAAAGATCTTGCTGTGCACATAAACTTTAATACCTATCTGCATCACATTGGCTACATGGTTAAAAACCACATTCCTGTTTTATCATGGTCAATATCAACTGCTTTTGCTACAGCATTGAATTTTAATTTCACGTTAAGTTCTTTTTAGAATCTCTACTTTCTAGCACACACTGTGTTTTTCACATTTGTTCCTGACTAATAACTTTTGCGTAACCTTAAACTACAGTTTTTCTACAGAATAGCCTACATCATCAAGCAATCCTGATCACTGTTTAACTGATCTCTTAATTATTTACCACTCTGCTGACTGGGCTGTCTCATTTAAATTTGCCTAGTAGTGATTCAGAAATGGTTTCCAAAACCAGATGAATAAACATGGATAACCTCCTTTCTGAGATATCAGCTAGGTCTTATTTCATGTAATGTGTATGTGATTGATGTAATCAATTGATGTGATACAGCTGATTGTGATTGATGTGCTACAGCTAATATTTGAGCAACAGCATTGTATGGTTGTGAGTGCAATCCTTTCACAATCCTAGCCGCCCTTTTTCAGCCGGACTTTTAACCATGTATCCCAGTCCAGAGCAGGGTGGTATATCTATAGGTGGCGCCTTCTCCCTGCGTATAGCTGCATAGCTGCACCTACGCTTGGGCTCAGAATTCACAACCCCATTGTTTATGAGCAAATTTTGACCCCCTTTTTCACTCTGTGAGTAATTTTTTTTTTTTTTTTCCAGAAGCAATCCGTGATATTTATGAAATCTGATCACTTTCTGCAATTGTGTGAAAATGTCAGCCTATCGATTAGTCATGGGCTGTTGATTGCAAGAATTCACTCAAATGCTTGGTATTCATCATTCATTATTTGAGTGGTGTGGCAAGGTTTCTGAGTCAAATAACATTTTTACTTCTCCCTGATTGATTAATTGACCTTTAAAAAGCTACTTCAAGCTTCTTTCCAAAACAAAATTTTGCACATGAGGGATAGAGAGACTTCTTTCCTATGTCTTGTCTACTTAAGAGAGATGGCTGTCAGGCCACACCTGAGGTAAATGAGACAACTGTAAGTAACACCTCAAAAAGCAAAGCATAGTTGACAAAAGTATAATTTTTTTTTTTTTTTTTTTTTTTTTTTAATGCTTAGTTTTGGCAAGGAAATAGACAATGTTATTCAGTGTTTATGAAAACTCATGGTAAAACAGAGACAGTAGAGACAGTTGGCAAGTTGAACCCCGTCTGGGGTAAGGCCTCAACATCCTACAACACATACACTTCCTGGGCTCAAAATAACCTACATTTTCGGTCCTTTTACATGCACTGTTAGACAGGGCTTCTGGGGAGTGTATGGAGAAATGCAAATCCCACAGCGATGATAGCTTGTAACGGTAGAGAGGATTTTTAAATGCAGGTTGGCTTAGTTCTTTCTTTGAAAACATATTTAATGCAGCTGATAAGAAGGCTTATGGGTATATTTTATTATTTAAATCTACATAAATAGGAAAGCAATTTATAATAATGCATTACAAACTCCCAGAGTTCCCACCTACATTCCAGCTCTCACAGTTATTCCCATTTTCTAACAGCCTGGGGAAAAGCAAGTCTTGCCATATCAATAATCGGATGACAGGAAAGTAACATCACTGTTTCTGACAACAGAAGCAGATTATCCAGTGACAAACCTGAATTATCATACCTTAAAAATGCCAGACCAAATTTTTACCAATTTAATGCATCAGCTAGTGTAAGTGCTCAAGAAGGTAACTCAGTTGGGCCTTTCCTATGCATTGTTTACATCTTGGTGTAAGTTCCTCCTATGGAAACTACTGTATACATTGACAAGGAGATCCTAAGAAACTAACTCCGGATTCGAGGTATTATAACTTCAGTGCTGTTTTTTTGACATCTCTGGAAATATTTTTCCTTACTCCAAAGAAGCTTTCTTGTCACATTTCCAAATTTTGTTTCCTTCTAGAAGACAATATAGAAATATATAGGTTGATGTATATCTATTTATGAGACACTTTTGCTGCTGCAAGAACATCGTTAATCGTTTAGGTATGCTCGATGCTAATACAAGTCACTACAAAAGGTCATTACAAGTTTTCTAACTTAAAAGCTATTGTAAATGCTACAGAAGTCAAGCCAGAGACAATTTATGGCACCAATGTTTATAGTGCTGCACTGAATTCCTAGGAAGAATACATTAAAATGGACAGTTTATATATTGCTCTGTTATTTTTCAGAATTTTCTGGTCAAGAGGAACTGGCTATGTCTTTGAGAGTTCTTTGAAAGTTTGTCTAATCATTTCTCAGTGGAGACAGCATAGGGTGTTTGTAAATGAATACAATACTGCACACAATCCATTTACAGTATATTGGAAATATTTTTAAAAATACTCTTACTGTTGACCATAACTAAAGGTATATGCAAATAAATATAACTTTTAAAAGTTCTACAACCATTTAAATTGTTCTCTGGAGTTAAATTTGGTGCTATTAAGATTCAGAACCCAGTGAAAAAGAAAGTTATTCTCAATCAAGATCAGATCAGGAGAAAAAAATTCAAAAATTGAAATCCAAAACTCTTCTATATGTCACGTATCTTCATGAAAATGTGTTTTGCAGACCTGCAGGTAAACTGTTGCTGCTGCTACTTGAGTTATCTGCTAGAGGATGCATTCATTAAGATAAATGGATTGTTATGTTTCTAGAAGTGTTTAGTTCTGCTATAAGCGACCATCTGTTTTCTGATAAATGTCCTTGCTTATATTTGTGGGCAGGTTATTTTATTTATGCATTTAAGCTTTGCTTCATTGTGCTTTTTAAAAGCTTTTAAATAAACATCATAACAAATTACTACAGTCTAAAAACGGACAGCAAATTATGTAACTTTTTTCTTTTACTTTATTTTTTCTTGATTTTTTTTTTAATTTAGCTCTTGATTTTTTATTTTTTTTTCATGCCCCCCCACATTTTTAGATGGAAAAGTAAGTATGTTATGTCTCTTCCAGAGCAGTCCATGAGCTCACTGTCTGTGGTTATGTCTCCTGGCTAAGGGTTGTAATTTTGAAATTCCTGTGAAGTTGTTGTGTACTGAAGTTGATTGGAACTAGACACAAAATATGGATTGTTGATGAGCATGGAGAAGTCACTGAGCACAACAGTCACAGATGGCATAGAAGTAAACATATAGGGGATAAGACCACCCAACTTTTCATGATGGATAGATGAGAGAGGAGACTTGACATTTCTTGCTGTCAGAACTCAGGGCCCCTGGAAGAAAAATGCTGCAAGTTACTGCTGCTTACTACATGAATGAACCATGTTTTGCACAAAGAGATTAAGAATGATGTGTTATGGCCATTGATCCTACTTATTAAGGATTTATTTTTATGAGCACCATAAGAAAACACATACTCGAAAAGACTGATTTGTGAATTTAACTCCTCTCTAGTTAAGTTTGCAACAGAACCATATACCCTGCAGAGGGAGACCATCAGGAATTTTAACACACAAGTAGTGAAATACTTACAATATCTATCACATATGTCCATTAGTTCTCTAAATGAGTATTAAAATATTTTGCTTGGTAGATTATATTCAAGCAGCTCATTGCAAACAAAATGTGGCATGTTCATTTGTGTTTATTGTATAAAATGTTTCTTTTTTTCGCTATGAAGATAACCATAATTCATGGGTAAATGAATATTCTGGAATGGCTCTAGTACTTATGAGTTTAAAATGTACAATTTGAAAATGACTTATATTCTCTTTAAAACTAACATTTCAGCAAACATGCCTGTAAGAATAATAAACCCAAAGAACATTTGCAAAAAGTAAACACAATAGTAGTAAACACAGCCAAGGCAGGTTTACTATGAGCACATTGTAAGTACTTATCAAACAAACAAACGTATTTACTTATCATTGTCATTATTATTATAATAAAAATTCTGGAACTTTTCTAAGGTATTCTTCCAGACTAATGTCTATAATACATCCTGCCTAAATATGAAAAATTTCTCAAAACCATCAGGAAATTCTACTTCTTTTGCTTTGGACCCAAATTCTGAAAAACTTTAAGACTTTCCAATTTTTAGAAGAGATTTTTTTGTAAGCTCTTTTGAGAGAATTTTATACTCCCACTGCTTAAGTCAGACAACTGAAATTTGGCATGGAGAAATGCCTTTAAGTCCCAGTACTTAAACTGTATTTCTTCAGTGCGGTTCCATGCAGGAATCAACATTAGAAAATTGCCATTGCTGTCCTGCCACCTGAACTTTTCAGAAAAACACTCAGTATCCAAAACATTAACTAAATATGAATGCCTAAATGCAGTCTCACCAGGATTAAGGCTGTATTATAATGCATGTAGAAAGAAAGACAGTGGCTAAGAGAAAGGTTTAACTTTGTCTCGTCTAGTTCTTCAATCTCAATAAAACTCAAATTTGTTTCAGTGAAGAATGGCAATGTATTTTTCTGTAACACATTGCTTACTTTGGACTTAAAATCTTGATCTATCTAAAACCTAATGTAAAGAATCATGCACTGGAACCTCCTTCATTTTTACCCATTTCATATAATATCTTCTTACTCAGTTATTAGTTATGACTTATCCACATTTTATGCCTGACAATAATCATGACTTTGCACCTGAGAAGTTCCTTTTTCTGAAGAAAAAGTTTAGGAGTGTGTGTGTGAGAGACAGACAGAAATTTCAGTTGCATACTGTAAACCTAAGGTCTGATATTAAACCAGAATTAAGTGCTATTAAAGGAATACTCACAATATTCCTTTATTTACAGTTGTATCTCTGGTTCTTATAATTTGCCTTGCATATAGTCCTGAACCTCCATGCAAACTTTCAGAGGCTGACCATAGAATCATAGAATCATTAAGGCTGGAAAAGACCTTCAAGATCATCTGGTCCAACCATCACCCTACTACCAACGTCAGCCACTAAACCATATCCCTAAACACCACATCTGACCTTCCTTAAACAATCCCTGGGACGTTGACTCCACCACCTCCCTGGGCAATCCGTTCCAATGCCTGACTACACTTTATGAGAAGAAATGTCTCCTAATTTCCAACCTAAACTTCCTCTGGAGCAACTTGAGGCCATTCCCTCTAGTCCTATCACTAGTTATCTGCAAGAAGAGGCTGACCCCCAGCTACCCACAACTTGTTTTCAGGTAGCTGATGATTGCTGTCCCTTCACCCCAGGAGTCTCGTTGTCTGTCTGGAGTCCCCTTGTCTGTTAGGAGTCCCCATTTTCAAGTACAAGCATTAAAGAGAAGTTTTTTTCTAGACCCCAGGAATAGTAGTGAATACACCAAAATAAAAACAAAATAAATCTATCTATATCTATCTATCTATCTATCTATCTATCAATCATCTATCTATCTATATATATATATAAAAGAAATAGAACAGCAGTTACAGTTTACTGAAGCTAGGACAAAAACTCTTTGGAACAAAAGCAATATCCCAAAGTAGCAGATACAGCCTCAGTGGGTTTAAGATGGCCAGATCACATTAAATACATTATTTTCATACCCTTAGATATTGTTTATAAATTTGGTATGACCATTTTTTTTCCATGGTGCATATAGTGCAGGTCTTAAGAAAACTGGCTTGTAAACCTTAGTTTTTCCCCTAGGCCACTACCCTTGAGTGTTCCTGATTTCCTTTAGTCTGAGACTGAATAACACTGGACCACTGGGACTCATTAATTTGAGCTCTAATAAAGAATTGTCCAATGTTTAAACAGAATCAACCATAAGTCAAATACGTGGCACTCCATTCTTTTTGGGGGATCATCACCTATGGTGAACACCACAGCTCAGACTACACTTGCCTCTGCCTCAAAAAACCCACTCCATTTTTATAGCCTTGGGCATAGACAAAGACAAAAGTGTCTCTTACCTCTTATTCCTATGACAGGGCAAGTATATTGATGGCTCCTATCAATGTGATTGAACCAGTACAGAGGCACACGTTGGCAGGTTTTATTTTTACAAAATAGAGAGGCAGAGAAGTGTTTGCAAAAGATTGCTAACACATATCATTCTCAGATCCGTTGCTGCTGTTAATCAAAACTACTTTTAGTCCAAGCTTTTGTTTACAACTTCCTAGTAATTTAAAATGTTTTTAATTTAAGGGATACTCCATGATACATAGAATGTGCTGTAAATGCTCATAGGTGAAACACTTTCCAAGTGGATTCATGAATTCATTCATGATTTTAAAAAAAAAAAAAAAAAAAGGATTTCATGACTATTTTTGAACTCAAAGCAAAATACTTTAACGTGATTCTTAATTCATGCCATGTAGATTAATTATTGCTGTATATTGAACAACTTGTTTTATGAACACAAACTGAAATGCATGGCATGTGACAATTAGGATAGGTTTGGACCTGAAAAAAAAATGGAATCCTGAGTTGTAATAATAATAATACTAAAAAAAGGAAAACCAACTTTAAAAAATGTTTCATAATACTAATGGATACAATTCATTAGTTTCTTTTGTAATTCCTAAAAAACTAATAACTACTATTCTTTCCTTATTGTAGTATACATCTTTGACTTCAAACAATAAGAAAAATGATTTTATTCATCTTTATTTTACCCCTTGTTTTCACAGATATGTACTACCATTGCTCTGAAAATTAACTACCCTAAATCAATTAGTTAGTGTCAACAGAGACCAGGAGTATTTCTTTAGACGAGTTATATCCTTGTTCTTGGCATAACTTATACACATAAAAAAAAGAAAAAAAGAAAAAAAAAAGTTTTGAGAGTTGTTTTGAAAGCACCAATGGTATAAATTTTCACAGATCCTTCAAGACTCTTGTCTAACAAATTTTTTGATAATGTAAAAAACACTGCCTGTACTATTTGTTCAGAGAAATCAACAGTGTTGTTACTAAACAGCTAGTTTATATACAGGATAGAACTACAAAATTGGCCTCAGGTATTCAACTACTGAGAAGGGAGTGATAAAACACATAGATGTGATGAGGGAAAATGCTAAGGCAGCTGCACTGGTGAGAAGGTGCCTTAATGTATAACAGAAGACTAAATCAAAATCAAAATCAAAATCAAAATAAAGCATAGTAATGAAAAAAGTTTGTTTAAATAGCTGAGATTCAAAATTAGGGTTTGATGAGCAACTCTGATCCCAAATATCCAGTTGAGATACCCAAGCAACACATTACAAGTCTAAGTTTCAAAAGATTAGAGTGAAAGTCTGCTTCGTAAGAAGCAAGCATAAGTTTTGCAATTAGACGATTTAACTTCTTGGTTTCCTTTCCAAATATGCCATTGGATTGTTGTATGATTGTCCTTAGATGCTTAGGGTGTCTTTTTTAAATTCTCTCAGTCTCTGCAGGTGCTTAATATTCAAATCTGAATAGAAGTTTCTGTTTTCTGAATTTTCACTTATCAAACATTATATTGGTATCCCTGAGATGTCTTGCTCATTTCAATGAGCTGGACAGTAATTAAGTTATGACCTAAGCTATCAGTTCTAATAATAGGTAACTGTAATCTTACAACTGTGAAACTTCATTGTTAATAATGCTATTAGGGATGTAATATCTCTATCCTTCCCTATTCAAGCTGCAGAAACAGAAAATTGAAGGAACAGAAGTGTGTTTGCTTTGGAAAGAAGTCATATTGGCATTTATAAATCTGAAATATCAGATTTAGTCTCTGTCCTTAGTTTGGCAAGGCTCAATGGAGTAGATTAGCTCTAGGAAAATGAAAGGCTTAAAGTATAATTAAGGCATGAAAGTCCCCCCAGGTTATTCATTGACACACAAGCATGTTTTGTAATTTGGCTTATACATCCACACAAATTAAAGTGCACTTTTTTTTTTTTTCAGAATGTCTGTAAAAAACGCTTGACACAACTCCTGTTCCACTTCATCCTTAAAAAAAATTAAATAAATTGTATAGAGTTAAATGAATAATTTTGTGTTGCGCTCCATGCAGATCCCAGTTCCAATTTGCTAAAGAGAACACATGTACTTGTAACTACTCACTTCCCAATCAGGAAAACAATACTGTGCAATACTAAGATCACAGAGGCAACTAAATCTAATAAAACAGTAGTAATGGGAGACTTCAACTGTCACCATATAAACTGGTCATATGTCATATTGGGACAAGGTTTAGGAAGCAATTTCTTGACATTTTAAGCAATTGTTTCTTGGAACAGCTAGTTCTAGAGCACACAAGGGGAGAGGTTATGGCCCTAAGTAACACACACAGTTATTTCAAAAACTATAACTGAGCCACTAAATAATAGTGCCCAAAACACAATTACATTCAGATCCTGGGGGGTGGGGGGACTGTACAATAACCTGACATTAAACTTTAGAAAGAAAAAAGTGCTAAGTACAGGGAGATCACTAAAAAAAAATATAAAAAAAATAATGTTAAAATAAAAGTACCAAAACAGAAGCCTTACTGCCTAAATTAAAGGGCAAAATAGGAAATTGCAACTCTAGAATCTGCAACATGGCAACCTATTTTGCTTTAGGCATCTCTGAAGACAGAGAAGTCTTAAACAAAATTGGAAGTAGGAAGGATTGGCACTATTAGAATTAAAGTCTCCTCTATTGATGTGAAATCAAAGAAGATATTTCTTAAGTGTTGACATAGCTACATCCATTTTAATTGTCGCATGAGATTATTCATAGATCTTTGTCCAAAATGAGAAACCTCTACTCTTTAGTCTTTAATAATATATGTAACTTGCAAGATTGAGCACATACAGAACACATATTCTATTTTTCTCATTAATAAAAAGTGGGATTTTTGACAGCCCTCATGACAGTTTGACTAAGTTTTCATTAAAACTGTGAAGTTTTTCTATTTATTTCAGTGGGAGCAGATTTAGGACAGTGCTGTTTTGTAATGAGCAATATAATATATATAATAAATAATATATATATATATATATATATATAATATATAATATAATATATATAATATATAATTATATAATATAATATATAATATATATATATATGATAAATAATACATATAATTCATTTCTAGTTTTTTATCTTCCTCGCAATTCACTTTAATCCTAAAACCAGAAGGGCTTTTATACCTTTTTATGGACAAACCAAATATGATCAGACTAATAAGTACAATAAATCAACAAAAGTCTCTTTTTCTTTTTGTATTGTTTTTGTATCAATTTCCATGAGCCATATTTTTGACTTCCGTTTGTGCTATATTATTCACTGGTTCCTAATTGCTCACATCCTCCCCTTAGGAGCTTGTGTCTGTGTAAAGCCAAGTACCTCCATTTCACTTTCCATTTAAAGCTTTAGTATCGAAGTCCCAGTATGGGTCATTTTCTCTTTTTTTATTTTTGTTCTATTCTTTCTCTAACCTATGGCATTTTTAATAAATATACACTTGAATGATGAGTGGTTCTGCAGCATAAAAGAAGCCACTTTAAAGGTAATGCTTTTATGGCTTTCTTGCTAAGGGTTTCCTTTTGTGATCTCTTTTGTCAACTAAAGAAATCATTTTAACCACAAATGGTACCAGTAAATTTCTGGGGGTAACTAACAGGTTACAGATGCTATCCACTTGAAATGACAAATTGTTAGTTACCTACTAGTATCCATGAGCTCAAAAATATTTCAGTCAGAACAATTCTGCTCTTCACAGCTGCTCAAACAGAAAATAAAACAAAACCTACAAAACCAGATTGTGAATATAAACCTCATGACCCTGCTAATACTTAAGAAGGTTGTTCTCCTGAAATTCATCAAAATGTAGCTAATCTCTACCATACTACTTTGAAACGTGACAATATATGCAGTACTATAAAGATTAAAAAAAAAAAAAAAAAAGAATAGAGGAAAAGAAATCCATCCATCTATGTCTCGAGGTACAGATTTCTTGACCTCTCTTGAATACTTCATAGCTAGTGGTGGGTAGTGGTTATCTATTGGGAATTCTGGAAAGTTGCTCCAGCTTTTGTATTAATATTTCCTCTACAGGCTGAGAGGACAGCCAAATTCCAAACAAGAAAAGATTGCAGCAGGTAATCACATTTAATCCTAAACCAAGGTCTTGTTCAGAAAAGTATTTTCAAACTAATTATTTTTCCTGGGTCAGAGAAAGCAGAAGACCTTCTGCTGTTTGGACATGAAAAGGTATAACAAACTTGACTCAGATCAATCAAAAATATATCCATTTTATATATATATATATATGTAAAGTCAAGAGAATGACTTTCACATTCATAAATACTGAATTAATGACACTTCAGATTTACATGTACATCATATGTTAACAACTATAAAACACACTGAAATTGGCCTATTATTCATTTTTATTTACAACATTTTCTTTAAATTGCATACAAGGAAATTGGTTGCAATTTAAATTTTGCAAAACCACAGTGTTTGTCTACATATATATATATTTCTATATTGCCTTCAGCATATACATCATTTAATAAACCAAAAGTATCTATTAGGCTAAGAGTTTAAATGCTCGTTCCATGAAGGACCATTAAGTAGAGAAATCAGGTTTGTATATGTAGGTCTAGATAATGTAAATTTTACTGTGATATATTGGGAAAAAAATGGGTGAAGAAGCAATATGGTGTGCTTTTAAAGTTGAATGATCACTTGAAGTCAATAGCAATTCACTCACGTAAAAATAATGTATATACTCAACTCTCAAAACATCATAGGTGGGACTTAAAATACTCCCTGCCTATAAAGTGCTCATGTTTTCACTTCTTTACCAGCTAAAGTTCAAATATTTAAATGTGTTTATGTTATGTTATATTATGTTATGTTATTATTATATTATTATCAAGAAAATATAACAGATGACCAGGAAGCCAAACAGGGAGAAGACTGGTGTATGATGAAGAGCTGTTGAAAGACAGGTGACATGGCCAGGCAAGGAGACGGTAGATTCAGGTAGGGAGAAGACACATGAGGAGTGTTAAGCCTAGAACAGCCTTGGAAAAGATACTGCAGCTTGGTTGAAAATGTGTGATTATTTACTGGGGAAACCATAAAATAAAGGATAAAAGAATCAATAGCATCAGTAGTTTGCAAAAAGTTAGTTTCAAAATTAGAGTTACAGGAATGAGAGACAGAGGAGGAACAGGTCTATCCTAGGGCTGGTCAGGGGGACTGTTCAGGACTTCCATAGTCCAAAAGAGAAGAAGATTACCACAACCAGCAGTGAGACAGAAGTTTCTAACTCTGGGCCAACTCTCAGAAGCCCCCTGTTATCTTCTTTTCAACCCCAAATCTCTATCCTTCTAATTCCTTCCTGCCTCCAGCTGGGCTCAGACCTACTTATTACCGTTGCTGTTTTCCAGTTACACTTCAAAAGACCCATTTTTGTTATAAGACATCTTAGCAGCAGGTGATGTTGGTGTTTGAATGAGATTAGTAGTGTACATCTTACCTACACCCATTAGAATATGCTTCCTGCCAAGTCAGGATTTTATTCTAGGATTCCGATAGTCTGCTGTAATAAGTGTAGGTGAAACCTAAATAACAGAGCATGTATCTTACTCCACACAAATGATGATACACATGAAAAATGACAATCTACCATTGTTGGAAATCAGTCATTTTGTGTAAATCTTGTGAATCCAAAAGTTTTAGCCTTGTTGAAGAACTCTGCTTGTTGCTAAAATGATAATATAATGGAGTTTGTTTGCTATTAAAATCCTAAATCCAATAGCTCACCATAAGGAAGATATATGCAAGCTATTTTCAATAACAATGAAATGGTGATATCACCATTGAGAAGTTAGGAAGTGATCTATTAAAGTTGCTAAACCTTAAATAATTTGTATTATAATTCCATTCTGAACATCTGTGGTGCTATGTAACAGTGATTAAACTGAAAAATCAGTGTCAGCCTGAGCTCACAACTGACTGTACAGATGTCAGAACAATGCTGAGAGGGTAAGTTAATGTTAAAGTGTCACACAAACACTGAACTGAAAACAGTTGTAGAAATCTTCCTAGCACTATAGCAATTTTGTCTTCAGAGCAAGGCTGGACAGCGTACAATAATAACATATGAAAATATCCACTGAGCATTAGACATTATATAAGATAATGAGCTTTTACTGAGTAGAATTTATCCAAAGGACTAATGAAATAGGGGGCTGTGGAAATTAAACAACATGTAACAGGGTAATTAAAGACTGTATTATAGTGCAACTATGCTGATTAAATAAATAAGGGTTAAACAGCTGGCCTTAATTCTGCTGCATAATCATTTAAGGATGAGATTTTGAACTCAACATGCTTTTAACTTATTGAAATGTATATACAAAAGTGATGCAAACACACTGTAGACTATATACAGCTGTAATGACTAATAACATGAAATTTTTAAAGCATAACATAGATCTCTTTCTATGTCAAAGCAGGATCGATTCTATCTATGTCACTCCTGACAGACATTTGTCTAACTGTTTCTTAAAGCTTTCAGTGATGGACAGCCTTCCCCAGGCAATCTATCCTAACCTTTCTCTTACCATCCTCACTGTTTAAAAATTCTTCCTAAGATCTAAACTGAATCTTCCTTATTGCAATTTAAGTTCCATATTTCTTTTTTCTACCCATCACAAACATGGACAACAGATTGTTCCCTGGCTCTTTACAGCAGTATTCTGTGTATCTGGAGACTGTTATCTTGTCACTCTCAGTCTTTTCCTCCTTAGGTTAAGCAATCCAGTTCATTCGCTGTGTTCTCCAAGGTCATGTTTTATAAACACCTGAGACTTCTTGTTATAATCCTCTGACTAGCTCTAATTGGTCCACCTCTTTTATGAAGTCTGGTACATAAAGCTCGATCTAACATTCTAGCTAGAGACCAAGAGCTGAAGAATACTGCTCTAGCCAAGAACAGTGTAACTTCACATGCAGCAATTAAATAAAGCATGTCTAAAAGAAGTTAATTATTATATACCAATTTTTAATCTGGCAGATAAATATTTGGTGGGGAAGGGTTACATCTCAAAGTAAATAAAATGTGTTTCTTCTGAAACTGTGCTTGCTTAATTGCAATTACTGATATATTACACATTTGTAGAGTGAAGCACATCACCAGTGATATATCATTTACTTGAGCACCTTCCTTTGGTTCATTCAAGAATGGAAGTTGCAGTGAGTTGTGCTAAAACACTTTTGGCTTTTGAGCCATGTTAGCTGTCATCTTAAGTGAATCCCTTCAATCAACATAATAAAATATGTTATCAAAATCCTGTATGATTAATTCATTGTAATCTATCAAACATGATGGAAGTATTAGGATGGAAAAGTAATGGATTCTTTATATTACTGTTACCAGTCACAGCTGTTTCAAGATGAATGGAGAAACAACAGGACAAGTCATATGCTGAACTACACAAATTTACAATATTTGAGGATTTTTCCCCTGGAGTTAACAAAAGGTGATATGGTAAGAAGGAATTTGGCATTGGGAAAATAGGGCACTTCCTATTTGTAAAAGTGTACAGAATTCCAGGGAAATAAAGAGTGCACACTTTCTGAAGCAAAGAAATACGTTACAGTACATTGGATAGGACCAGCACTGTGTACTGAGGAATTACTCCAAGCCTTTAATAAATATTTACTCTGCTGTTTAATAAAGATTGAATAACCCTTAGAAATTAAAGTCATGTGATTTAAATAACATATCCAAAGAGGTACATAACCCCCACTTGCAGAAAAAGACAGTATTTTAGTAAGATTTGGAAAGTTATTATTTTCTTTATCCGGATAGCTGAGATGAATATCGGAGACCATCAAGCTACAGAATGGCTCAGAATCACCAAACTAAAAAAGGAGATTATCCTTCTAAACTTCTTCCAGATAATATATCTGTGACATCAGAATAGCTGCATTTCCATGTTATCTTTGTCCTACCAACTTCTCAGATTTCCAAACTGAAACATCTCCAGATTGGCTTACGTTGACCATTCAACACCAGAGGTCAGACTGCAGCATATCAGTGTTCATTTTCAGTCAGCTGCTGGCCATATTGAGCTGAGTATGCTTCATTTTGGGTCATGCTGCTGTTTTTTAAGCCAGATGGTTTCCACAAGTAATGTCAACTAGTGGCTGGGATACATCAGTGTAGGGTGTGTCTCATCCACAATCTGCCCCTAAGGTACTGTGTGTGATTGCCAATGATCAGGGTCCTGCAGGCCTGTGTCCTTGGTGGTGTGGTTGCTGCCCCTGCTAACACTGCAATCACTGTTACCTTCCCTCACTGAGCATCTCACTCTTGCTACTACTTGGCAGACACAAGTTATCTGAGTGATAACTCTGCATTCACAGTCAGCTTCAAACTCCCATCCCAAAACCCTGTGTTGAGATTTCTACAGGGTTCAGTAAATGTGGTTCTTACTATGGTGTTATAAAATGCCTTGCATTCTCAAACCCTACAGGGGAAGAGGGACCAATAAGTCTCAGATGACAAGTTTGCATGGGAAATAATGTGATACATAGGTAATAATGATGGAAGTGGCTTCACCCTTTTTCTTGCAGCACATGTGCTGTAGTATATGTCCTTAGGAATTTTTTACACAGCTTAATCATATGAAACTGAGGTAAACTTGATAAATTCCTTCACAAGTAAGTGATCTGCTCTTTCATTCTTTGCACATACCTGCATTGGAGGGCTTTCACTCGCCCAAGAACACGATGAAGCTAAAAACAAGAACTTATATAATCTCTACGTAGCCTGTTTTTTAAAACTTTTTAGGAAGCAAGCAAGCAACAGTCTAGAGATATTAACATGGCATACAGTTGAATTGCCAGTAGAAGAAAATTATTCCACTAGTTTTGTTTTTATTTCTTATTGAAAAGGTCTATCATCATGATCTCTAAAATGTACTAAATGGTTGAATCTACAATAACTCCTTGATTTACATCAGGAGAACAATTTTTCAAGTAAATATCTCCCTTGTTTCAATTTGCTGAGATTCAAAACACATCACTGAGTGGTCTTGGGGCTTTTGAGCTCGATTCTTTTCAGATGAAAATGAACCATAAGCAAAGCTCTAGGAGCAAACAGAATATGCTTTGGCTGCTAATGGGTATACAGTTTGCAGGAACTGCCAAGAATTAACATGAAATCTCTCCCCCTACTGCAAATTCTTCAACATATGGCCCAGATACATAGACCAGTAATTGGTTTAATTATAACATTTAGTGGGATTTTGAGAGATTTCAGTCATGATTCTGTCTTTTTCACTTAGTAACATTAAAATGAAATGACACTATGATACAATGTTAGGAAATGCATTGATAAAAAATTACAACTCTCAAATATCTATTAAAGGTGCTTAAGTAGTCTATAGAAATGCAGTCTATTTTAACTTCAGTTTATGAAACATTTTTCTTGGATGCCCATAAAACTAGCTTTACTATTTTTCTATGGTTCTTAAATTATCTTTCTTCACTGGCATCAGTGAGTTGTGAAAGACACTATAAACTAGGAGGGAAGACATCCCCTGATTTATAACCCTGATCTCAGTTGCAAGATTGCTTACTATCATTGTAACTTAAAATGACTCTTTACTAGTCTCAGTTTGTCTTATAACCACAACACAAAAGCGTGAGATATTAATAGCAAAATAAACAGAAACATCAAGGCAGAACCAAAACACAGGTGAAGAATACTAAAAAATACAGTTTAACACATTGCTCTGACCCTCTGATAAATAAGGCCCTTGCAAATAAAACTCTCAGATATGTAGTTTATCTGTGAAATGAGCCACCTAAGTGTTTGTGGAATCTGTGTATTTGGACTTAGGAACATGATGGGTTCCTATACAAGAAATCCAGTCAAGCTAGTCACATGCTGAGACATTTGCAAGGACAGATCCCAGAAGGGGAATACTATACTAGGGTGGAAGCCTGAAAAAATGATGCTAGATCCACTTCTGAGTGAAAATGTTTAGGAACTGTGGAATCAATCATGTGAAATCACACTATGAGCCAAGATGTATGCTGTTTTCCTTTGATTGCAGTTTTTCACATTCTGATAATTTTCAAAATAAAAACAAAGACAAAAACAAATAAAAACAACAAAACACAATTGCAATGTATTACAAATCACAAAATGATTTTGTAACAGTAGGTTAAACAGAGTCCTGTCAGAGCCCTTTAAAGTAAAAACAATTGCAATTCCTCCTTAAAGAGAAATACATGATCCTGGGAAAAGTCAGCTAGGTGACTGTTCTGTGATCTTTAGCTGAACATGCAGAAATGTTAACAGTGCCCTTTCTACTTCTGCAGACCTTCATGTACAAGAGCTTTGCTCCTTTTGACCCAAAAGGAGGAAGTGGTATGTGAAGTGCCAGAAGCCTAGTAAGGCACTTCGTTAAGACCTACTCAATAAGGGCTTTAAATGTCAGAAACAATATTTTTAACCTAATCTACAAAACCAGTCATTGAAAAGAATGAGTCCAGTTGCACAAAGTAAATAAGCAATGGTTGTTTAAAGAAACCTCTAATTCTACTTTTCAATGTTAAAAAAAGATAATGCAGAGCCTGTGTAATAAAAGGTCCTGCTGAAAAATAAGGAAGTCAGTGTGCAAAGGTACACTTCATTTTAGAATATGTGAGATTTTTAAAAAAGTAATGTTACTGAAAAATAAACAAGGCATTTTCAGCAACATTTTCCATGGAAGGAGAATCTCATTTGAAAATGCACTCCTAATGGCAATGTCAATTAAAGGACTTCACAGGGATCTTTCAATTGCTTTACACTTTATGTTACTCCCTTGTAAATCTTCCTTTTAGCCACTGGCTGTTTCTGGACAATACCAGCCTCACAATAATGGTGGCAACACTTGCTTATATTTCACCTTTCCAAGTTTGTTTCATATTTTCACAAATGGAAATTGTTAATGGTATTCAGATAAGGCAATGTACAAATTCCCACATGTATGAGAAACAGAGTTAAGTAATTTCTCTTTTCCCTAATTTTGGCACACTTTGAGGGAGACATTTTTCTTGATGTATTCTTCAGTACTCTGCAAACTCCCAGCCCTGGGAGTATGGTTTCCCTTCTTTGACAGTGACTTTGGGAAATGACATGCGTAACATTCAGATCAGGAGACCAAGTGACACAGCAAGTACTCTTACAGCTTTGACCTTCAACTCCTTTTCCACACTGACTCACACATTACATTACCCATCAGAAAGCAGAAGGCACTTTGCTGACAAAAGCTGCTTTTCACATACGGTCAAAGTGGTGAAACTACCTTAGGTAAAAGGACTTTTTTTTCTTTCACTCTGATGAGTGCCAAAGAAAAATGACTAAAAAACAGAAACAGTTTCTTAGGAAGCACCTAATTTTTGACACAGGTCTATTTTCTGCCTGATTTGATGGGAGACAAGAAAGTGGCAAATTTAAGAGCATACTTGAAAATAGTCATTACATTGGTTTGCTGACCAGTTAGTTCAGCAGTGAGTGACATAATTTGCTCCCTTAGACGTCCTCCTGTTTGACATCACAAGAAAAGGCCCATGTGTTAAAGCATGCATCTCATTACATTATGCAGCACAGACCTGATGAGATATGACGTGACGTTAAAGTCTTTTTTGCTTCTGCTAAAACCTTATGGCCCCATATTTCAAATATCTGCAAACACAGATGCCTCAGAAGTCACACTGCTAACTTAGAAAAGGCACTAGTACTCTCCTGACAGAAACTGTACCCCTAATTCTCTCCTTATCTAGCCCTCAGCTTTTAAAACATTCCTTATTTACTCCCTGATTCATATCAAATGGAAAGAAATCACTCATCCAAACACAATTAACTGCTTTTGTTACAAAAATGAAAGACTGCTTCAGACCCACAACTGATTTCACTGGCCACGGATTGACAACAGCTAGTCCACTCTATTTCAAAGGCTCGGCTTCCAAAGATATTGTTCAGAGCCCGATTCTGATGTTAGTTATTCTGCTATACAGTGAGAGGATACCTCAGCTGAAATCGGTGCTACTTAATTCTACTTAATTTGCATTGGTAAAGTTAAGACTTACCCAGCATCTTCAGTTTTAGTGAGAGGTTAAATTCTACTGCTTCAAAGCCAATGAGTAGTCACCTAAAGAAAGATAAAAAAGAAAACTGCAGTAAGAAACACCATATTTCATCTTCTGGGAGATTTGCCAAGAATTCATACGATTTCTTATTTGTCTCTCCATCAGGTGGATAAAGCAAGATTTAGACTTCCAGCTCGGTATACAGCTACTTGCACATACATTTTTCTGGATGTCTTTTCAGCACAAATAGCATTTGTTTATTATTTTTTTTTGAATGGGGCAGGGATGGGTTTGAATGGAGGGCTGGATGAAAGCTTGAAGATTTCTATGGAGAGCCATGTGCATGCACGTGTGTGAGGCTGGGAGGGGCAGTAGGGTGGCAGGCAGAAGGGAGACTACTCTCTGCAAATATTTGAACAGCTGCCTCTCTGCACCCTGTGCCTGCAAGGCTTGACTGAGCCCAGCCTCCATGTGCATGTTAGACGATGTCTTCCCCAAGATGTTCTGCAAGGAGAAAGCTGGGGATGGCAGAGCTGTGCTCCTCTAGCCTGCTCTTTTCATCCATTCCTACACTACAGGAGGTGGGGAAAACCCTCCATGAAAAGTCCCCACTGAGTGGGGATCAGGAGGCAAAGGGAACTATCCTACCTATTTTCTTTCATTCAAATTTAAAAATCCAGAGTATAAAAACAGAGCTGAATGCTAATCAGGCTGTTATTGTAGACCCATCTCCTAAAGCCTGGACTCAGTCCTTTCTCATTCAGGGAACATTAACTGAACAAAATATGAGTAAAGGACCTCGGTGTTTATATAAAAGCTAGCAAAGAACAAAGTCACCATTAGCAGGAGACGCACATTTAATCTCTGTCTGATGCTTACCCTCCACTGCCACCTACTACAAGATACCATTCCAGAACCTGGCCATGCAGAGAAGAAACAAACTGAGCATGAGAGGTGACCTTCACTTGCGTTGTCTGTGCTACTGCTGGGCAAATAACCTCCAAGCAAGCAAATGGAGACAACTAAAGGAGCTGTTTAAAGCAATTTTATAAGGAAAAAGGCAACTTCATTTGTTAGGATCTGGTGCTGGTTCAGGAGGAGTGTCAGGGCAGAGGAGGTGAAAGTGGTCCAGGAAAAGATCTTTATCTTGCACTCTTACTTAGTACTGAAACCCTCAACAAAGTAATGGACCAGGAGGGAATATTTTATAACATGGTGATACATACATTCCATAAAACAAAGCAATCTACCAACCCACCTTTGCCCTCTACATTTTCCATAATCAAAACATGTTATCTTGGAATTGAAGTGATCATCATCAGTGGGTATATGACAGAGGCGTCTAAGTTATGCCACCTTCTGAATTCTGCTTGTAGGGAACTTCATTGAGAGGAACATTTTTAAATTTTATTTTTTATTTTTTCCAGTGAATGGTGGTGAGTCTTTTCCAGTGTCAAGTGACTTCAGGAAGCTGGAATAAAAACAAATGAAAATAAAATCTTAGCAATCTCTCACTTTCCCCTGGTATATACAGGAGTGGCTTTTCCCTGCAGTCAGTTATGTGTTTATCTTTTCTTCATTCTCCCTCTTCTAAAAAAACACTTCTCCATTGAGATCCAAAAGCTGTAACTTCACTCAGTTAATGCCTCATTATATACTGCAGAAAGCATATTGTATGTAGTCCCTGCTATACTCTATGTGCTGTTTGTCTCTGGGAGTGAAAGATGAGGCAGAGAGCCGTAGATGAAATCCTGGACCCATTAAAGGCACGAGGAGTTTTGCCATTGACTTGTATGGGGTCACAGTTTTGCCCTGAGTCTTTTATTTCTGTCTCATACAATGTCAGGCAGCTTGTCAAAACTGATGCCTAGTCGGTTCATTAGGCTGACATGATCAGATACAAATTCACCAAATCTAAACTGTTGGGATCTGCACAGAGTTTAGACCAGAGAAAACAGCCAATTTTAACACAAAACATTCACACGTTTATGAAACTATTCACGTCATTTCTAGTAGGAATACGCATTGAGAATGCACCTAACAGTTTTACAGTCAATTCAGTTTTGCACAATGATATAAAGTAAGCTGAGCTGGCAAATTGTGAGCTATGAAACCTAATTACTTTCATACCAATTCTTCACAACGCAGCCACCATGATTACACTATCGTTACCTTGAATTTATACCAAAGTAGCATGAGGCTCTTAATCTTTCCTAGCAGCATGCACTAAGCATGCACAAGTAATAGGAATAGTAATATCTGCAAAGGTTTGGAAACAGTGAACATTATGTCAGCACATCTGTGCATCTGGTTTGGACATAGAACTTAATTACCTGAAATTGACTGACAGAGCAAGGGCAGTTTTCAGATCCTTTGTTCAGCATAATATACTATGGTAATGAATACTTAAACCCAACATGTTTTACATGCTTTCCATATCCTTTGAATTTTTTACTGCAACATCTCAGAAAACACAAAGCTGAATGCACATCGTAATGCTTGTTTTCCAAATAACAAAATAAAGCCTGAAGTAGATTTCTTTGTTTTAGGATTACGCAGCTTCAGTGAGGATATCCTTATGCTAGTGACTATTATACTCTTTAGAGAATATCGTTAGAGGATATCTTTAAAGGATAACAGATCTAACTACTATAAGTGATATCTCAGCAATAACAACTCCATCCTGTAGAAATTATAAGAGCAGGGGAATCTTTAAAGTCTAAAGTTTTCAAGCAGCACTATATTTTAGCATTTTAATCTACCTCCTGCTTTACCACTCTGAATGAGCAAAATAAAATAAAATAAAATAAAATAAAATAAAAACAGATATTCCCCAATATAGTTGACTGAACAGCTCCAAAAAAAGGCTGAATTTTGCAGCTTGTATTAGTGTAGGACTTTTTAATGAAGCTGCAAATTTCAGTAAAGGTGAGGTAAACTTTTCACCACACAGGCAGCCTCGATAAACCACAGCACACAGCACTGTCGGACAAAGCTACAGCCTGAGGTGAATGGGGGCTCAAACTGGAGACAGTCTGCAAGGTTTGGGCCTATTGCCAATAAATCCACACAATGCTGAGAGACTAAAAGCCTGAGTGTGCTCACATTTATCCTCCTATTAAGCATGAGTAATTGCCTTCCAATGAGTGGAGTTGTATGAATGTAAAAGTAATGCAAGAGTGAAGAATCTCTCCATAGGATGAGGAAAACTGCTTGTATAGAATAATAACCCCCCACTGATCATGCCTGTATTTTTAGCACTGAACTTAGGCTGAACCTCTCTCAAGGTTACAAAACTTTCTGGTAACTTATGTGCATGCCTCCACGTTTTTGGCTTCTGGCCTGGATAAGGCCTGAGAGAACAAATAATCAGTCTAAGGGCTGTTCTCACAGTGTTTCCCACTTAAATGAGAGAGGAAGCACGGGGAATCTCACAGAGCTGCCTGTTTTCAGATGACTTCCAGTCCTCTTTCCAGACCTGCAAGGCCTGTCTAGGGCCTGCAAGACCTGCAGTCGAGTGCAGCCTCTTCCTCTTCTCCCCACCTCCTGTGTCAGCTGCTACTTCATCAGAAGCCTGGCCGCAGGATACCTGGCACTGCAGAGAGCTCCGTGAGGGCTCTAGTGCCCCCTAAATGTGCGCGGATAAACTCTGATCACAGGGGGGCTCTCTGTACAGATCACAAACCTGGTCTTGAAGAATGCCCTGCAGACATCCTCAGAGGATCTACTCACTGACATGGCTTCAGTGAAACACCCATCTTGGCACATATCCTTTCACGTCACTGTGACCACAGTCAGAGTTTGTTCACAGGAAATAGAAATAAATACTTGCACACTGTTCTAAGGCAAATCCCAGATACAAGAGTTTTTGAAAATTTTCCACAAACGTTTATGTATTCTGTTTCTCCCCACCAGTATTTTAATTCTTTCCCCTATATGCCTTCCCTTCTACTCCCTTTCTCCCCCAGTTTTAAAACTGCAGCTTATGTGTGTGTGGTTTTTGTTTGTTTGTTTGTTTTGTGAAAGCAGAGTTTTGGGAAACATGGTCGCATGTTCTCACAGGAAAGTAGGCCCAGGCAGTGCAGAAAGTCAAAGTAAACAGTGTCAGTTGGATGTCCTGAACATGTCCTTTTAGATCTCAGTAAAAAAAAAAAAAAAAAAAAAAAAAAAAAACTAAATTTTGATGTGGATCTCCTTTTCAGTCCATCAAGGAGAGGGGGTTGTAGGAAGGACTCACATTCACTAGTAGGCCTCAGATAAGCTGAGGCACTACTCCTGCTGCTTCGCCTCCCCAGGGTTCTCACCTCAGCCACCATCCCTTCACCCTTTTATACTGTTTTTTTCAACACCTCCCCACACCAAAAAAGGTGTATCTAGGTGTATCACAGTTTGAGATCTGTTCTCCTGTCTTGTAATTTCCAAGGAATTTACAAACAAAAGCAGTAATTGCTCTTTAGCAGACAGAAAAATGCATCATTTCACAGACAAATGTACTTTTGTGATTGACTTTTGTTCTTTTTCATTGTTTCCCTTAGTTACAGCTTTCTAAATGTCTAATAAAATAATTATAATATAATTATAATATGTTATAGTATAGCAGTATAATAAAATATCTAAAGTTGACTCGATTCTCAACTAAATTTTGAATATACATAAAGACAACCCTTTATTGGGTTACTTGGGCACTAAAAGGCATTTAATACTTCAGCTGTGTAGTTTGTGTTGGTCAGGGCTAGTTGATTTCAAACAGCTACTGATTAATGTTTATGCCACAACTTTAATTTTTCTTCTACCTGGCCTGCCTACATTTTCCTTTTAAGCCTGTTTTCTGATCACACTGCTGGCCTCAAGGTCCAGAATACTGCTAGAGGCTGAGGCCAATGCAATTATCACCGCATGCTATTTCAAGCATATGTTCATTATCACTGTTTTGCACAGAGCACACTTGATGAGAACCAATTGATTTTATAGCACCGACTAAGACATGATACAAATGTCTCTCAATGGGAACAAGTGCTGGGTGAATTCTTTTGCTGATTAATAAATTGAGTTTCAGGAAACACTGAACAGGACACTATTTGTCATTCAACTACTATTTTTTGTCCCCTCATCCAGAAAGGAAAAAAAAAAAAAAAAGGAGAGAGAGAAAGAGAGAAAGAAATTGCAAAAAGATCTTTTTATAAAAACAAACAAAGCATTTATTTATTAAAAAAAAAAAAAAAAGTTCACCTAAAATGACTGATGAGCCTTCCCTCCTCCCCTCCATTTCACTGTGTTCTAGACATTTTCTTTTTAAGTTTACTCAGGAAATACTTTTTCCTTTATTCCTTGGGTTTAAAATTTTTATTCAGCATGAGTTTGTTTTTTTGTTGTTGTTTTGGTTTTTTTGTTTGTTTGTTTGTTTTTGGAATTGACCTAATATTGCATCCTTTTACTTGAATTTGTCCTACCAACATACATCTAATATTTTTAAACAGCTAAAATGTATTCAGAGTTGTAAAATGTTTACATAAATATACCAAATAATAAGTTAGATTCCCCTAAAATCTATACTGTTTTTATTGCTGCATAACTCCTTTGCTTTTGGTATAGTTCCTCCATGTAACATAAGTGTTAGGAATAACCAGTCTTAGGAATATCGTGTCTTCAAAAGTCCTTTTCTTTGATGCCTGCCTCTACCTTCCCTGAAAAGCAGCACTTCACAAAATGATGCTGTTCTTTTTTTTTTTTTTTTTAGAATTGTTGCAAGGTTTCGGTATAGTGTTGTCCACAGTAGATATTCTGTAGCTGGCACTTCATTATTATCATTTTGATTGCACCAGATTTATCTTGAGATGAAAAGTAAACATCATTATCCTCACTGGAAACCAGTATACTTTGCTCTGTAATTACAGGTCTGATCATTACCATTGCCATTCTTGAATGACCCAGGAGTAGTAGAACATAGAGGTAGGATTACAGTAATGTGTGATTGATGATGGCTGCTTTCAATACATTATATGATATAAGTGAGCACCTAACAGATGGATTTCATCACTATGTAACATATAAATTCCAGTATATGATAAATTTCCCTACCACCAGTGTACTACAATGTTCTTTACAAAAATAATGTATTATTCTAGTCAGAACATCAACTAAATTGCAGTTTATGCATTTCATTATACAGCAGAATCTTTTCATCTTACAGTAAATTATTTTTTATTCTTATTATACAGTATTATTTTTTTTAATGTTCTAAGCTAACCTAACAAATAATTGTGGTTTTTTTTTTTTTTTTTAATTAAACGTGCAAAGATAGAGAAGATATTATTAGACTTTTTATGTTCTCATGGCTTAGAGATGACTGACCTTAGAGCTTTTCAAGATGTTTTACTATCAGTTGTTTCACATAAGTAGACATTTCTCTTTTGCCTAATTATAAAGGACAGATCTTGACCTCTGCCCCAAGAAGACCAAATAATCTAGACAGCTGAGGATTCTCCCAGTGTAATGGCTTTTATAACCTAAGGTTTCTCCTAAGCTCTGTACTGGCGTAAATATCTGTACTCTGTAAAGATGGATCAAAGTTCTTTAGTAGAAGAAAAGCAGACTCTGTTTTCTCCAATCTTTTTTCCAGACCATGTGTATCAATTAAAAAATGCAAGAAATATATATTAAAATTTGTTAAAACAACATATCTGCTGATCTGCCAAGATGTGATCCCTAACGGTACCGTTTAATTGTATCCTACTTTGTTACCTTCAATGTGGAAAGAAAAATTTAAAAATAAAATTGCTTTAGTTCAATATAAGACCACAGAGAACAGAAGGTCTGATTGTTTCCTTGACGTAGAGCAAGACAGGAGCTGTCAGAGTTTAGAAGAACCAGGAAGGGAAAAAATAATAGGGACTGCCCAGGGGGAACTTGCTAACTTGTCTAAAAGGGGTAAACTAACTTAAGCTTGTTCAGCTTTTCATTATTTCCCAAACACCTTGAGGGAAAAAAAAAAAAAGAAAAAAAAAAAAGACTGGAAAAGAGGAGAGGGGGACCATTGGCAGGGCATGCTTTGCCGCACAACCTGATCCCCAGAGTTTCGCCTCTGTTATCTTCTTGATCCACAGATCCACAGATCCTTCCTATGCAGCCTGAGCAGCAGTGCTACGTCACAGTTTCACGTAAAGGCAGACACAACTAGAGAACACCATGTTGCAGGAGCAATGAAGAGTTCCCAGGTCTGAAAAGGCAGCCCCGCTTTTTATGTACAAAGGAAGAGTTCCCAGGTCTGACAATACATCCTAGTTTTTTTTTATGTACAAGCCACTGTTATGATAAAATATAACATTTTATTTAATGAAAAATTATTTACATTTCTATGAAACATATTCTAAGTGTCTTTAAAGGAATCTACATTAACATTAGGGTAAATTTTACCACCATTTCTATGTTTTATAAGGTGGTAATATAATCCAGTGTAGTTTCTGAGTCCCCTCTGAGCTTCACCAGAAGATACAACCTCAAGTACTTACATGTCTCCTTAATGTTTTTTGGTTTACAGCCCTTACACAGGGCTCATAAGACCTCTTATGACCATTAGAAATTCTACACAGAAATCTTGCATAGATTTAAGTGACTTATAATGTACGCAGTAAAAATACAAAGGCACATGTTATTCCTCCAGAAAATGAATCCATAAGTTGTTGCTGACTTTAGCTGACCTTCACACAAGTGTTTCATGATCAGTATGGAATGTGGGATGTCTATGTCTGTAAAATGTTTTGTTTGAAAATACAGTCCAATAACATTGATTTATGGTGATGTCTACTCTCTAAACCCTTATGGATACTGCATTTAGAATGAATGAAATAGTGACAGTACATTACTCTGTGTGTGGTGAGTGCTCTTGAAGCATGAATCACACTTACACATGTCTAAGTGGAATCATTTTAGAGACATTAAAGTTCAGAAATGCAGTTTACAGTTCAGAATTTCTTTGTAAACAAATGGTTTATTACTGGTTTAACATTTAAATCTCCTGCTTGTGTATTCAGTGCTGTAAAAATGTAAAAAATAAAGAGAAGTTATATGATGACCAGAGATTCAAAAATAACAGTTAAAATTAAAGATTTTATTATTTATAGTTATGCATTTTATTAATACAACCTGCATTAATTGCAGGTTAACTGCAGTATCCTGATGCGCACTGTAGAAGTATACAAGATATTGACACTGAAAGCTGACAAATCTGGGAGTTAAAATTGAGATTTATATAATGGCAGGTCATTATTATTTCTCTGCATATGTATGTCTCTAATATTTTGTATTGGAATTCTTTATAAAAAAAAAAAAATAAGACACATAGCTATAAGTTCACCTAGTTTTCACAGCAGGCATCAACAGGATGAAATCCTAATAACTGATGAATAGCTCTCCACTATATGTCCCAAGAGAAGGACCAGGAAAAAATAAAAAATAAAAAAAATAACACTAGTGTTACACTGCTGTCTGAAGACCATTTAAAAGCAGCTTGTTAGCTGAACTGAGCAGTAGAAGAGCTTG